>NW_008236763.1:2206971-2210322 GCF_000691975.1 Corvus brachyrhynchos
GCAGGAATCTTTGGCGGAACGGAGATGAGTTGGGAGTTATTAAATATTGAAATTTCCCTTTCCTTTGGTTTTTTTCCATGGCTTTAAACTCCACAATTTTCCTGTGGATTTTCCCTCCCGCTTCCAGTGCTGTCAGCAAGGGGAGATTTGTGTTTCCAAGGATTTGTAGGACACGGATTTCACCTTTTCCAGGGATTTTGGGAAGCTTCAGCAGCTCAGGGAATAAAAATCCTCGTTTCATTCATCCCTGGCTCAATCCATCCCCCCATCCTTTGACCTTTTCCAAGGAAACCCTGAATTCCAACCTGGCCTTTTAATTCCCCCAAATCCCTTTTATTTTTATGGAATTTTTGTTTAACCACGGCATCCCTGGGCTGCCTCCTGAGCTGGGTTTGTGCCAACTTCATTATCCCGGAGCCAAAAGCTTCTCCCAATTAATTTATTCCCGTTTTGGAGGCAGCTCCGGAGGCAGATGGAGAGGTGGTGACACCGGGATTTGATGATGGAGTGACAAAGGGTGACGATTCTGTGGAGAGTGACGGGAAAAGTTGGGAGAAATGCCAGGGATGGGTGAGAAAAAACAGGGAATGGCGAGAAAAAACAGGGAATGGTGGGAAATAGCAGGGAATGGTGTTGCCCTCCTCATTCCCAGCTCCGGGGAATGAATAAATTTGGGATTTCACCCCATTCCTGTGGAAAAGCTCCATCTGTCCTTGAGGGCTGTCACAATTCCTGGGGCAGGAAGCAGGAAAAAAAAGGAATGGGATTACCAAACCCTGCCAGGAATGATGGGACACACGTGGAGCATCAACTTTGGGTCACCAGCTGGGTTTTTTGGGAATAAACTTCCCTGGAAATGTCCAAGGCCAGGTTGGACGAGGCTTGGAGCAGCCTGGGATGGTGGAAAATGTCCCTGCCCATGGCAGGGGTGGAGCTGGATGGGATTTGAGGACCCCCCAATCTGAATCTTCTGGAATTCTCCTTTAGGATATTGGATGCGTGGTGGGGACACTGTGGGATTGGTTTGATTTTAACTGGATAACGGATAAATTCCGTGGATCAAAGTCTCCCAGCTTTCATTACACTTGGAGGAATTGATGTCTCCAGCAAAGCCATTCCCAGCTGGATTTGGGATGAGCCAAGAATGAGCAGGGAGGGGTTTTCCTTTGGAAAACTGCCTAAAACCTGGAATTCCGTGACTTGGTCAGCTCTTTATGGAAAGCCATCCCAAGGCCCATTCCATGACTGCGGAATATCCGGTGAAAGATGTTTGGTGCAGATCTGTGACTCTCCAAACCTTCCCATCCTTGGAGAGGCTCCGGCTGCTCCAGGCCCAGCTCCGGGATCTCCTCCCTGGGTTGTTCCCGGCAGCAGGAGCGGAGGTGGGAGCCGGGAAGCTTTTCCAGAGGCTCAGGATCCATCCCAGGGCTGTTTTTCCACCTGATTAACCCTTGGCTGATCCCAGGGCCAGATGCCACCAGGAGGGGTGGCCCAGGGACACTCTGGGGACAGGCACTGCCCGCGTCCCCGTTGCCACCGGCTCCGTGGGTTTTCTGGGAACAGCGTGGGATGGGTGGCCCCGGAGAGGAGGTGACACAACGGCCCAGTGTCACCTCCAGCTGTCCTGAGCTGCCGGCGGGGTTGGGATGGGATTTGCTGGGATGGCATTTGCTGGGATGGGATTCGCTGCTCCATTGGGAATGGGAAAAGGTGCCCGGAGTGTCCCTGAGTCACCGCCCCACAGTTTTTTGGGATTTTCTGTTGGGATTCCTGGAAAAGTGGTGCTGGAGCAGCCCCAGTGTCCCGCAGTGTCACATGAGGGGACACAGGGAGGGGTGGCACCAAACTTTTCCCATTCCTACCTGGATTTTTCCCTTTTCAATCCCTATTTTTCACCCCACTTCCTTTCCTTGTTCCTCCCAAATGAATCTCATCCTAATTAAGCCACGGTGTGTTTTTTCCAATCAAAATTCCAATATCAGGAGGGCCGTGAATGCTTTTCCCTTTGAAATTCCAAGGAAAAACAAGGAGTTTTCAACGTAACTCATTCCCTAAAAAGCCAGCCGTTCCCGAGGTGCAGGAATCCTCTGCACTCCCTTTGTTTTCAACCAGATAATTCCAAAAAATTGGGATTTGTTTTCTGCTGGGGGAAGGAAAATCCCTGGGAAGCAGTGGGAGGGTGGGAAGCTGATTAGCGGGATTGGATGTCCTGGTGTCCCACACATCCCGCAGGATCAGCGCCGCGGCGACAATTCCCAGCTGCCACAGGGATATTGGGATTCTCCGGCTGCTTCCAGCCACGTTGGGGCTTTCCAGGGAAAATTCTGTGCTTTCCTTTTCCTTTTTTTTCCTGGATCGGGAAGGTTAAATTGTATTTTCTGCTGGAGCCGAGCGATCCCATTTATTTCCCATTCCTGCCGCTTCTCCCACTTGACCTTGGAATGACACTTCCGTGGAGTTCCTGTCCTTAATGGAATTCCAGCATTTCCTCCCGTTCCCGGAAGGACAGGAGGATAAATCCATTCCCATTTTAGTGGGGCTGTGACGGATGAGGAGCCCTGGAGCTGCTCCCGCTCTCCCGCCCCGCTCCAAGTGGGAATGATTTAATCCTGAAATTAGAACCCCTCCCACCCTGAAAACGCAGCCTCAGCTCTTCCAGCAATGATCCCATTTCTGCTATTCCCAGCTATTTCTGGGATAGGAACCCAGGGACAGCTGCTCCCAATCCGGGAGATTGAACTCTAAATCCCAAATCTCCTCCCTGCCCGCTCCAGAGTTCAGGGGATTCATGGATTCATTCCCACTTCCCACAGGAGGGATCCTGGTGGGTGATTTTGGGAAGCCATCCCCATTCCCGGTGAAATCCTGGAGCTCTCCCTCAATGCTTTTTTTGTTTGTTCCGTTCCTTTAAAAATGCTTGGGATTGAGCCTCACCCACGTGCCAGGCGGGAGAGATCCGGGGAATGAAAGGAAAATGTGGAACGTGGCAAAAATTCCATGGAGGAGCGGGACAAGGATCAGGGGCTGGGAGAAACAGCCCCGAATGTGTTCCTTAAAGAGGTTTTCCTTAAGGAAATGCTGGGAATGCAGCGGCAGGAAGAGACAGGCGATTATCCCAAAAAAATGGAGTTTTTCCAGAGGGTTGGGAATGGTGGTGGAACCTCTGTTGCTTGGAAAGGTGTCCTTTTTTCCAGGAGGTCCGGGATATCCTTTGGGATTACAGCAGGGATAGAGGCTGGAGCCTCAATATTTCACCCCGGGATGCGTTTCCCATAAACCCCTGGCTTTCCCTGTTTCCTGGATCCGCAGGGAAGCGTTCATTGCTGGGAATGGTTGTTTTTTAAGGAGGAG
>NW_008236763.1:2210350-2214469 GCF_000691975.1 Corvus brachyrhynchos
GTTTCTGGGAAATGTTTCCCAGAACAATTGTGAAGGCTGGAGCTGAGGTCGGAAATGGGAATGGGAACGAAGTGCTGCTCTCTCCTCCGGGCGGAGGAAAGCTGGGAATGCTCCCCCCGCTCCCAGGAAAAAGGCAGGTCCACCCCTTTGGAATTTGGAATTCCATTTGGAATGCCAGATGATCCTGTCCTGCCTTTGTGATCGTTCCCTTCCTTCTTTCCATGGATTTTCGGGCCATAAGTCCCAACATTTACTTGGGATGGTTTCTTATGGGTGTTGTAGGGATGCAACATTCCGTGGAATTCTGGGATGGTTTGGGATGAAGGGAGCTTAAAGCCCATCCCATTCCACCTCCCACACCTTCCACTATCCCAGGCTGCTCCAACCCAGCCTTGGATGCTTCCAGGGATGGGGCAGCCATGGATTCTCCAGGAATTCCATCCCAGCCCCTCCCCACCCTCCCAGGGAGAAATTCCTTCCCAATATCCCATCTAAATCTCCACTTTTCCAGGGTGAAGCCATTTCCTGTGTCCTGTCCCTCCATCCCTTATCCCAAATCCCTCTCCAGCTCTCCTGGAACCCCTTTAGGCTCTGAGCTCTCCCTGGATCCTTCCCTTCTCCAGCTGAACATTCCCAGCTCTCCCAGCCTGGCTCCAAACAGTGGGAATCACATCCATGGGTGCTTTTAAAATCCCTGATTCCCGTTATCCCAACCCAACAGGATTTTCTCCTGGCAGCAAAGTCGCTCGGTGCTCCTCCATCAGCTTTAATTGAGCAATAAAAGGGAGCTGCCGGAATGTTCCCTGGGAACAGCAATTCCCGAAGTTTTACTGCTCCTCCTGCAGCTGTAAATCAGGATAAATCGGGATAAGTTGGGATGAAAGTCCAACTGCTGCTGGGAGCATCCTGCTGGTCCTAACGAGATGATTAAACCCAATCCCTCCCTCACTGTGGCAGGGGCCGCCCCTCTTCCCGGGGGAGTCCCTGCGTCACCCCGGGAGAGCCGGGACAAAGAGGGGCTGTGTTCTCCAGGACCCACCTACACGCACAGGAATTGTTCCCAGGGATTGTTCCCGCTGCCCACATCTGCTCTGGACAAAGGGGCCCTGGAGGAGCCTGGAGGAGCCTGGAGGAGCCTGGTATTTTCCAGGGGATGAATTCCCTGTGTGCTTTTCCTTGCTCCCGGTCAGCGCTGCTCCGTGCAATCCTATGGATCATCCTGGATCGTTCCCGCAGGATTCCACCCATGGGTTCAGTCTGGGGATTCTGTGTCACTTTTAGAGCTCAAAAGTTGTCTGGCATTTAATTTCTTCCTGATATTCCTGGATTTTTGCATTCCCATTGCAGTGGGGATTGGCCCTACAGGGATTTGTAGGGAGAAGCTGTGGCTGCCCCTGGATCCCTGGAAGCGTCCAAGGCCAGGCTGGAGCAACCTGGGATATTGGGAAATGTCCCTGCCCTTGGGATGAGCTTTAAATTCACTTCCCAACCCAAACCATTCCAGGATTCCCTGATTTGCCGTTAGAGTTTGAGCTCAGCCCTTTTATATTCCTGTATTTCCAAATATCCCCCAGGAATCTGTGCCAGGAAATTCTTCCTTCCTTCTCAGCCATTCCTCACCCCCAAATCCAAGGAAAACAACAAATTCCTCACTTTTCAGACCCAAACTGCTCCTATTTGGACCCTTTATAAACCCCCACTGCCTCACACCCAGGGGGTAAAAATTGGGATGAAGGATCCTCCTTTTTGCCGTTTCGGGATTTGCGTTTGTTACCAGAGGGATAAAAGGCGTCCGGATGGAAAATGGGATCCCGGGAAGTTGTATGGGTCTGCTGGGAGTGCGGCACATCTGGCAGGGAAACAGCTGGATCCTGGCTGGGAATGGGATTATTTGGAGACCGGTTGGGAAAGATTCCAGTCCTAGAATTCTGCTGGATCAATGCCAGGTTTTTTGGGACATGAGGGACTCCAGACCCCTGAGCTCATCCCAGTGCCCTGAGGGATTGAATATTCCTCAGTATTTCTTATGCATAAAAAAAAATTATTATTAATGTTTTAAATGGCAAATCCGTTTTTTTATTCGATCCCACGGGCTCCATTTGTATCCCACTGCTCCTGGAATTTTCCCTTGGTCCCTGGGCACTCTCTCCAGGATCAGAGCCCAAACAACCCCATAAATCCTTCCAGTGGGACAATCTGAGGCTCAGGAGAGCTGTTCCGTGTTCCCCAAAGTCTGGACATCATTCCTGGCCCGATTCCCACCCCACACAAACATTTTTGGGGCGGAAACGCCACGTTCCCAAAGTTTCCGAAGGGAATACGCCAGGATTGGCTCAGTAATGTGACTTTGGGGTTTGGTTTTGTTATTTTTTTCCAGCTGAGGATCCCTCTGGCTGTGCCACCACAGGGGACATTCCAAGGTCACCCCAAGGTACATCCCAAGGTCCTGAGGCCACCCAGGGAAGCTCCAAGATGATCCCGAGGAGAGCCCAGGTCACCTGCGCCGGAATCGCCTTCGCCCTCTGCCTCCAGCACCTCGTCAGTGCCATCGAGGTCCCCCTGCATTGTGAGTTTGGGATTTATCCTCCCCAGTTCCTCTCCAAAAATTCCCCACTGGAATGGGGAGGAGGTGGGATGAAGGTGGGAACAGCCCAGGTCGATTTTCTGTTCCATGGCTGAGTTTTCCTCTCCACCGTTGGGTTTTCCTCTCCGCTGTTGGGTTTTCTCCTCCACATTTGGAAGGAAAAGGGTTTTTGTGTAGGATTTGCAAGGCCTGGCAAAAACTCCCTGGATTTGTTTTATGGCCGTGCTGGGAATGGGATTGCTCCTGAATTAACCTCCTGTCTTTTCTCCTCTACGCTTTGCCTTTGGGAATAACAGCAAATATCCAGAGTGAATGTAAGTGCTCCCTGCCCTCCGAGTGGCCGTGTCCTTGTCCCCGAATCTGCACGAGGGGTCCCTGAGCAGGGTCTGGTGGTGGCACTGGTGGCGCTTGGGGGACATTTTTGAGCCCCTTTCGAGCCACTTCTCTCACACATCCAGGTTGGGAAGGGCCTGGAAAGGCTGGAGCAGCTCGGGAAGAGCTCCTGACTGTCTGTGCTGTCCCTGGAGTACGGTCTGGGCTGTGTTTGCCATGGAAAAGTTGTTCCTGCAGGGAATTGGGTTTGGAGAAAGGCAGGATTCCCCTTCTGGCACCTGTGCCAGGCTCAGCCCCACGTCCTGATGTGTTGGGAGCATCCCTGGATCTCAGGGGTTGAGGAAACAGCCTCGGATCTTCATCCCAGGGGCTGGGATCTGCAGTTTGGAGATCAGGGCTGGATCCTGTTCCAGCCACGGGGCTCCTGTGTTCCCTTTCCCATCCCTGCATCCCTAAATACCAGGTCCTGTTCCAGCCACGGGGTTCCTGTGTCCCTTTTCCCATCCCCATTCTCCTAAATTCCAGGTCTGAGCTCCTTTGGGGCCATCTTGGGGGGTTGGAGTCTCTTCCTTGCACCAGGAATGTCTCGGGATCCCTGGCCCAGCCCCTTCTGAGCTGCAGATCCAGGATGAATTCCCACTGGATTCACCCTGCGGGAGCAGGAGGATGGAACTGGGACATTCCCTAATGACACCAAGATACGGAGAGGGAATTGGGGTTTTTTGGTACTTAAAGAGAGTCTGGACACTGCGATGCTCCGAGAGCTGATGAATTCAGGGAATTCATGGGAATTTCCTCAGGATTCAAACCCCAAATCGCACACCCAGCCGGGGGAAGGAGCTAAGATCCCAGCAGGAGTTGCTGCGGGATGGCACAGAAGGATCTCCCCCGGTTCCTCACGGGATTCCCTTCCCTTGCAGTGCCCCAGCCCCCCACAATCACCAAGCAATCCATCAAGGATTACATCGTGGATCCCAGGGATAACATCTTCATCGAATGTGAAGCCAAAGGCAATCCCGTTCCCACGTGAGTGCATTCCCAGCCCTCCTCCCAGCATCCCCCAGAGCTCTGGAGCCTCTCCAGCTGTGCCACCTTCCCTCCCCATCCCATCCCATCCCGTCCCGTCCCATCCCATCTCATCCCATCCCGTCCCAGCCCCTCAGGGCTCCAGGAGGGATGCCAGTAGGTGCCGGAGATGAGGA
>NW_008236763.1:2214518-2215980 GCF_000691975.1 Corvus brachyrhynchos
GTCCCGTCCCGTCCCATCCCATCCCATCCCCATCCCATCCATCCCATCCCATCCCATCCCATCCCATCCCATCCCATCCCACTCTTGGCACAGCGCAGGTAAGGACCTCACGGGGGAAATGGTTCCAAACCCAGCTTTTCCTTGCCATTCCAGCTTTTCCTGGACACGGAATGGGAAGTTCTTCAACGTGGCCAAGGATCCCAAGGTGTCCATGAGGAGGATGTCGGGGACTTTGGTCATCGACTTCCACAGCGGGGGCCGGCCCGACGACTACGAGGGCGAGTACCAGTGCTTCGCCAGGAACGACTACGGAACAGCCCTTTCCAGCAAAATCCACCTCCGGGTTTCCAGTGAGTGATTCCCGGGAAGCGGAACAGGGCCACGGGAGGTTTGGGGGGGGAATATCGAGCGCTCCAACGGCTCCAGGTGTGTCCAGGTGTGTCCAGGAGCGAGGGGAAGGAGTGGGGTTGTGGCTGTGGCTGACAGGGAATTGCTCGGGATGGGTTTGAAGGGATGGATTTGAGGGTATGGAATTGAGGGCTTGGAATTGAAGATACGGATTTGAGGGTGTGGATTTGAGGGATGAGTTTAAGGGGATGGATTTGAGGGGATGGATTTGAATATGGAATTGAGGACATGGATTTAAGGGGATGGAATTGAGGGCATGGAATTGAGGTTCTGGAATTGAGGGTGTGGAATTGAGAATATGAATTTAAGGGTGTGGATTTCAGGGATGGATTTGACGGTATGGATTTCAAGGCATGGATTTAAAGGTTTGGATTTGAGGGATGGATTCCAGGGAGTTTCGCACACGCAGAGACGAATTTTGTACTGAAACCAGGCCGCATCCAGCGGGAATTGCTCCGTGGGAATCCTTCCCTCACTTTCCTTTGCTTCCCGTGGCAGAGTCTCCGCTGTGGCCCAAGGAAAAGGTGGATGTGATCGAGGTGGATGAGGGGGCCCCACTGAGCCTGCAGTGCAATCCTCCCCCCGGCCTCCCGGAGCCCGTCATCTTCTGGATGAGCAGCTGTGAGTCAGGAGCGCCTTTCCCACCGGGAATCCTGGGAATGGCGGCTCCATCGCCCGTGGGGTCTCAAATAACCGTGGGTGGGGTTGTTACTGGTAGTTTGGGGGTGGTTTCTGTCAGTTTGGGGTTGGTTCTGTCAGTTCAGGGTGGTTTCTGTTAATTTATGGCTCTTTCTGCTAGTTTAGGGTTGGTCCTGATAATTTAGGGTGATTCCTGCTAGTTTAGGGTAGTTCCTGTTTGTTTAGGGTTGTTGCTGCTAGTTAAGGGTATTTTCCTCAAGTTTAGGGTAGCTTCTGTTCATTAGGGCACTTTCTGTTTGTTTAGAGTTGTTTCTGTCAGTTTACGGCAGTTTCTGCTAGTTTAGGGTCATTACTGCTAGTTTAGGATCATGGCTGCTAGTTTAGGGTCATTACTGTTAAGTTAGGGTAGTTTCTG
>NW_008236763.1:2216102-2224539 GCF_000691975.1 Corvus brachyrhynchos
CCTCCCTCCTACTTCAGGCTCACCACCGCTACTCCACACCTCACACACCTCATCCCTCCCTCACCTCCACCATTCCCCTCCTCCGTAAATCCTGCCTCCCGCTGAATTCCCGCTGTTCTCCCGCAGCCATGGAGCCGATCCCGCAGGACAAGCGTGTGTCCCAGGGCCACAATGGGGACCTTTACTTCTCCAACGTCCTGGCGCGGGACGCACAGACCGACTACAGCTGCAACGCCCGCTTCCACTTCACCCACACCATCCAGCAGAAGAACCCCTACACCCTCAAGGTCAAAACCAGTAAGTGCCTCACTGGGCGACCAGTTTGGGCTCTATCCCGTAGGGTTTTCCAGCTGGGAATCCAGCAAGGGAAGAGTGGCTCCTGTGGTTTGGTTAGGATGGGGTAAGAGTGGGTTTGGGTGGGGAGTGGTGGTTTTGGGGTGGGTGGGGAGGGAGGGGTTGTAGTTTCCTGGTTTTAGGGTTCCAGAGGTGGCCTCGCGTAGGAATTCCGTGTGTTTGGGATGAAACTGGGAGTGTTTCAGTACCTACGGAGCGTTCCCACCGTCTCCAGGCAAATGCAGGAGTCGCCAGTTCTGTGTGTTTGGGATAAATTAGAGAGAGCTTCGACACACCTGGAGTATTCCCACTGTCTCCAGGCAAATGTAAAATATCCAGAGGTGATTTGGTGCGGGAATCACCAATTCCGTGTCTTTGGGATAAAACTGGGAGTGTTTTGACACAAGTGAAGCGTTCCCACCATCTCCAGGGAAATGCAGGAATCACCAATTCCATGCGCTGGGGATAAAACAGGGAGTGTTTCCACATTCCCACCACATTCAGGGAAGCATAAAATATCCAGGGATTGTTCCCTGCTTTGGGAAGGTGCAATTGGTCGTGGTTTGCTGCAGGTTCTGGCGCTGCATGAGGGGATTGGATGTGGGAAAACGAGTGTGGAATGTGTCTGTGGATATTCCTGGGCGTCCTTTGCTCCGGGAGGTGTCTCCAGGAGGGTTGGAGCCTCTGGAATCCGGTGGGATACTCGGGATGGGCATTCCCAGGTGTCCCCACTGAGCATTGATGAGGGGACACGAGGGGCTCTCTCTGGAGCCTTTCCATGGGCTCCAGGCTCTTCCAGGGCAGGTTCTTCTCCAGGAATGAGAATTCCTGAAGGAAAAGGAATTCCTGGTGCGCTGGGGTGACTCTGGAAGAGGGAATGGAGGCAATTTGAGGGACGTGAGGACCCTGAGCTGTGACGGGGGCTCCAGGTGACAAAATCCTCAATGAACATCAACCACCACTGGGCAGGAGCTTCCACACGTTCCCAGTATTCCCAGTAAATCCAACTGGGAGGTGCTGGCTGGTTTTTTTGGGAAGCACCAGGTGCTCCCGAATCCCGGTGGGAGGAATTTGATTTGATTTCCCGGCGGCTTGAATGAACAAGGATGTGATTAAAGGCACCTGGGAATGACGAGTTTTCCACCTCGGTGTAGCAGCTCCTCCTCGGTGCAAAGCTGGAGTAGGGAATCAGGGATTGAAGTGATTCCAAAGGGTTCTTTTCCAGTGCTGGGAACGTGGGCAGGTCATTCATTCCGGATATTATTTGTAAATTCCAGATATCATTTGTGAATTCCGAATATTTGTCTGTTTGCGGAGCTGGGCAAAGAAAATCCCAGCTTTTATTTTTGGGAAAAATCCCGGCAAACAAAGATCTGTGGGGTTTGGAGCCTCCAAGGGCTCCGTGCTGAGGTATTTATCCAGCTCTGGAAGTAGCGTGGATGAAGTCCTGGGGGATTTTCATGGATTTGAGCTCCTCCTCCTTCTCCCCTCATCCCTTCGCTCCCAGACCATGGAAAATGGGATCATTCTCTTCCAGTTTTCCTTGGGAAACAACTGCTGTAAGATCAGAGGCAAATTCCACCCCGGAAGCCTCCCAGATTCCTTAGTAACTCCAGAACTGAGGTTTTAATTTCCTGCGCAAAAAAATTATTTATCCATGGAATTGTTGGAAGGGGACGAGGTCGGATTTGTCCCAAGCCTTCATCCCTGAGTTTGGCTCCTTAAAGAAGTGTTCCCCAGCTCCTGAAAAATCATGGAATGGGGTGTGGGGGGAAACTGGGAAGGCTCCCTGGCTGTGGCCATCCCATGGGAAAAAGCAGCTGGAATATCTTTTCTTTCTAGTTAAAAAACAAGGGAAAAAACCCCTTTTCCCCTCCAAATTGCTCCACTTTTTGGGTTTTCCCAAAGATTCTGAAGAGAAAAACATTCCAAGGAAATGTTTATGCCACAATTCCCACACTTTTAGCTCTTCCCACCCCTTGGAGAAGGAAACCAGCCCATTTTCCTCCCGTTCCTGGCTGTGTTTGTCCTGGAAGGCGCCGCGCTCCAAGTGCTTTTGGATCCCTGCTCCCGCCCTGTTCCCCATCCTTGCTGTTTTTTGGGAATTCCCCATGTCCTCTTCCCACCCTGTCCCGTCCTTGCTGTTTTTTGGGAATTCCCCATGTTGCCTTCCCGCCCTGTCCCGTCCTTGCTGATTTTTGGGAATTCCTCGTATCCTCTTCCCGCCCTGTCCCGTCCTTGCTGATTTTTGGGAATTCCTCGTGTCCCCTTCCTGCGCTGTCCCCGCGTCCCCGGTGCTGCTCACGGTGTTCTGTTTAATTGCAGAGAAGCCCCATAACGAAACGTCTTTAGGATATTCCCCCGCCATGTACCGCGGTGAGTCCACGCTGGCTTTAGCAGTCCTGGCTTAACCCAGCCCCGCCTAACCCCACTGACCCTATTCCCTACCCCTGTCCCCTTTGCTGTCACTGTGTCCCCGTCGTGGCCTCAGCTTCGCCAAAATTTATCGGCACAAATCCACCTGAGCGACCACAAAACCACACAAAGTTTCCCCCCTTTCCGCTGAGCGAGGTTTAAGTGAGTTAAGCCCGACTTGGGAGGTTTGGGGTTTATAGGATCTTCCCCACGCGGCTGAGCTGAGTTTGGTCCCTCCAAAGCTCAGGATTTAAATATCAGAGGCCTCATCCCTCATTTCTGTGTCTCCAGAAAAAGCATTTCCAGAGGGAGCATTCCTGGTATTTCCAGCTGAACTCAGGCAGGGATAAAAAGAGGGGGACAAAAAGAGGAATATTTGGGTTTTTCTCACATCTGGTTGATTTCTGTGCAGAGAGGTTGGACATGTGCTGGATGCTTCCACAGCCTCCTGCCCTTTGTCCGGGCAGGGAATTCCCTCCGAATTCCACCCCTGCTGGGAAAAACCCATCCCAAATGATCCTTCAGGAAAAAAAAAGCAGGATGGCTGCCCTGGGAATGGATTGGAATTGTCAGCGATGTGTTGGGGTAACGAGGGCAGCCATGGGGGATTTTAGGGAGCAAGAGATGGGGCTGGCTTGGGAGCACAGGGAATCCCAGGAATGTCACCGCCTCTCCAAAGCCACCACGGATTCCAGCTGCTCCCAGACTCGGAGCTGTGCTGGGCAGGATTCACTTCCGGCTCTTCCCGCTGCTTTGGGAGTTGTGCAGGATCAGCCCTGGGAATGTCCCTCACTGTCCCCACCATGTCCCGGAGTGAAATCCCTGCCAGAGCTGGAGCTTCCCCGGGGCCTGGCACAGCCCAGGGCACAATTCCCATCCCATGGGGACTTTTGGGGATGAGGAGGGCGTTTGGCAGCTGGGAGCAGGGAGAAAGGGAATGTGGGAAGAGCGGGATGTGCCAGGCAGGGCACGGCCAAGGGAATTGGGATACTGGCATTGGGAACAGGAGAATTTGGAGGAACTGGGAAAGGCTCCGCAGCGGAATCGGCCTGGGAGGAAGCGCTGGAATGGGCTGGACAGTCTGGAAATATTTGGAAAAATGGCTGGAAAAGGGATTGTCAGGAAAATCAGCTCCGGTGGGCGAGGCATGAAACCACCTGGAGAGGAGGGGAGAGGACAAGAGATTGGACAGGGACAAAGGGAATTCCAGTGGGGAGTTTTCCTGGGCTTCCGGATTTCCCACTGGATGTCTTTGTTCAGGGAGAAGGGATCTTAAGAGTCACTCGGTCAGGAAAATGGGATTTTATCCGCACAATCCCATGGATTTCTATTCCTCTATTCCATGGCTGCACGGGAGAAACTTCCTGCTGTTTGTGTTGCAACATTCCATGGAAAACTTCCTGGCTCCAGGGGATTCAGATCCCCCTCTCCCACCCCTGTGCAGACCTGGACTCCAACCCAGCCCTTAATTAATAATTAACCAATAATTAATGAGCTGGGGGAAAAAAACCTCTGACCCTCAGCCCTTTTCCTGGAATTCTCCCTGGAATGACGTGGCTGGGAATGCTGGAGGCTTTGGGATATGGAGAGGGACGTCAATCCCAAGGATTTGAGGTGTTGGAGGGATTTGGGGCTCTTGGCTGCTCTTCCTTGGGGTGCTGATCCCTGAAATCCAGGCTCAGCTCCAGAGGCAGCTGGAAAAGGGCTCTGGAAGGCTGTGAATCCCATTCCCAGGGTGCTCCCGAGCTTGGGAACGTGGTATCTGCTGCTGGTGGGGATGTGGAGCATGGGAGGTTTGTGGGACACTCGTCCCAAATTCCTCTCCAGGGCTGGGATAACCACGGGAAGTGTCACCCAGCCCTTGTCCCCAGGGCTTGGAGCGATGATTCCCTGAATTCTGTGGGCAAACCAGCCACAGTTATCAGGGAAAAACGATCCAAAAGGACAAATGGAAGATTTCATTAGCAGAATTTCCCACTTTTTTTCCTTTTAATGGAATTAAACCCCAGTTTTGTTGCCTTTCCTCTGTTTTTTTGGCAAACCTGAGGCGGTTTGAGGCTGGCCGTGCTGGGGCCAAGCAGCTGGGATGTGTCAGGATGGGAGGAACAGAGCTGGTGGAGGAATTTTAGACTGGAAAAGAGTCAGTTGGCAGCTCTGGGATGAGAACTGGATGTTTCTGGGATGATCCCAGGTCACAGTTCCACAGTTCCCAGGTCCTCAGTTTGGGAGCAGAATCGATTTTAAAGCCAAAATAAACAGCCCTGGAATTTCTTTTTCCAGTTTGGATCCATCCAGAGCGATGAGGGAAACCTTGACACTTCCAGCTGGAACTTCCACATGCTCAGAGCCTCTGGTTCTGAGGGAATTTCTGGCTGTTCCCTGTCAGGAATAGCAAAATATTATTTCGTATTTATTAGTAATTATTGAACGACTAAATTATTGCATATTAAATATTAAAGATTAATTATTATTATTAAATTATTATTTATTGTTTAGTAATGGTGCTGTGCTGAGGCAGAAATCAGCTTTTTTTCCACGCTGTCCTTAGGTTCATTAAATCCAGGAGGGTACTAATTAATCTCCCAGATTTTTAATTGTCATCATTAATAAAGGCTCGTAAAATCCGGCTTGCTCTGCTTAGCTCTTCCAGTTATCCCACAGGATCCTGAGCCATGGGATCCAGAGTGGGAATAAATCCTGATCAAAGCCAATCTTGGCTGATCAAAGAATTAATTCCCACTTTTCTGATTTGGTGGGAGAAGCTCCCGAGTGTGGTGGAGGTTTGGGAGCCACTGGGGTGGTTTGGCCGGGAATGAGACTTTCTCTGGGAGCAGGGATGCAAACAGACCCGGAGAAGTCGACTCTTTGGGGTAAAATCGGGATTTTGCTGCCCTGGTAATCCATTAATCCATAATTGACTAACTGGGAGTGCACGTGGAGCCCGTGGGAGCGGTGGGATGTGGGTGTGGAATCCATTCCAAGGATTCCATGGATGAACTCCTGGGCTTGGGTTTTCCTTCCCTAAGGTGGGAACTCCAGGAAGAGCCCCTGTCCTCCCTCCCCTCCCCCTTCCCCTGCCGCAGCTCTGGAAGTTTCCCAAAATTCCCCAAATCCTGGTTGCCTCCCATTCATTGAGCCAAGGAAATTTTGGAGCAGCAAAATCTGCATCCCAAATCCTCCTCTGGCACCGGGATGGTCTCTCCCCATGGATCACTCCAGGATTTTTTGTGTCCCTGTGCCAACCCTGCCCATGCCATGCCATGCCATGCCATGCCATCCCATCCCATCCCTTTTCCTAATCCCATAACTTCCATCCCTGCTACTGCTGCTTTCCTGCCCATCTCATCCCGTTTTGTCCTCACTCATCCAGATCTAGGTCAATCATTCCACTTCTTAATGGAATTTTTGCCATGAATAATTAATTTTTTCCCCCTGCAAAGAGCCCTTCACTGTGTGTGGATCCATAGGGAATTGTCCTGTGTCTTCCCTTTGGTTTTTTCCTGTTAAACTTCCCTGTCCAGCCCTAAATGGGTCATTCTGGTGGCTGAGCCAAGGTTCCAAGGGGAACCGTCCTTCCAGGCCTCCAGGAAAGCTGGAAAACCTCCTTGGTGCTGCTGAAGCCCCAGAGATGCTCCGTATCCCAGAGATCTCCATGGAAAAGCAGCTCCGTGACTGAACAAACCCTTCCCATGCCCATTTTCCCCTTTTTCCTTCATTATGTGTTACATCCATCAATATTTCCCAATTTCATCTGATTCCAGCCCGTTTTCCAGAGGCAGGGAGGGCAGGAAAAGCGGGAAATGATGGAATGGGGACTGTCCCCATGGCTCAGTTCTCACTGCCGCTCCTTCTCCTCCCTGCCTGCCCATCTTCCTCTCTCTCCCCTTTTTTTTTCCAATCCCAAATTTTCTTGGAGCCCTCCTCTCCTTTCCAGGCACATTCCTGGGTGAGTTCAGAATCCCGGGATGGCCGGGGAGGTGGCAGCTTCCATGTATTCCTGGAGACTTTTAAAAGCCCCGCGTTTTGTTTTGTTTTCTTTGTTTTCTTTGGTTTTGGTTTTTTTTGGTTTTTGTTTTGCCTTTCCTTCTCTCCTGCTGATTCCAGCCCGAGGGATCACGGAAACCACTCCCAGCTTCATGTATCCCTACGGAACTTCCAGCAGCCAGATGGTGCTCCGAGGGGTGGATCTCCTGCTGGAATGCATCGCCTCCGGAGTGTACGTACCACAGAGAGGGCGATTCCCGGCAATTCCCGGCGGGATCAGGTCACGGAATCACCCCTGGGCTGGGAAAAAGGGATCTTTCCCTCCTTTTTAATTGTTAACAACGCTCCCATAACCTGCTCGATGAGCCAAAGGAAGAGCTGAGGTTTCCAGGTGTTTTCAGATCTTTGTCCAAGGAGAATTCCTCGCTGGGCTGTCCTAAAGTTTGGGAATTTCCTTGGAGCTCCTCACCGTGTGGTGGGGGAGGACATTTGTGCCCCCCAGAAGTGTCCTGGGCTCATGGTCCTGCCCACACCAGCAGACCATGGTCAGGGATAGGCTTGGAGGTCCTTTCCACCCCAAACCATTCCAGAATTCCATGATCCTGCATTCCCAAGAGGAGAAAGTGCTCCTGACCAGCTGGGAATGCTCAGGGCCATGGTTTAGGGGTGGTGGTGGGAAGGAGGGTGGGATGGAGGATGGTGGGAAGGAGGGTGGCCCAACAGCTGGATCAGAGCTTCTCCCTGTGGTTGAGGGCTCCCAGGGGTGGGAATTTTACTGTTATTTAGGAATAACAACTCTTTACTTGGGAATCATTCCCTTGTCTTCGGAAACGCTCTGATCTGCTCCCCTCTCCTCAGACCAGCACCGGACATCATGTGGTACAAGAAAGGGGGAGAGCTCCCAGTGGGCAAAACCAAGCTGGAAAACTTCAACAAGGCCCTGCGCATCTCCAACGTGTCCGAGGAGGACTCTGGGGAATATTTCTGCCTGGCCTCCAACAAGATGGGCAGCATCCGCCACACGATCTCGGTGAGAGTGAAGGGTACGTCACCTTTACCTTCCCTCTTTGGGCCTGCCCGCCTGGAGCCAGGAGGGGACGTTCATGGAATGCTGGGAGGGCCTTTCCCTGGGGGGTGCGTCTGTGCTGCGTCCGTGTGCTTCAGGGAACCATGGAAGGGGTTGGGTTGGAAGGGAGCTTAAAGTTCATCCAGTGCCACAGGCAGGGACAGCTTCCACCATCCCAGGTTTCTCCAAGCTGGCCTTGGCCACTTCCAGGGATGGGGCAGCCACAGCTTCTCTGGGAATTTCATCCCAGCCCCTCCCCATCCTCCCAAGCAAGGATTCCTTCCCGA
Source organism: Corvus brachyrhynchos (assembly GCF_000691975.1). Taxonomy (NCBI): domain Eukaryota; kingdom Metazoa; phylum Chordata; class Aves; order Passeriformes; family Corvidae; genus Corvus; species Corvus brachyrhynchos. The sequence goes on from NW_008236763.1 coordinate 2,224,188, forward strand.
TATCCCATCTAAATCCTCCCTTTTTCATTCTTCAAACGGCCCCAAAAGCAGCGGGAGACGGGATCTCACTGATAGCAATGGTGGTGGGTGTGTGTGGCCAAGGAGAGGGAAAGGGGCCTCCCCACCTTCACCGCATCCCGGGAAACCCGCTTGGAGTTTCCGTTGCCTTCCTCCCGCAGGGAGCGTTGGAGGGAGATTTTGGGGGTGGTGCTGCTGTCCCTGGGTCACTGGGGTGGGGCTGTTTTCCAGCTGCTCCCTACTGGCTGGATGAGCCGGAGAACCTGATCCTGGCCCCCGGCGAGGACGGCAGGCTCGTGTGCCGGGCCAACGGGAACCCCAAACCATCCATCCA
>NW_008236763.1:2224755-2244235 GCF_000691975.1 Corvus brachyrhynchos
AAATCCCAGCCAAAATCCCACCAAAACCCCACCAAAACCCCAGCCAAGCATCTCCTGGCTGAGCACCAGCCAGAGCTGCTGGTGGGGTGCAGCATCCATATGAACCCTCAACTTGTCTGGGATGAGCCCAGTTCACCCAGTGGCTCCCAGTTGTGGCTGTGGAGCTCACGCACCATGGCCAGGTTTGAACTGGGCTGAGCTGGGAAGGTGCTCCATGATATTATGGGGTGGATTTTCCCTTGGAATCGAATTTAAGGAGCTCTCCCTGTTTTGAAGCGTCTCCCCCCAACCCGAGCAGGGAGGTGGCCGGGGACACCATCGTGTTCCGGGACACGCAGATCGGCAGCAGCGCCGTGTACCAGTGCAACGCATCCAACGAGCACGGCTACCTGCTGGCCAACGCCTTCGTCAGCGTGCTGGGTGAGCCTGAGGGAATGGGAGCATCCAAAGCTCCAATTTCCATGGAATCCAAGGATGGCTTGGGCTGGAAAGGACCTTAAAGCTCAGCTCAAAGCTCAGCTCAAAAGGCTGGATGTGCCATAGTCCAGCTGACAAAGTGGTGTTGGGTTGTAGGTTGGACTCGATGATCTTAAAGGTCTTTTCCAACCTTTTCCCAACTGGTTTGATTCTGGGATTCATCTAAAATTCCACCCTCTTGCCATGGATGTGGGCTAGAACCTTCCACCATCCCAGGTTACGCCAGCCTGACCTTGGACACTTCCAGGGGTGGGGCAGCCACGGTTTCTCTGGGAATTCCATCCCAGCCCCTTCCCACCCTCACAGCCAGGACTTCCTCCCCAATATCCCATCTAAACTCTCCTATTTTAGTTTAAAATCATTCCCCTTTACCCTATTACCATATTCCCGTGTAAAAGTCACTCTTCCTGGTTTTTCCTGCCCCCTTTTCCCTGCAGAAGTTTTCCATGGGTTTTCCTGTTTGCTGCTCTGAGGGAATGCACAAAGGCACCCAGGCTTTGGAGCAGGAATCCATTGCCATGGATTCAAGCCAGGCAAAGGCTGAGCAAATCCAGGGATATGAGTCATAAAACGAGGCTGGATGGAGAGGGAAGGGGAGGTGGGTGGGAATGGAGAAGCTCTACTGGGTTTTGAAAGTGCCAGTAGGAAAAATGAACCAAAAAACCCCAGGAAAATGGCTGAAAGGGCTGGAAAGGAGGAGCAGAGGCCATTTTTTCTCCTCCATGGCTGGAATTTTGGCTGTTGGCAGATGTTGCCCCCCAGATGCTGGGCCCCCGTTACCAGCTGATCAAGGTGATCCAGAACAACAGGACCCGCCTGGATTGTCCTTTCTTCGGGTCCCCCATCCCCACCCTGCGCTGGTAAGAGCCAGATCCCATCCTGCTCCATCCCGAGGGGTGGGAAAGGGGGGTTTCCTGCTTTTCCTTCCCTTCCAACAGTACTTTGTGGTGTTGGGAGGTTTAAGAACGGCCAGGGGAACACGCTGGATGGAGGCAACTACAAAGCCCACGAGAACGGGAGCTTGGAGATGTTCATGGCTCGGAAGGAGGACCAGGGAATCTACACCTGTGTGGCCACCAGCATCCTGGGGAAAGCTGAGGCCCAGGTCCGCCTGGAGGTCAAAGGTAGGGGCACAAAGGGGCCAAAATCTTGGAATTTCTGGAAGCAGCAGTAGGAATAGTCGAGGTTAAAATCTTGGATCTTATGGAAGTTGCAGCAGGAGTAACCCTTGAGGTGAAGGGGGTTGGCTGTAGCGGCTCTGATCTTCCAGCAGGTCGGAGCTGGGAGTCTGAAAATGGTGGAGATTCCATTTTAATGTTGGGAAGAACCAGGGCTGGGGATCGTGGAAGGGTTTGGGGTGGTTGTCGGGCTGGGAGTGTGTTCCTCGGGGTTAGCTGAGGGCAATAAAACCTTTTCAGGATTGTTTTTACCCCACTCAGCAAATCTGGCTGCTGACTCCAAAAAATGGGTTGTTTTTTTAAAGACTCAGCACAAATTAGTGACTTATTAAATTAATGTATTTGTTCAAAGCTGGACGAACACCCCTCTCGTCCTTCCCAAGCAACCCCGCTCTCCGCTGAGTCCCTGAGCCAAGCCCCAGTGTTTTGGGACACGACCCTTTGTGACCCTGTGCAGACCCCACTGGGATCATGAGGGGACCCGAGGAATTTGGGACATAACCCTTGACCTCTTGCAGACCCTCTCAAGGTTGTGAGAGAACCTGAGGAGTTTGGGGTGTGACCTTTTGCCTGTGACCCCATACAGACCCCACCAGGATTGTGAGGGGACCCGAGGACCTGGTGGTCAAGCGGGGCACCATGCCCCGGCTCCACTGCCGCGTCAAGCACGACCCCACGCTCCGGCTCACGGTCACCTGGCTCAAGGACGATGCCCCCCTGTCCCTGGGGAACAGGTCTGTGCCCAAAAATTCCGTGGGTTTCTCTCCCAGGATTGTTGGATTTTTAGCAGAACATTCCAGGAGTCCCCAGGGATAAATATTTTGTTCCCACCTAAGCAACATTTGATGTTTTTGACACTTTTAATCTCGCCAGCTCCCTCCAGCAATTCCAGCTGATTTATCAGTAAATCCCGATTTTGCTGCAGGTTTTATTCCCGGATATTTTAAGACTTCTTGATAAAACCTGGGAGTTCATAACGAGCCTCTCCAAAATTAATGTTCCTCTGCTGTGCCTGGCACAGCTTTAATTTCCTTTCCATACCTGACTCCCCTTTCCTGTGATCTGATCCCAGGGCACGAACCCGGGGTTGGCTGTTGTCCTAAAAATGTGATTATTCCCCAGATACACCCCAAGGCACGTGATTCCTTAGGAAATGAGCTTTCCCAGAATAACCCAGCACATCCTTAGCTGATAAAACCTCCAGACCGGAGACGTTCTCCTGCTCTGGTTGGGTTTCCAGCTGAATTCTGTCAGGGAACATCCAGCCCTCAACGCTGCTTCCTGAATATGTTGGGGCAGAGTTTTGGGATGTTGTTTCCTTGAAGGATGAAGAAGGAAGAGGATGGTCTGACGATCTTTGGCGTGGCTGAGAAGGACCAGGGTGATTACACGTGCGTGGCCAGCACGGAGCTAGACAAGGACTCGGCCAAGGCCTATCTCACCGTGCTGGGTAAAGCCCTCCTGACCCCACAGCTGAGTGCTTGGCTTTGAGCAGGACACCCCGACCTCGAGGTCAGGCTGGAAGGGGGGTCTGGGCTCCAGGATTGTTCCCTGGATGCTCAGGGAGGTGCTGGCAGAGCAGGGGTTGGCACTGAGGTGGTGTCGAAGAAAGTCATATTAGAGAGCAAAAAATAGAAAAGAATTGTTCTTGCACACAACCCAAACTATCCCCAGGTGGATGCTGAAGCTCCATGAGAACAGTCGGAAATTTGGGAGTGAATTTAGTGGGGTGTTGGGGTGCTGAGCAATGGGATTGGGGTTGGTCCTGGCCCCTTCGTGTGTCCCCTTTGCAGCACAGGGAGGAACAATCTTCACCCCATTCCCCATTTGTGCCACTGCAAGCTCTGCTTGGCAAACAGGGATTTACCATCCTCTGGCCACCTCAGATTCCTGGGAATGCCACAACCTGCCAGTGCCCCTCCACAGCTGGAATAGGAATCCCAAATCCCAAATAATTCCCCTGAGCTTGATTTATTTCCCTTCCCTCCCCCTAATGGCTCATTAACCCCACCTCAGGCTGATACTTCCCTTTTGCTGTCAACTACAAGTGTGGATAGAGCATGGAGCTCTCTGGGGGATGGATATTCCTGCTCTGCTTCCCAAACCGGATCAATTCCCGCTGAAATGTGGAACTTTTATGTTTGCCAGGTGCTCCTTTGGCCACCCAAGCTTAAACTAACCCGGTTAACAAGCACTGTCTTACCTTGCAGCTAATCGCTTGAGAGATTTTACCAAAGGTAATCGTCACTCGTTCCTCGCCTTCCTTTTATTTTCCACCTTGGTTTTGGTTTTCCCGCAACAATAACTCCATGAGAAGAGGGTGGCAGCTGGAAAAATTGGGTGTTGATGCTTCCAAGATGTCCTTGAAGGAGATAAAACTCCAAGTCCTGGCCGAGTTGTCCTTGAAGGAGCTGATTTTTTCAAATCCTGTCCAAGCTGTCCTTGAAAGCCCATCCAGATGGGTAGAGAGGTCCTGTGCCACCACGTTTTGTGTCCCGTGGGGGCAGTTCCTGAGTGCAGGAATCACTTTAGCTGTACTTGAAAACGATGAGCTCCTGATGGGAGGAAAGAGCCAGGATTGGCTTGAATCCCTTAATTTTTACTTGGAATTTGTTCCTTTTATTGCATGGGCTGGTTCTTGTGACCAGATGAGGAAACCAGAATTGTGCCCAGGCAGTTTCTAACAAATTTATGTTTCCATTGAGGTTTTGTGTCCTTTCCCTGCTGTTCATTTGCATTTCCCTCTGTAAGGTCACAAATCCCCCTAAACCAGCACCTGGTGCTTCCTCCACCAGGTATTTTTTTGGGAAAGGCAGGATTTTTCCTGGGAAAGGCAGGATTTCCAGGCAGGGCACAGTCAGAAACGACCACATTTCTATTTTAAAGTCACCATGATCCCCCAAAGAGCTGCAGGACGTGGATTGTGCCCTGGAACACGTCCTGCCACCGGGCTGGGAGAGGTGATGGGAACTGGGACTCGCTCCTGGGACAATTCCAGCCTCATTTATCCCATTCCAACAGAACGACCTGACCAGCCCCGGGACTTGGAGCTGACAGACCTGGCCGAAAGGAGCGTGCGGCTGACGTGGATCCCTGGCGATGACAACAACAGCCCCATCACAGGTCTGTCCCCTGTCCCCAGAATCCCTGTCCCCCTCCTCCTCCCCAGTGACGGAAAATCCCTTCCCAACCAAACCCTTCACCCACCTCTCCCCACTCTTCCCAGACTACATTGTCCAGTTTGAGGAGGACCGCTTCCAGCCGGGAGTGTGGCACAACCACTCCAGGTATCCCGGGAGCGTCAACTCGGCCCTGCTGAGGCTCTCTCCGTACGTGAATTACCAGTTCCGGGTGATCGCCGTCAACGACGTGGGCAGCAGCGTGCCCAGCGTGCCCTCCGAGCGCTACCAGACCAACGGGGCACGTGAGTCCTTTCTTCCCAGTCTTTTTGTCCTTGGAATCCACCACTCTCCATGGAGGCACTTCCTCGATCCCAGAAATAGGTTGGCACAGGCTGCGGTGGAATTTTCTGTATGGAATTCTCACGCCTGTGGGTGATGTCTTTCAGAGCAGCAAAACTCAGAGATTTATACAAAAGTCACTTGTTCGTTAAAGGAAAACCTGGTTTTCCTTCTTTTCCTTAAAGGGAAGTTTCCTAAAGGAATTTTTTCAGTCCTTTCAGACTATGGGAAGCTCAGAAATCTGTAGGAAAATCAGACTCAAGTGCAAATATTAATTACTGTCCACTGTTAAAGCTGATGGATGCTGTGGGGGTGGGCAGGTCCTGGCACAGGTTATCCAAAAAAACCATGGCTGTCCTATCCCTGGAATTGTCCCCAGCCGGGTTGGACGGCACTTGCAACAGCCTGGGATAGGGTAAGGTGTCCCTGCCCATGGCAGGAGGTGGGATTGGGGGATTGTGAGATCCCTTCCCACCCAAATTCCATGATAAAGGAATGAAACGAGCTCCAATCCATAACCAAGACTCGGGGCTTGAATTTGTCTGCCCAGTGCTTTGTGGGAGAATATTTGGGAAAATTCCACCCGAGGAATTCACAGGAATCTCAGCAGTTCTGCTGCATTTCTTCCTTTACCCATTCCAGGGAGATTTCTGCAGGATCTGCTGGCATCTAGTGTTGGCTCCCAACAGTGCCCGCCGTGTTTGAGGCTCGAAGCGACAAGCTCTGCTCCCTCCACAATGGTTCCCTTTCAAAGATTTAGGACATTTAGGGAACAAAAAAGAGCCTCCTAAATAAATGGCCTGGTTTTCCAGAGGACTGGGAGTCTCGTGTCCTGTTAACCTGAATGAGAACTTCTGGAAAAATCAGGCCATTAACTTCTGCCTTGGAAGGACTTTTGGCTTGCGGGGTTTTAAGCTCTCAGCAGTTGTTTTTTGACATTGAAAAATTCTTTTTTTTTTTTGGTTTTCAATGTGAATTTCAGGTCCTGAAATAAATCCAACAGGAGTTCAAGGGGCAGGGACCCAGAAAAACAACATGGAGATAACGTGGACCGTGAGTTCTTCTTGGATGCCTTTTGGGATGGAGTTGGATGATGAGGGGGAGGGGGTTCAGAGTGAGACAGGGCAGGGATAGACGGGATATTGGGAAGGAATTCCTCCCTGAGAGGGTGGGGAGGGGCTGGGATGGAATTCCCAGAGAATCCGTGGCTGCTCCATCCCTGGAAGTGTCCAAGGCCAGATTGGAGCAACCTGTGATGGTGGAAGGTGTCCCTGCCCCGTGGCAGGAGTGGGATGGGATGGGATTTCAGGTCCCTTCCAACCCAAACCATTCCATGATGAAATTAGAAGACACCAAAAAAAGGCTGGGTTTAGTGCCTAGAACAAGGTCTGGGATAAAAAGAATAATTCAGAAAATTAAAAATAAAATAAGTTAAAGATGTGACACCCAAAGACACCGGATTCCAGATTGAGCTTCCAGAGGATGCTCCGAGAGTCGATTCCTTGAGGATTTATGGAGCATCTCCTGCTTTGCTTCTTGCACCAGCAGGTGTCAGCCACAAACCAGGGATGAGCTGAGAGGAGGGTTGGAATGGCAGTGGGAATAGAGACGGGACTATGGGGATAATAGATATGAAATATTTCTTGTATAATTCTACATTAGGTACATATTTGATTTATTTTATGTAATATATAGATGAGGAATCTGAGCTAGTGGAAATGTCCCTGCTCATTGAAGAGGCTTGGAATTTAAATCCCTTTCAACCCAAACCATTCCAGGAATAAAATCCTGGATTCTGTGAATAAAATGCCCTGGTCCTGCCATGGCTCTGGAGGACACGAACTCGTTCTGCCTCTCCTTGGGAACAGAACCTTGCTCTCCTTTGGGATTCGCTGATGGAGCCTGAAATGAGACCCCGAGTGCTGAGCAGAACTTTTGGATCTCCACAGCGGAGAAATCCAATTGTTTTTTTTTTTCCTCCTTCTCACTTTCCCTTCTCTGTTTCGCTCCACCGAAGCCTCTGAATGCAACTCAGGCTTATGGGCCCAACCTCAGGTACATCGTGAGGTGGCGGCGGCGGGACCCGCGCGGGAGTTGGTACAACGAGACCGTGCGGAGCGCCCGGCACGTGGTGTGGAACACCCCCATCTACGTCCCCTACGAGATCAAGGTGCAGGCCGAGAATGACTTCGGCAGAGCCCCGGAGCCCGAAACCTACATCGGATATTCCGGGGAGGATTGTGAGTATCCCTCGGCCGCAGGTGGGATTTCAGGGATGATCCCATGCCAGGGCACCTGGGCGGCTCCTGTGTCCAGAATATGGGCGGGGCACTGCGGGATTTGGGACAAAAATCCGGTTTCAGGTTGGACAAGGCTTGGAGGACCTGGATAGTGGAAGGTGTCCCTGCCCAAAGCCAGCTGGGATGATGGACAATTCCAACTAAAAATAAGGAAATGAGGTGGTTTTTGCAACTTTGGGGTCCAGCTTTGGGCCAGGTGAGGCAGGAAAGGGTTGGATGTACTGGGATCCTTCACCTGGAGAGGGAGCTGAGCCAGAGTCCTTCCCTGCTGCAGGTATTCCTGCTTTTAGCTGGATCAGGAATGTTCTCCTGATGGCCGGAGGAGTGAAATTGGATTTATTTTCTTCCCACGGAAGAGGGCGGAGCCGTCGTGGGGCTGCTGCTCACGGGATTTGTGATGGGAGAAGCACGGCCAGGGGTGCCCGTGTGTCCATCCGAGCTCCAGGGTAATTCCAGGTTCCTAAAGACCACTCTGCTTTATCCCTGCCCGCCCAGATCCCAAGGCTGCACCCACGGATGTCAGGATCAGAGTCTTAAACAGCACCGCCATATCTCTGACCTGGACCCGGGTGCACCTGGACACCATCCAGGGACAGCTCAAGGAGTACAGAGTGAGCAAATCCCGAATTCCCCAATCCCAAATTCCCGCCCCAGCACTGACCATTAACCCAGCTAAACCTCCTAAAATTCCCAGCTGGCTCCCAGGGATGGAGCTGCTGCATGTGGGGATGACAGAAAACTTCCCTGTGGTCACCAGGAACCTTTGGATGTGAGGCAGCACCAAGGATTTGCTCTTCGGGGTGTCAGGATGGGGTTGGGGACGTCTCCTGTTGCTTCCTTCGGGCTTGGCTGCAGGATTTGGGATGCTCCAAGAAAACAGGGAGGGATTGGGATGGCTCTGTCCATGGAGGCTCTGAGGGAATGACCCCAACCCGGTCAGATTTTGTGTCATCCCCAAAATACCGACAGCGGTTTTTACTGACCAACAACCCCTGCAAAGCCTAAACCCACGGTCGGGACTAACTGGGCACTAAAGCCAGCATGGATCTGGGTTTTTCCGGGTCTTTCCAGGCTTATATTTAGTATTTAATGTTTGCTGCTGATGCACAGAGGATGGAGCCGTTCAAACCAAGCCAAACCCTGAGCAGGGCCCTTCCCTCGGTGTTAAAACATTCCCAAAACCTCGTGTCCAGCAAAGAATCCCAGCATTCCAAATCCGATCGTTCGCTCGCTCTCCTTTTCCCGATTCTGGGGGATTTTCTGAAAGGATTCTTATTTCTCTGCGAAATAGGATTTGCAGTCGAGGGTTTCAATAGGAGATTTCCTAAATTTAGGCACTTTTTTTCATGCCTGAGTGTGTCCCACCTTTCCTTGTCCACTGCTACCCCAAGTGGAAAAGGGAGAACCACTCGGTTTTTAATTCTTGGCAATTAGGAACAGTTTTAGTCCGAGCTCAGTGGTTTTGGGAAGCTCTTAACCCCCTGCTCAGCCTCTTCCTCAGGTAACACCCCCGATTTTCCTCGTGGAGCTTCACTAATTCCTCTAAAAACTTCCACAGCCTTAAGCCGCTCTTAAAGGCAAAACTCTGCTTTTTAACGTCTAAAAATCCCAAAAAACCGTGGTTAAACGGGAAAAAGCTTCACCTGGCCTGCGTGTTTCTTGAAGGCCTATTTCTGGAGAGACAGCAGCTTGCTGAAGAACCTGTGGGTCTCCAAAAAACGGCAATTTGTGAGTTTTCCTGGAGACCGCAACCGGGGCACCGTGTCCCGGCTGTTCCCTTACAGCAACTACAAGCTGGAGATGGTGGTCACCAACGGCCGAGGGGACGGGCCCCGCAGCGAAATGAAGGAATTCCCCACCCCTGAAGGAGGTACGTTCCACAGGGAATTTTTTCCCGCTGGGAAAGGTTTAGGTTGAGCAGCTCCAGGGAGCTGAGCCACAGCCGGGGAGAGATTTTAGCTGAGCATCACCCAGGCGCCGTTGCTGGTGGTGACATCACTGAAGCCACACCTGGAGTTGGCTCCTGACCCCAGCGGCATTCCCAAAATTCCCAGAATTCAGGTGCTCTGGACACCTCGGCCAAGAAGATTTTGGGCTGAACAAGAGAAAAATTTGCAAAAGCCTTTCCTGGGCCCAGCTCCGTGCCCTTGATTTGCTGCCCGAGCTGCAAATGTCCCCGAGCTGCGGTTTGGGGACGTGGATGGATCCATCCTGGAAGAGGCAGGAAAACCTTCCCAGGACCTTCAGGAAGGACATCCCTGATTCCTCTGCCAGGCTTTTGAGGCAAGAGCACCTCGTTCTTGTGTCAAGGATGAACTCGAGGGTTTAATTTTGTCACTGGCACAGGAGCTATTTATAGACACGCCAATAATTCCGTGTTGGAGCTGCAATTCCAGCGGCTGGAAGTGACTTTTCCTACAGCGCAGGAGGGGATTCAGGCACACAAGGTCGCAAAAACGCAAGAAAAGATTTGCAATTCTTTCTCAAAATGTTTTGGGGTCCCCCCTTTTCTCTTCCTCTCCATCCCATCTTGGCATCTCTCAGTGCTGCCTCTTCCTTCACAATTCCTTGGAAAAAAAATCCCCTTTTTTTAAGGATTAATTATTATTCTGTGGATAATTGAGGTTGTTTCCGAAGAAAGGCTTCAATTCCTGTAGGTTTTGCAGGCAGGGGCACTGTCACCCCGTTTCTGGGGGATTTGGGGTGGCTTTGGACATTTGGGGTGACAATAAAGACATGTGGGTGGCATTAATTAATAATTACAGTGGATTTTACTCTGATCACACAGAAAATGTGGATTTTTATTTTTCCTACACCACCAAGCCCTTTTATCGACCCAAACTGACATTGAGGAGGCTGAAGGATATCCTGAACAACTAAAAATAAACCCCGAGCTCTCCGATCTCTCTTCCCCCGGTTAAGACACCGCAATTAGGAGGAAATCAGGAGAATAATTTAACTCCAGGCCGGATAATTCTTCCCTTCCTTCCTTCAGTAGTGATAATCCCAAATATTCCTTAGGGTGAGGAGCAGTGGGCAGCAGCTCCCTGTGGGAGATCTCTGGAATTCCATTTCCCAGCGATTCTTTGGGATAAGAGAAGCCACTTTTGGGGGTTCTAAGAGAGGAATCTTTGGGATGAAAACATTGGGATGGGTGGGGGGTCTAAAGAAGGTCAGGAAATTTGGCTCCAAGAGGAGAAGTGGGGCTGGAGTTAAGAGAAGACTCTGGGATACTTTTTGTTCTTCTAAGAGAGAAATTTTTGGGATCAAAACATTGGGATGGATGGCGGGGAGGGGGGGGAGGGGGGAAGGAAAGCTGTGAAATTTGGGTCCAACACGCTGAAATGGGGCTGGAGTGAAAAGAAGTTTTTGGGATACTTTTGATGGTTCTAAGCGAGAAATTTTTGAGGTGAAAACCTTGGGATGGGAGGGGGGTGTAAGGAAGACCAGGACATTTGGGTCCAACAGGAGAAGCGTGGCTGGAGTTGCATCCCAGCTCTGCTTCCATGGCCTTGCTGGAGGATCCCGCGGGATTGGGATCGTACCAGAGCTGCTCTGCTTTTCCTCCCCGCTGAAAATTCCCATCAGGCTCCTGGTTTTTGGGATAAATCCTTGTGCGATCCACTTGGGGTGTGCCTGTTTTGGAGTCCAGCCCGTGGCGGGTGCAGCAGCGCGAGGTTCGTTACCCTGTGCATGTTCTCTCCTCTCTCCCCTCTCGTTCCCGCTCCCCTCCAAGTGCCCAGCTCCCCCAGGTACCTGCGGATCCGGCAGCCCAACCTGGAAATCATCAACCTGGAGTGGGATCACCCTGAGCATCCCAACGGGGTCATCACGGGATACACCCTCCAATACAAGCCCTGTACGTCCCACGTTCTCCTCGCGGTGATCAGTCAGGGAATTCTTCCCTTCCCGCTTTTTCCCAGGGCAGGGAGATCCATGAGGAACTGGAGACTTCCATGGTGGGAAAAACTGGTGTTAGGAGGGGTCCTGGACATCTGCAGGGGGGGTGGTGGGGGCTCAGCAGCTCCCCAGAATCAATTTTGGAGGGAAAATCAGCTGGATCTTGGATTTTGGAAGATTTTAGGTGCAGCCTGAGGTGTTTTTGTGCTCCCCCCAACACAATTTGGGTGAGGTGATACCCAGAACCTGAACGTCCCGGCGCCTTCTCTGCCCACCTGAATGTCCCCCCAGCAGGTCCCTGGCCAGGCTGTCCCCAAGTGCCCCAAAACGGGCATGTTCAAGAGCAGCAACCACTCTGAGCCCCACAGTGACCCCCACAGTGACCCCACAGATCCTCCAGGGGCTGAAGGATGAGCTGGAGACCCCAGGAATTCCCGACCCCAGGCTGAGCCCAGCATTTCCTGCCTTCCCTCCGCAGTTAACGGGTCACGGATGGGCCGGACGGTGGTGGAGAACCTGTCCCCCAACCAGACAAGGTTCACCCTGCAGAGGTCAGACCCCATCTCCCGCTACCGCTTCGTGCTCCGTGCCCGCACCCAGGTGGGAGAGGGAGAGGCCCTGACGGAGGAGTCGCCAGCGCTGCTGGATGAAGGTAAGGGCAGCAGCCAGCTCTGCCGAGGGGACAGGGGGTGACAGGATGTGCCAAACCCAAAAATGGCACCGTGGCAGGTCATAAAACAGCCCAAAAATGGCATCGTGGCAGGCCATAAAACAGCCCAAAAATGGCACCGTGGCAGGCCATGGCAAACCCAAAAATGGCATCATGGCAGGCCATGGAACAGCCAAAAATGGAATCAGGGAATCCCAAGAACCCGGAGTGCAGGGCAGCGATGGCTGCACGGATTTCCCTGCAGAGGTGGCCAAATGCTGCAGAAAAAACCCAGCTGAGGTGACCTGGGGACCTTCCTGTGCTCCAGGGAACGTCGTGGCTGTCCCCAAGGGAGGGACATTCCTCGTATGCCCTGGAGCAGGAGGAAATTGAACAAATTTGTGTTTTTTACTAAAAGAGGATAGGATTAGATGGGATTCAGGAAGGAATTCCTCACTCAGAGGGGTTGGAAACGCTGGCACAGAGAGGTTGCGGATGCTCCTCCATCCCTGGGAGTGAGCTTGGAGCCATCTGGGATTGTGGAAGTGTCCCTGGGTGGGACTGGATGAGGTTTAAGGTCCTTTCCAACGCCAGCCATTCCATGATTCTGGGATCTCACTCTCCTCGTGCTGAGGGTGAAGCTCTGATTTGCTCCTCTGTGAGAGCTCAGCCGGGGCAGATTCGGGGGATTTTTGTGTGCAGGGACCTCGGTGCCACCTCCCTGTCACCCCATGGCCATCACCCGACCCTACAAACCTCCAGAGCCCCAATCTCAGCCCTGTAATCAGATAAAATTCCCGCTGTGGAGCATCCATCAAATTTAAGTGGAAGTTCTGGAGCCCTAAGGGAACCAAGGGCGGCTCTTCCTCCTCTTTAGGCTCGTCTGACAGAGCTGGGATTGAGTTAGAGCTGGGATTTAATGGGGTTTTTGTCTCTTTCGCTCCATCCCCCCATCCCAGCTAATGGCTTTGAGTGGGGAAAGTGATTCCTGCTCGGGTCCAGTGGGAATAAAACCATTCCCGACACCCCTGGGGTGGGATCCAGCAAAATTTATTGGATGGGGAGAAGAGAACAGCCAAGGAAAACACAAGAGGGGCCCGGAATTGCTGTAAAAAGGAATTGTGAGAGCTCAGGGGTTGGATTGAAGTTGAAAACTGAATATTTTTGGCTGGTTCACACCCAATTTTCTCCGTTTTTGGACACTGATAACGGAGAGATAAGAGCCAGGACCACCTCGTGGTGTGTCAATGCTAATTGATTTATATCAGCAATTAGCAGGGGGTGCCCAAAGCTGCTGGACAAGATAAAGGAACCCCCTCTGTGGGGTTTGGGGTGAGGATGTGGCAAAGCAAGACAAAGTTTGGCCTTGAAACAGCAAAAAAATAAAAGAAAATTAAAATAATTTCCAGCTAAATCCCAGAAATCTGCCCTCCAAACATGAGGTCCAACACGAAATAGGTGAGTTGTGCTCACTTTGATGGCACCTCCTGCCAAGCTGCGGGAAAGACTGGAATTTAAGGTAGGAATTTAAGGAAGAGAAGCAGATTAAGGAAATTAAACCCATTAACACCTCAGGAGGAGGTTTTCTGCTCGCCAGACTCCTTCAGATGCGGAGTTTAAATCAAATCCCCACATGAGAAAGGAGAAATCGAGGCGAAATTCAGTGTCAAAACCGGTTTTTGTTGGGATTAGACCTAAACACCCGCTTAAATACTCGGCTTAACGACACCACTGGCACCTCGATGGCACCTCCGGCACCTCCCGGGTGTTTAACCTGGATCCTGGCGTGGTTTATCGCGGATTCCCAAATTCCAGGTTGGATTTAATCCCATTTCCCTCCTCTCTCTCTGCTCTGCGGTGACTCCGATTGTGCCAGCGGCGCCTTGGGGTGGTTTGATAAATTCCTGTGTTTTTCTCTTCCCTCTTTCTCTCCCGTTTTCCTGGTTTTTTCCCTCCCCTCTCTCTGTCCCCGGCGCTGCCTCCGAAGCCACGCCAAGCCCAGGTACCGTACCCGGAGGTAACCGGCATGGGGGCAACGGAGCTTTCCAATTAAGCTGCCAATTAAGCAGAAAAGTTCGTTAAAACCCTTCCAATGGCCACGCCAATTGGGCATTTCAATCATTCCAGGCACGAGGGGACCAGGGCGGCTCCGCAGCGGGGCAGGCGAAGATTAAAAGGTCTCTAAGCCGGGCTTAAAAGCTGGGCAAAAAAAATCTCGTGAAAACCAAACCGCGGTGGCCACGCACCGGGCGAGCCCAAAGGAGAGTCGAGATCCCATTAAAATGGGGTTTTTTTCCTATTAAAGAGGGGTTTTTTTCCTATTTGAAGAGGTTTTATTCCCCTACTAAAGAGGGGGATTTTTCCCTATTATAGAGGGGTTTTTCCCTAGTAAAAAGTGTTTATTTCCCTGTTAAAGATGGGTTTTTCCCCCTATTAAAGAGTTTTTCCCTATTAAAGACAGGTTTTTTCCCCTATTAAAGACTTTTTTCCCCTACTAAAGACTTCTTTTCATTTTTAAAGACTCTTTTTGCCCTATTAAAGATGAGGTTTTTCCCTGTTAAAGAGGGGGTCTTTTTCCCTATTTAAGAGGGTTTTTCCTCCCTATTAAAGAGGTTTTTTCCCCGTGTTAAAGCAGGAATTTTTCCCATTATAGAGGGGTTTTTACCCTATTCGAGAAGTTTTTCCCTATTTAAGAATTTTTTTCCCCTATGACACAGGGGTTTTTTCCCTATTAAAAAGGGTTTTCCCCATTAAAGAGGGTTTTTTCCCTATTAATGAGGGTTTTTCCCTATTAATGAGGAGTGCTTCCCTATTAAAGTGGGGGTTTTTTCCCTATTAAAGAGGGGATTTTTTTTCCCTATTAATGGGGGTTTTTTTCCCTATTAAAGAGGGGTTTTTTTCCCTATTAAAGTGGGGGTTTTTTCCCTATTAAAGTGGGTTTTTTTCATATTAATGGGGTTTTTTTTCCCTACTAATGAGGGTTTTTTTCCCCTATAAATGAGGGGGTTTTTCCCTACTATAGAGATATTTTTCCTTATTAAAGAGAGTTTTTCCCTTTTAAAGATTTTTTTTCCCCTATTAAGGAGCTTTTTTCCCCTCTCCCAGAGGATTTTAACCCCAGCTCTGCACGAGCCGCTCTCCCTTTTTAACCCTCACCACCCCCACCCTACAAAACACAGAACATTTCTGGCTCCGTGGGGCCCTTCCAGGACCTGTGGGATCCTAGCTGGAGATTTGGGAGATTTGTAGGATGTGCCCAGAATTCCCTGTGGCTCTCCCAGGGCTTTGTTGCAGGAGATTCCTCCCATTCCCGGTGTCCATTGGAAGGGTTGAGCGGGAATTCGGGGCCTCAGCTGTGCATGTTCTGCATGGAGCCTTCTGCTGGCTTTGCCCTCCTCGCTATTCCCAAAAAACCTGGGAGCAGGGAGAGACCTTTTCCAGCACCAGGGACAGCTCCTCCTCCTGCCGCTTCCATGGAAAACCCGATCCTGCAACGCCCCAACGCCTTTCCGGGTCACCCAGCGAAGGATTCCCACCTCTCACAGACTTGGAAAATCCTGATTTTCCACACCCAACACGCATTTCCCACATTCCAGCGCCACGAGAGCTTTTTCCCAGCTCAGGAACTCGGCAATGGCCGAGCCAGGGGGTGCAGCCAGCCCCAAGCTCATCCCAAAAAAAGCTTTTTGGGAGCAGCAGCAGCTCCCGATGCCCTGCACCGAGGGCTCCCAACAGGTCCTGCTTTGCCTCTGCACATTCCGAGCAGGAGCAGCTTCCCAGGGAAGGCTTTTCCCGAGGGATACAAGTGCAGGATCCGCTCTCTGCACCTGTGGGATTCGCTTTCCTGCCCCGGGGATGTTCCTTTTCCTTGGATTTTGTTGCAGGGATGTCTCTTCCTGATATTATTTTGCTTTTATTTTTCCCCTCTTCCTGATCTTTCTCCTTCCTGTCTTTTTCTCTTCCTCCCTATTCCCCCCCAAAAAATGCGGGATTACAGATTGGTCAGGTCTAGGTGGTGGGGACCTGAAAATCCACTGAAAAATCCTGGGAACGAGCATAAAAATCCTGAAAATGAACATATAAATCCCTGAAAATGCACATAAAACCCTTGGGATTGGGAGCGCCCTCTCCTCCAGCTCCTTCTCCATCCAGGGTTTGGCTCATCCACCAGAATCCGGATTTTCTTTGTGGATCGGGATCACTTCAAGCCCTTTTCTGCTTCCAGAGGGTCTTGCTGAACTCTGGAATCACAGCCTGATCTCTTCATCCTCCCAGCCCCGAATCATTCCTGCCCTCATTTCTTGCCCACTGGAATTATTTGGGATTTCAGGGGTAATCTTCCAATTATCCAGAGCTCATCCCTTCATTTTCCCCTTTCCAAAAGGAGAAATAACACTTTGGGAAGGGCTGGAAGAGAGCTGAGAGTCGGAGAGTGGAGCTGGAGGTCGGGAATTGCTGCCTCATCTTCCTCCCCATTCCAGGCTCCAGGAGAGGACTCAGGGCATGGAAAAAATCCCTCTCCCATGCCAGTCCTGCTCCGGAGCTGGATCTCATTTCTCCTCAGGCCACGGTTTGAGCGGAGTCTGGCTCCAGAGGATGTTTCTCTTCCCAACAAATCCCAGGAAATGCTCCCTGACCTTTCCCATCTCCGCTGGCTGACCCAGACTGGGCGCATTTTTATGGAATCAACAGCGATTCCATAAATTTCTTGATCCTTGCCGTGGCTGGCACTGACAGGGAATGAAAAGGTTCCTTTTCCAGGGATGACCTGACACAGGCGGGGTCAGGGCCGAGAGGAACCGGAGCAGGTGATGGAATCGAAGTGAAGTGCAGGGATTTTCCCTTAGGAAAGGCTTCACCTTTCCTAAGCAAGGCTTTGGAAAAGGGGAGAGGGGATTTGGGAAAGGAGCAGATTAAAAAGGGATTTTGTTTATGCTCTGAGTGAGGAAAAATATCCCCAAACTGGAGTTTTCA
Source organism: Corvus brachyrhynchos (assembly GCF_000691975.1). NCBI lineage: Eukaryota > Metazoa > Chordata > Aves > Passeriformes > Corvidae > Corvus > Corvus brachyrhynchos. Next base: position 2,241,695 of record NW_008236763.1, read on the forward strand.
TTTTCCATCTGTACGGAAAAACTTCATTAGGAACCATAAAGAAATTGGGTTTAGGCTCGGAGGGAAAAACCTGACTTTTCTCTGTCCGTGAATGGGAATTTGAGGAGAAAAATCCCATTTTTTGCTTTAGAAACGGAGGGAATTGCTGAGCCCTCTCTTTCTGCTCCATCACCCCCTCCTCTTCTCCAATTTCTTCTCTTTCCACATCAGATTTGGAGAATTTCATGGCCCAGACTTCCCAGTTCCATCCTGTTGGTAAAAACTGGGAGAATTAAAAATAAATCTCCACAAGTGTCCTCGACCCGATCATCAAAAATCATGAAAAATTCATCCCAATTTCTCCAAGCCTCGTGATTTTGTAGGCACACCCCAGGGAAAGCTGCTGCCACAGCCCAACAACACATTAAAAGCACCTCTAAATAATTAAAAAGGAGCAGAGATTGGGATTGTTTCCTGAATTTTTCCCCAAAAATGCCACTTTTCACTGAATTATCCCACTCCGAGCAGGATTTGTCTTTTCTTTAGATCTTCCCCTTAAAAAAACCCATTTTTCTTTTAGGATTCTCCCGCTTTGGGGTTTTTTTTCCCCCTAATCTGAGCTTCAAGCAGGTTTTTGTGAGAGGTTCGGACTCTTTTTTTTTTACTGCTCCACTCCTGGCTGGCGAGACAGCGAAGAGCTCAGCATCTCTCATTAGTGAAATTATTAATTGCTGCTTCCTCAATCCATCATCAGAGCCCCATCCTTCCCTGAGAGGGAATAATGGAACTTGGAGACAGAAAAAGCCTTGAAAGGGAGGCAATTAAGGAGCTGAGTGCTCCTTCGGCTCTTTCCGGGAAGAAGGGCTCGGCTCAAATGCGATAAAGAGCTGGGAATTGGTTTTTAGTCCGAATTTCCCGGGTGGTTTCTTCCTGCTTGGAGCAATTTCCAGGTGCTGTTCCTCCCTGGCATGGGGAAAGCGGCATCTGTCTTTCGGAAAAGGGGGATTTTCCCCCCATCCCACAAATTCCGGGTGCCCCGCGCTGTCCCCAAACTTCTGTCCAAGCTCTGGGAATGCAGGAAAACAACTTCAGCTGCTCCGCAAAGCTCGGGAATGTCGTGGCTGGAGCATCGCGGCCGTTTTTGGGAGGATGGATGGGATTTCTGCCCTTTCCGAAGTGCTGGGAATGCCAGCCTGGCTCTCCCGTCTCCCTTTGGGATCTTCGTCACTGCTGGTGGCACCGAGAGGGGACCCCGGGAACCCCGAGAAGGGACTCTCAGTGCTCGGGTGCCTTTTCTTTGGGAACATCGGATCCCGGGGATCCCTGGGATCCCCTCCCAGCCCTCATTAAGGGATGGATTTCAAAGCCCAGCGAACGTCCCTGATCTCTCCCCCGCCCCAAATCTCCCAGCTGAGCTCTCCTCCCGCATCCATTCCGTATTTAAACCCCAGCGAGGCCGGAGCTTTTCATCCCTTAGGATTAAATCCCACCCCTCCCTCTCCGTGGGGGCCGCATTCCCATCCTCCCCTCCCCGAGTTTTCCAGCTCACCCCATCCCACTCTTCACCTGGCCCTGCTCCTGCCAGGACGATTTTTATCCCCGCCATCCCCTCCTGGATCTCCTCGGGAGCCAGCCCGCGTTATCCTGATGGGAAGTGACGGCTCCGCTCCCGGGAATCGCCTCCCCCAGAGCCAGGGAAGTGGGGCAGGGAGGGCAAATCCCGCCTGGAATCGCTGTCAGCTCATCCCGGAGGGTTTGGGGGCTGCAGCTTCCCCTGCGCTCCCGCACCGGGGACAGCGAGGCTGGGATTTATCCCAGATAATCTCTTCCCATCTCAACTCCGGAGCAGCATTAAAGCTGAGTTTCTCCTGCTCCTGAGAGGCTCTGGGAGAGCCCTGGTGGAAGCTGGAAAGCCGTGCCGCGTTTTCCGCCGGCTCCCGCCTTTCCCAAACTCACTTTGTGCCTTTTGGGGTCTCGTTTTCCTCCGCGGGGAGCCGGGATTCCCATGGGAATGACGAGCCTGCATTAGCTGATGGCTCCGGCGCTGTTTGATTGTTCCCAGCCTCTGGCGCTGCTCCATCCCGTTAATGGGGACATTAACCCGGCGACACCAATCTCTTAACCCCAAAAACCCGCCAGGAATCAGCGGAGATGGATGAGGACAAATCCCAGTGCAGAAAAAGCTTTTAGCGGCCTCAGGACCCCGCAAAGTCCTTCCCCCACAAGCGGGGGGACAAACCCTGAAGGGCAAAATTCAAAAATCCCCTTTTTTTTTTGCCGCACCACGAACCCCGAGGGCAAAGCCGAGCCTTTGGATGCGTCCCCTCCCTGTCACCACCCCCTGGCCGGGCTGGACCCCCGGGCTGGGGCAGGGCCGGGCTGTGCACGGGGGGCTTCGGTTCGGGGTGCATGAGATGGGGACGCTGTGGGGTCACCGCGGAGAGGACGCGCTCCGGGGCTGGGAGGGGTTTTGGGGTGACTGCGGCTGCTCTTGGGGCACATCTGGGGCTGGGAGGGGTTTTTGGGGTGACTGCGGCTGCTCTTGGGGCACATCTGGGGCTG
>NW_008236763.1:2244361-2247299 GCF_000691975.1 Corvus brachyrhynchos
CGGGTCGTGGGCCACATCTGGGGCTGGGAGGGGTTTTTGGCGTGACTGCGGCTGCTCTTGGTGGTTTGGCTGATGCTTTTGAGGAGCTGGGGGTGCTCTGGGGACACCTCTGAGTCTGGATGGGGTTTTTGTGGGACTGTGGCTGGTCCTGGGGCACTTGGGGGTACCTGGGGGTGCTCTGGGGGCAGCCCAGGAGCTGGGCAGTGTTTTGGGGTGACTTTGGCTGCTCCTGGGGCACCCCTGGGGCTGGGCTGATGCTTTTGAGTACCTTGGGGTGCTCTAGGGGCACCGCTGGAGCTGGGTTGGGCTTTTGGAGGAGCTGAGGGTGCTCTTGGGGCACCCTTGGACCTGGCCTGGTGGTTTTGAGTACCTGGGGGTGCTCTGGGGTCACCCCTGACCTGGGCTGGTGCTGTAGCCGGGGTTTTATCGCCTCTCAGACGGACTGAGCGAGCTCCTGCCCCTCTGTGCCTTTGGATGCGGAGCTTTCAGGGCTTGGCTCTCCTTGGGGACAGACTGGGGATGGGGGAGAAAAGCCTGGCTTGGTCCTGGGACTGGTTTTAAAGTGCTTTCCTAGAGCTGTTGTGGTTTGGGGGCGATATTTATAAAATCTGCTTTCCTTCGCCCATCAGAGGGATTTGGAATCCCTGGACCTGCAGGAATATTTGTTGTAAATATAATTTAACCTGAGTGTCCCAGGGTGAGGTCCACTCAGAGTCACCTTTGGTATTTGGAGCAGAATTCCGGCTGCATTTTCTGCTGGAATATTCCAGCCCAAGCCAGTGCCCCCCTCCCTCCCTGTGGAACCCTCACCCCACTCAGGGTGGGGGTTAAAGGACACATTTCCCCCTTTCCTTGGAGCACATTCCCGCTTTTCCTTGGAATCACAGCTCAATCCAGCAAACAAATGGCTCCCAATTATCCCCCAGGACAGCTCGAGGTGTTCCAAGCCCTCACTTAAATGCAAACTGTGAGGGGCAAAGCTCCATCCCTGCCTCCCCTGCGGGCTAAATCCCCCTCCATGCCCAAGCTGCTCCTTCTCCAGGCTGGAAAAAAGCTGGGAAGCTGCAGGCTGAGCTGGCAGCTTGAAAAATGCTGGAGGTGTAGTCCAGGGACAGCTGGATTAACGGGATTGCGGCTGGCCCGACAAATGGGATTAGTGCCTTTCCCTCAAGAGCTAAATCCCATTTGGTTTTCCTGGGATGCAGTGGGACAATGGGATGAGGACAAACCCCTGCATCCCCTCAGCTGCATTTTTCCAGGCTGTCCATGCTGGTTTATCCCAGAGGGGTGATGGGCAGGGAAAAGGCAGAGGAGAAGCAGCTCGTTCAGGCCTGGCATTGGGATTGGGATCGGGATCAAAGCAGAGGAATGGGAGCAGCCCCAGCACCTCTCCCAGCCCCTGGGATGGGCTCAGGGGGACAGGGGGAGGAAAAGGGGTTCAGTCTGGCATTCCCAGTGGGATCCAGTCCCTGGGATGGGCTCAGGCCATCCCTGCATGGGGACAGGGGCAGGAAAAGGGGTCCAGCCATGCGTTTCCAGCGGGATTTGCTCCATGCCATGCCGCTCCGGGGAGGGCAGAGCCCCGGGGACGCCACCTCGGGTACAAAGCCGGTGTTTCCCTCTCCCAGAGGCAACTGGGCCACCTCCAACCGCAGTGGAGGAAACCAGTCCTGAAACCAGCCCTGAAACCAGTCCTGAAACCAGTCCTGAAACCAGCCCTGAAACCAGCCCTGAAACCAGCCCTGAAACCAGTCCTACAATCAGCCCTACAATCAGCCCTACAACCACCCCAACCACCACCGACACCACAACCACCACAACCACCACAACAACCACCACCACAACCACCACCACCACCACCAGCGCCGCCAGCACCGCCGCCAGCACCAGCGCCGCTGCCGAGAGGGCTCCGGCAGCCACGACCAAGCACGAGTTGGGTACTGAGCTTTCCTTTTCCTCTAACTCCTCTCTAACCTGACTGCGACCCTTCCCCACCTTGATTCTTTGGGATACCGGGAAAATCGGAGCCCTTCCATGCTCTGGGATGGGAATCTGGGTGTACAAGCAGGAATTTGGAGAGTTCTGTGCCACCAGGGAATAACCCAGCCCTGCTGAGGGTGTGGCGATGCTGGATGAGGTTCGGGAAGAGGTGGAAAATCCTACAAATATTCCCCAAAGTGTTATCGGGTGTTTAGAGCTGTTACAAACGGGTTCTGGTGCTCCTGCAGGAGATGTCACCTCGGATTTAGCACATCAGCTGTTAGCACCGAGAGCTGTCAGGATTTATCCGAGTCTCCTTGGGTTTATCCTGCTGCTCCCTGCGCTGCCGGAGCCCCCCGGAGCCCTGGGGAAGGGTGGGAGTTCCAGCACGATCCCTGCGCCAGGTGTTTCCCAGGTCAGGAGAAACTTCTCGTGTCATCAGGAGGATCCAACTCGGCTCTGGTGGGGAAATCTTCCCTCCTGGATGTGGTTTAGGGATAAATCTGGAAGGATTTATCCGGGTTCGAAACACCGGGATAATGAAAATTACGGTTAATAAAAAATTAGGTTTGTTCAAAACTAAGCCAAGCAAAAAGGGAATGAAATCACGATTAAAAACTTGGATGGCGTTTGGGGCAACCTGGGATAGTGGAAAATGTGGAATGGGGAGTGAGATGAGTTTTAAGGTCCCTTCCCACTCAAACCATCCTGGGACGATTCCGTGACTCAGTTCAAAGCCATTTCTTTATATTTTTGCATGAAATCAGCTTAAAATGCTTCAAAACCACCACAACTTTCTGCAGGGGCATCTGCCCCCATCGGACATCCCAGGTTTGGTGATGAAGAGAGATCAGCCCCACACCAGGCATCAATCCATGTGGAAACGCTGCTGGCTGGAAATAGGGAATTAAGTGTGAGGTTGGAAATGGGGAATTACGTGTGAGGCACAGAGCAGGGA
>NW_008236763.1:2247351-2258034 GCF_000691975.1 Corvus brachyrhynchos
TTTAAGGGATTCCAGGTCACCCCACAGCGCCAGGTCCTTGCAGCACCCTAAAAACCCCACAGCTGGCTTTTTCCAAGGCATTGTGGCACTAAATCCCGGATTTTGTGACATCAGAACATCGCAACACCCTAAGGAAAAATGACATTAAACCCCAAGATGTCGATTCTCCGCTGTCCCTTAAAATCCCCCTGAAGTGCAGGATTGGTTCCCACCTCAGTAGGAACGGGACTCATCCCAAACGACGTCGAAATCCCTTAACTTCAACTTCACACACGAGTGACCTCATTGTCCCACCGGGGCCACAGCGACGTGACAATTCCCTGGATCCGTGCTCATCCATGCAGGAATTCCAGGACAAGGTTTTCCTGCTGGCCCAGATCCTCAGGGATGTGCCCCGGAAGAATTCCAGGATGAGCTGAGCACAGTTGGATTTAAACACTGCCCAAAATTCCCTAAAAATGTTGGGAATCTTGGGGAAGATCTATCCAGCCTTAGGCTGAGGTTAATTCACACTTAGGCTGAGACCAAAGTGTTCACTCCAGGAATTTGTAAGGATTTTGTGAGGTTTCCGTAAGGTTTTTGTAAGGATTTTTAAGGTTTTTGTGAGGTTTTTGTGAGGTTTTTGTGAGGCTGGAGCAAGGCTTTTGTGAGGTTTTTTAAGGTTTTTTAAGGTTTTTGTGAGGTTTTTGTAGGGATTTTTTAAGGATTTTGTGAGGTTTTCATAAGGATTTTGTGAGGTTTTCATAAGGATTTTGTGAGGCTTTTGTAAGGTTTCCTCAAGGTTTTTTGTGAGGTTTTGTAAGCTTTTCATGAGCATTTTTAAGGTTCGTTTAAAGTTTTCCTGAGGTTTTTGTAAGGATTTCGTACGGTTTTTTTAGGTTTTTGTGAGGTTTTTGCGAGCTTCCCCACCGCTAGTCAAGCTCTAAGCCAGGTCTAACCCCACTAAGCACTAACTCCTGTTCTAACCTGTCCCCCAGCCGCCAATGGATCGTCCATATGGGACATCAGAGCCATGGCGAACAGTAACTGGGCAAACATCACCTGGAGCCACAATTTCTCGGCAGGAACTGACTTTGTGGTTAAGTATATCACCAGTAAGCATCAGATCGCGTGGGGACTCTATGGGGTGGCGCTGCCCTTAGAGATCCTGCCAGCTCCCGCCCTTTCCTTGGATTTAATTCCATAATTCCATGGCCAGCTGGAAAAACGGGAGGGGAGAACATCGTGGTTGTGGTGGCCGGGGTAGATCAGAGGTGGTTCTCGAGGGGTTCCCTCTCCGTGCGCCGACGGCCGTGGGCTTTTATGATCGGTGGGAATGTTGAGTCGTGGTTGACGGAAAGAGGTGTAAAAGATGGAGAAAAATGAAATTTCTGGGAATTGGAAGATGGGATTCCTGAACCTGGAGTTGGCAGAATCCTCTAAGATCCCAAACCTCCTCCTCGGTGTCTCTTAGCGTTGTACGGCTCCGTCCTGGGCTGGGAGCAGAGCCGGGATCTCCGGGTTTGGTGCCGGTTTAGGGAGAGGTTTTTGTGTCGTTGGTTGGTTTGGGGTTTCTGGAGAGGCGATGCCAGCTGCTGCTCATCCCTGAGTTTATTCCCAGCCCTCGCATCCGCTGCTGTGCTGGCCTGGAATCCCTGAAATCGGCATTTCAAATAAACCGCTTGTAATTCCTGGCAGGAAAGCCCTCCTGGCCTTTCCAGCTTCCCTCAGGAGATGACCTTGAATTGCCCTTGAGACGATCCCCTGTGCAAAACCATTGTCTGGTGTCCAAAATTCCCATATTTTAGGATATGCATGAGCCTGCCAGGCCCTAAATCCCAAATATTCCAGCTCCCAACCCACCCCTATTTTTCCGCAGTCACTGGGAAACATAAGGATCAGGTCCAGGTGCTGAATCCGTGCTGCAACAGCAGCAATCCCTTGGGATTCCCTCTCCAAATCTGTCTGAGGGAGGAAATCTTGGAGATTTCAGCCCTTCCTGGAGAGTTGTGGTTTTCCACCACTTTTTGGTGGCATTCGAAGGAGCAAAACCCTCAAAGCCACATTTCTCCTTCCCTGCTGAGCCATGAATCCAGGCCCCAGTGCAGGTTTTCTGGGATTCCGTGGATAATGCTCAGGATTAAGCTCGTGAGCAAATTATTCCCGGCTCAACAGGTCGTTCTTGGAAAGAACCTGGGAGAAACCAGCCCGTGACCATCCCTTGTTGAGTCACGGGGCCAAACTCTCCCCCAAAAGCAGATCCAAAGGATCGTTAATAATTATCCAGCTCATCCAAAGTCTCCAGCCCAGCTGGAGCACACCTGGAGCACACCTGGAGCACACCTGGAGCACAGGTACCACTCCCAACAGCACCAAAACCCAATCCTGTATCTCCTTCACCCAGCTGGGTCTGACCAGGCAAATTCCAGTGTTTTTATGGTAAAATCCCAAAAATCCAGATCTGAAGCTGGGCAGGTAAAGAACCTATGGAGGCTTTAACTTAGGGAGAGACCCAAACAGCTCCCAGGAATTTTTTTCCCGGTGTGGCAAGCGGGGATGCAGCACAACCCCCACCTATCCTCAATTCCCAGTGGGTAACGACCCCACATCAGCACCTCCTTGTCCCCAGAGTAGTGACCCCAAACCAGCAGCTCCTTGGCTTGGGAAACGATCCCAAACCAGCAGCTCCTTGTCCCTGGAGCCGTGTAATTCCCACTCAATCCCCAGGGATATCACACCGCCTTGCCCCCGGTGTCACAATCCCAAATCAGCAGCTCCTTGGTTCAGGAAATGATCCCAAACCAGCAACTCTTGGCTCCAGTACCAACCCCAAACCAGCAACTCTTTGGTTCTGGTACCGGCCCCAAACCAGCAGCTCCCTGCCCCGGGAGCCGCGTCATTCCCGGCCAGCCCTCAGGGCCAGCCCCACACCTGGGCCGCGGTGTTCCCGGTGTCCCCGCGGGGTGTCCGGGCAGGGTTTGATGTGCGGTTTCTGTTCCCCAGGTAACAAGACAGAGAAATCAATCCCCGTTAAGGCTCAGGGCCCGTCCTCGGTGCAGCTGGCGGATCTGACGCCGGGGATGATGTACAAGCTGTGGGTGTTCCCCATATGGTCCCACCCCAGCGAGCACTCGTACATTACCTTTACCACCAGCTCAGGTGAGACGGGCGTCGGCCGCGTGTCCCCAGAGCGTCCCCAGAGCGTCCCCGGCATGGCCCCGGCATGGCCCAGCCATCCCCATGGTGCTTCGGCCATGGCTGCATGGAAATCCCTCATCCCACCGCCCTCGACTCGCGGCATTTCTCAACCCAGGGCTTGCTCGGCGTTGCGCGGAGGAGGAGGATCCCAGGAAGGGATGGGGATCCCTTTGGATGGGGATTCCTCGGGATAGGGATCCCTTGGGATGGAGGAAAGGGAGGAGAAAGCGTTCGTGTTGTCACAGCCTCTGCTTGCGGCCCCCCGTGCACGAGTGACATCTCAGAGATGTCACTGATGGGATGATGCACTGGGAGTGGGAATGTGGTGTTGGCACGAGTGAATCCTTAGGGATTTCCATCCTCCTGGGATGTTTCCTCTGGCACTTGGTGGGGAATTTGCCAGGCTTTGTATCCGTGTGGTTTCCACGTCTTCCTCGTTATGGATTCCCCTATTTCCCACCCGGCTCCAGACGCTCCCACCTTTGTCCCACAGGAGCTTTATCTGTAAAACTCCGCTGCTCCCTCCCGATGATTCCCAGGAAATCCAAACAGCCCTAAATCCCTTCCTATCCACCCGGGGCTTTTCCATAGGGATCTGTGCCCAGCTCCTGTCAAACACTCCGCTGGAACTCTGCGGAGCAGGAAACACCGGAGCAGCCTCCCTGACAGTGCCGTGGGTAGAGGTGGGGATTTCCAAGGAATTCAAATAGTTTTGCTCGGCTCCAGCCGTGGGATGGGAAGCTCTGGCAATTTCCAGGCTCCTCCGGGAAGGGCAAAAGGAAAATGGGAATCCCAGTGAGGGAGAGCTGCAGGAACTGGGGAGCAGAGCTCCCCACACACCCCCGTGCTCATCTGAAATCAGCAGAAAATCTGGAATGCCGCCGGGTAATTCCCAGGTGGGGGCAGATGGCAGCCGCCGGTGTTCTGTGGAATCAAGGTTGGAAAAACCTCTGCGATCATCGAGTCCCACCATTCCCCTGGCACTGCCAAGGCCACCACGTCCCCGGGTGCCACATCCAGGTGGTTTTGGGGTGTCCAACCCTTCTCAACGCCAACAAACCCCCAGCGAGTGCTGCCCTCGGCTCTGTCCCCAAACCGCTCCAGGGTTGAGCGAATCCACGGCACAGCAGCCCCTGGAATATTCTGATCCCACACATCAGAGCTGATTTTGGACACAGACCCCTCCCAGCACAGCTCCAGTTGTTGTGTTAAATCCCCAGTTTTGTTTCTGCTTCCGGATCTTTCCCCGAGTCCGAAATTTCCGTCAGCTCCCACCCTACCCACGAGTTATCCCTCTGGATAACCATTTTGTCCCTCTGGATAACCATTTTATCCCTCTGGATAACCATTCCCAACCTGGACCCGCCTCTTCCTTCCTCCCCTGCTTTTCCCCCACTTTGGGATCCGTGGGGGGACCGAAGGGACAGCAAGGGGCCGGGAATCATTAAAAAAAACGGGGAAAAAAAGCACAATATTTTTGGCTGATTCCTGTTGGGAAGACTCTGCATATATTTTCCATAATTGAGAGGTTCCTACTGATATTTTCATGGAGAATAAGGGATGGGGCCACCTTTATCCCCGGGATTGAGGCTGGTGCTGACCTGAGCCCTGTGGGATGCACGGAGCTGTCGCCTTCCCTGCAGGAATAAACGCTCCACATCCATTTCTCTCCTGGCTGGATGCTGCTGACACAAATGCCGGGCCCCCGCTGACAATCCTATGGCATCGGGAATGCTTTGGATGAAAAGGAGCCGTGCAGTTTTGGGGGTTTGGGGGGTTTTATTTAAATCTTGTAAATCATTGTTCTAAAGGTTTCTTCAGGCTGGGGGCAGATAAATAAGAAATATTCCCCTGCAGGAGGCCGAGCTCTGATTTTGCTCCTGATTAACTGGCAGCTCATTAAGCCGACAAAATTCCTCGCAGGAGCAAAGGGCACTTGGAAATGACAAAAATAGCGGAGTAGAAGGTGGTCTGCTAAATTTTAAATAAATAAATGGGTTCCTTGGCTTGTCCAAACACTGGGAAGAGTGTCCAGAGAAGGGAATGGAGATGGAGAAGGGGCTGGAGACTTCCTGAGGGGGCTCAGCCTGCAGAAAAGGAGGCTCCGGGGGGATTTCTGGCTCTGCACAACTCCCTGGTGGGATTTTATCCCAGGGAACAGGGACAGGAGGAGAGGGAACGGCCTCAGGCTGGGCCAGGGGAGGCTCAGGTTGGACATCATCAGGAATTTCCTCATGGAAAGGGTTGGAAAGGGCTGCCCAGGGAGGTTTGGAGTGCCCATCCCTGGAGGTGTCACCTGGACGTGGCACTGAGTGCTCAGGGTGGGGATCGGGCACAGCTCGGACTCGATGATCCTGGAGGGATTTTCCAGCCTCAGTGATCCTGGGATTCTGGGAATAGGATCACACAAGGCTGGAGCCAGAGGGGACTTTTCACTCCCAAAGATCTCCTTTGCAATCCAAGACAAAAATCTCGGTGGAGCTGAGCTCTGCTCCTGGCACATCAATGATGACTCTGAGCTAACGAATTTTCTGACGCAAAATTATCATTAATTATTTTAAAAAAGGCTCTGCAGCTGCAATTCCAATCAGGACCTGTCAGATCCCGCAGCTGCTTTCATGTTTTCCCTTGAGGTTGGCCTCACCTTAAAGCAAATCACAGAATCTCCTGGGGCAGCCACGGGCTTCAAACCTTCCAGTCCCCACTGCTGCAATGACAGTCACTCGTTTACCCCAAATCCACCTTTGCTGGGATTTGATTTGGTCCTCAGGTGTTGCTTTTTTGGGAAGGATGGAAGTTAGCCCCCTTTTTTTGGGAAGGATGGAAATTATCCCCTTCCCTACAGGCAGTGCCCTCATCCTCCGGTGAGATCTCCTGGGCGCTTGGGGTTTTAAATCCTCCCTCCTTTCCAAACTCAGCTCCAACCCTCATCCCACCTCTCAGGCCTCTCTGGAATTTCATCTTTTGAAGACCCTCTTTGTTTCTCCCTGGAAAAACCCCATCCCATCACTGGTCATGGGATTTTTTCCATCTCTGACCTTTCTGGCATTGCTTCCTTCCCCTTCCCGCCCCGAGCACTCGGATAATCGAAGCCATTCCTTTGTCATCGTCTCGTTCTCTCCATCTAAAAGCGCATCCACGAGGACTCCGGAGCTCAGGCTGGGATAAAGGAAGCGCGGGATTTAGCAGTGTTGGAGGGGAAAGCAGCCAAAGGAAGCATCAGGCAGCTCCTTCCACCCTCGGTGCTGCTCAAACCCCACAAAATATTCTGGGTTCAGCATCGTTTCTTGACCAAAGATTCTCCTTCGTGCCATTGTCCTCTTTAATCCGAATTTCCTTGCCGTGGTTTGCCTGCAATTCCCTGGATTTCATCCTGAGGAGATGAATTCTTCTCTTGGGCTCAGTTCCAATGGAATACGCACAGTTTGATCCCTGAAATGTTGTGGGTTAGGAATTTTTGCCCATCCATCCCATTTTTCCCCTTGCTGCCTCTCTTCCAAGCTCCTTTCCCTCCAAACCCATTGAGTTCCCTGCTTTCTTCATCCATCTTTTTTCTTGCCAGATTTTCAGGATACTCCCTGCTCTCTCCTGCCCATCTCCGTTCCCAATCCCATCCCAGCCACCCTGGTTCTCCCACATTCCCACCAGGAACGTCTCCGTTTTCCCTCATCCGGGATAAATCCAGCCCCCGCTGCTGCGCTGAAGGTTATTTTCTCCTCTGCCTCGCTGAATTCCAAGGAGAGGCTGGAAAAGGCAGCATTGGAGCTATTTTTAGGCCATGGATTTGTCTGTCTGACCGTGTGGGAGAGCTGGGAATGGCAGGGAGGACACGGGAGCTGGAGGATGGGAACAGGACTTGGAATTAAATCCTATAAACAGGCAGGAGCCTTGGGAAGGCGCTGGGAACAGGAATTTGCTCCAGGAGAAAACATGTGGAGCTATCAGACCCCTCTTCAGTTCATCCCAGTTCATCCCAGTTCAAGGCTGCCAGTGAACCCTCAGGGCTCAGCAATTCCCTGATCCAGCGGTGCTGCCCAAAATCCCTTGGAACTGGGAATGTTTCTCTTGGGTCTTCCCACACCCAGGGCAGTTTTCAGATGCAGCAAATTCCATCAGATTCCTTCCCCAGCTTCTTTCACCTTTATTTGCAATTCCCTTTTCCCGGATTTTCCTTTCTGTTGGGTTCCTTCACTTTTCAAAGCTCCTGATAAAACTGATTTGATTTTCCATCATAAAAGGAAAAGAAAACCATGAAAAAGCCATCAAAAAACCTCTAAAAACCACCAAAAATCCACCAAAAACCACCAAAAAAACCATAGAAAAAACCACCAAAAAACACTGACAAAACCCAATAAAATACCAAAAAACCCACCAAAATACTGCCAAAAAACCACCTAAAACCCACAAAAAACTCCACAAAAAAACCCCAAAGAACCCCCCAAAAAAAAAATCAACATACACTGAAGAAACACCAAAAAGCCACCAAAACCCCTCAAAAATCCACCAAAACCCCCTCAAAAATCCACCAAAACCACCAAAAAAATCACCAAGAACCACCAAAGAAACACAAATCCCTGAGCTACAACTTCAACCACACACCCAGACACACCCAAACGAAAGAAAATTCCCAAGCCAGCGCCCTGAATTCCTCCTTCCTCCATTTCCCTGCGGGCTCCGCTCCGTTCCTTAGGAATGTTTTCCCCTTTTTCCCGCAGCCTACACCAAGAACCAGGTGGACATCGCCACGCAGGGCTGGTTCATCGGCCTCATGTGCGCCATCGCCCTCCTCGTGCTCATCCTGCTCATCGTCTGCTTCATCAAGAGGAGCCGCGGCGGGAAGTATCCAGGTGAGGATGGGAATGGGCATTCCCGAGGGATAAACAGGCTTGGGATTCTTGGGGATATTCCAGCGGTGGGGAATACCCAGGTGAGAATGGGAATGGGTATTCCCGAGGTTTAAGCAGGTTTGGGATTCTTGGGGATATTCCAGCGGTGGGGAATATCCAGGTGAGGATGGGAATGGGCATTCCCAAGGGATAAACAGGCTTGGGATTCTTGGGGATATTCCAGCGGTGGGGAATATCCAGGTGAGGATGGGAATGGGCATTCCCGAGGGATAAACAGGCTTGGGATTCTTGGGGATATTCCAGCGGTGGGGAATATCCAGGTGAGAATGGGAATGGGTATTCCCAAGGTTTAAGCAGGCTTGGGATTCTTGGGGATATTCCAGCGGTGGGGAATATCCAGGTGAGGATGGGAATGGGCATTCCCAAGGTTTAAGCAGGCTCAGGAATTTTTGAGGATAATGCAGGTGTTGGAGAGATGGGATTGTGAGGGGTTGATCCTTCTGTAGTGGGAATTTAGGGATATAAATTGATAGAGAAATGTAATTTTTGTATTTATAAATGGATTTGTATAAAAGGATGTATCGTATATATAGAGGCTTTTATATCAAGCACATAGAAAATTGTAAGAAGCATAAATTATAATAATTATAAATAATAATTCATTCTTATTTACATGGGGCTGTTTACTAATAAAAGCGATTCATGTTTAATTTATTCCATTAATATTTGTTGCTTAGAAGGCGTTTGTTATTTAGGATTTTATAAAATAAATCAGAAATCTTTTTTTTTAATTAAGAAAATCCCGCAATTAACACATCCCCTCCTTGTCTGGTGTGCCTGAGGTGCCACCACTGCAGCGTCCTTTGCAAATCCTTTATAAACCCTTTGTAAACCCTTTGTAAACCCTTTGTAAGCTCTTTGTCAGTCCTTTGCAAACTCTTTGTAAACCCTTTTCAAACCCTTTATAAACCTTTTGTAAACCCTTTGTAAACCCTTTGTAAGCCCTTTCTAAACCCTTCGCAAACCCTTTTCAAATCCTTTTGTAACCCCTTTGTAAACCGTGTCAGACCTTTGCAATCCCTTTGTAACCCCTTTGCAATCCCTTTGTAAACCCTTTACAAACCCTTTACAAACCGGTTACAAACCCTTTATAAATCCTTTTCAATCCCTTTTCAATCCCTTTTTCACTTTACAAACCCTTCATAACCCCTTTGCAAATCCTTTGTGTAACCCCTGTGTAACCCCTGTGTAACCCCTGTGTAACCCTTCTCCAGCCCTCCCCGGTGCAGTTTTCACCTGCCCGAGCTCTTCCCCCTCAGGGACACCCCAGGACCCTTCCCCAGCTCCTCCCCATTCCCAAACCCTTTCAATCCTTACTGGTTTAACTGGGGGGGCTCTGCTCCTTCGCAGTGCGGGACAACAAGGACGAGCACCTCAATCCCGAGGACAAGAACGTGGAGGACGGATCCTTCGACTACAGGTAGGATCCCATGGAATGTCGAACCATCCCTGTCCCCCCTTCCCTCCTCCTGCCGCCTTCCCGCTGTAATTCCCGAAGGAAACGGCTCCCAAAGCGCTGCCAGAGCCGCCAGGTTGTGGGATTCCGCCTCCTGTTCCTGGGATTCTGGAATCGGCGACCTCGGACAGCTCCCAGCAGGACTAAACCGACCTTAATGGAACTTCTGACACATGAAACGCCAGAAATCACTCCAAAAACCCGAACCCTGTAGCAGCCTGAGGGTATTTCTGCAGCATCCTAAAGGAGAAATGTCCAAAGTTCTGTTGGGAGCAGAGCTGGGATTCTGGAATCAGCTCCATGGGACAGCTCCCACCAGGAGCAGATCAACCTTAATAGAACTCCTGACACATAAAACCCCCCAAAACCCCCCAAAACCCCAAACTTTGTAGCAGCCTGAGGGTATTTCTGGAGTCTCACCCCAGAGCTCAGCCCCTCTCCTTCCCATAAAGGAATATCCATGGCACATTCCTCCCAAAGCTCTGTTGGGATCAGCCCTGGAAGCAGGAAAGGGGAATGATTTGAGGTCTGCCTGCATTCCAGCCCCACACAATCCCATAAAAACCCCTGTGAGGGCTCCAGCAGGGATTCAGCCAGAACCCCTCTGACTTCCCCGGCTCCATCCCACTCTTCGCACGCAAATGTCACCCTCAAAGGGCAGCAGAGCCTTTTTCCCTCCAGGAAAACTCCCGGGATGTGTCAGAAAGGGACAGGAGCCTCCCAAGCATTCCCAGCTCTCCGTGATTCCCCGGGAGCCGGTCCCGCTGTCAGGGCTCACCTGGCAGCTGAGGGGATCTGGGATATTTGAATTCCTTAAAGAATTCAAATTCCCATTTCCCACCTGAGCTGGAGGCAAAACCCAAGGGGAATTTTCCTCCTGATTTAAACCAGGGGTTCATTCAATCCTGTGTCATTCCCAGCATGGGATGGATTTGTTTGGGATTCAGGAAGGGAATAAGAACTGATTCTGCCAAAGGATTTAGGGGGAAAAAATGAATCAGAAACAGAAAAGGAGCAGAACCAGGGATCACATTTATTTTGTCAGAGGTGCAGAAACTCCATTTCAGAGGGGGTTTTTTTTATTCCAAAGGATTCCATTAAGCTCCCCAGACTCCCAAAAAACACGGAATACAAACACATCCC
>NW_008236763.1:2258094-2262519 GCF_000691975.1 Corvus brachyrhynchos
CCTTCCTCACCTTCCTCCCCTCCCTGCTGCTCAGCACTTCCAGGGCTGGCAAAAAAATCCACCTGTAAACTTTTGGGATGTTTCCTTCGGATTCCATGCTGGGACAGGGAAAACAGCAGAGGAGGAACGAGCCCAGCCTGGTCCCGCTGCAGGTTTTGGGGTCAGAGCCATCCCTTCCCAGGCAGGATTTTATGGGCTGCTCCCGGCAGAGGAACGAGCCATAACCAGGGCACAGCCCGGCCCCAAACAATTCCAGTCAGGATCGGGAGCCTCGTGCTTCCCAGATTTGTGGGATGGTTTGTGGGATGGTTTGTGGGAAGCCTGAACCCCCCATTCCCACAGGGATTCCCCCTGGCCGAGCTTCTGGCAGCACTCACGGATTTCCCGGCTCTGCTTCTCCAGAGCCCATGAAGAGAGGTCCATCCAACCCCTCCTGGCCCCATCCACCATTCCCGAGGCAAATCCATAGCCAGGCACTCCTTGCCTGGCCCTGAGGGGAATCCAAGCTCTTGGAATGGCTGGCACCAATTCCCTGGCACCATCCGAGGGGTGTTTCCTTCCAGGCAAGGAGAAGGATTGGGGTCAATCCTTCATCCTTCTGCTCAGCTGGAGCTCTGACTTTCACGGACAGCCCCGTTCCCAAAATTTCCAAAGGGAAGGCACGAGTCAGTGGAAGGACAACAAAACTCTGGGATGGAGTCCATGGAGTTTTATGAAGTAAATAAAGGGGGAAAACCCCAATCAAATAAGAACAACCAAAAAAAAAGCCAACAACCCACAAACTTTGCCCCCTCCTCCTGAGGAACACCAGGATTCCTGGGAGAATTCCAGGAAGTTTCCCTCTGGGAGGCAGAAGGGAAGGTGAAGCCGGAGGCTGGAGCTGTTGGCTGCTCGAGCTTGGGGCTGATTGCAGGGCCGGGCTCCGGGAGGATTTAGGATTTCAGGGAAGGGCAGGAACTGAGCCCATCCCGGCTCCCGTCCCCTCCTCCCCATGGCATGGCTGCTGTACCCTCGTCACCCTCACGTCCCCGGCGCCCTGTGCATGCCACTCTCCGAGCTCCTCATTCCGAGATCCCATCACATCTCTGCCCCAATCCCGGGATAATGGTGGTCCCGAGCAGGGAAGCTCCTTTCCAAGCAGGGACCATTATCCATGGATATTCCGTGCCAGTGCCGGTGCCTCATTATACCAAATGTTCCGTGCTGCCCGTGGCGGAGGCGGCTGGAAACTCTGGATGCTGGGAAGGGGAAGCCGAGTGGATTTAGGCTCCGGATTCCAGGCCAGGGCCAGGATAACGGCACAGGTGACACGGTGCAGGCAGTGCCACTCGCCAGGAGGGGACATCTCAGCAGGCAGCCAGAGGGGAGGACACAGAACCGTCCCCGGAGCCTCGTGAGGGAGGAAAGCTCTGGAAAGGCTCTGGGAAGGTGCAGGTTTATCCATAGGGCCATTCCAAGGAATCGCAGCAGGACACTGGGGTGAACCCAGCCACCCTTGTCCTGCTGCATGCGGGTCCCCAGAGCCACCACTGTCCCCTGGCCATCACCCCCAGTCCTTCTAGGATGACCCTTTCCATGCTGGGATGGCTTCCTGGGGGAACCCAAGGGGGCCAATCCCACCTGGAAGGGTTCTCCCGGCTCCATTTGGTATAACGAGGCGACAATTCCCGTTTTTTTTGGTTTTTTCGGATGTAGCACTGCCCCTGTGAATGCAGAACCTCCTCATTTCTCTCTCTGATCAGGCTCTTTCTGCTTCTCTCTGTTTTATTCCCATTCCTTCTCCTCCTTTTCACCTGGTCTATCCACATGGACCGTGAAGGTCTCTTGAAAGGTAGGACCTCGTGCTGCCAGAAGTCCGGCACATTCCGCTTTTTTTGGGAATTTTACCTTCCTTCCTTCTGAATTCCTTCCTTCCTTCCGAATTCCTTCCTTCCGAATTCCTTCCTTCCTTCCTCCCTCCCTCCCTCCTTCCTTTAATTTCTTCACAGCCAAAACTCCCCCGTCCCCGTTCCCACGTCCCTGCCTAACACATCAAACAAGATCCCTCTAATTCCCACTGCTGTCGGGGCTTCCGGAGAGCCAGATCCTGCTCGGAATTGCTCCGTGAGCTGGGGGTCCCCCCCAAATCCAGCCAGGCCCCCCCAGCTCCAGCTGCTGATCCCTCCTGGTGGAGCAGGATTGAGCTTGGGAATGCATGTGGGTGTTTTTCAAGGAAAACATGGATTTTCAAGGAAAAATTGTGTTTTTTCGAGGAAAACTCTGGTTTGTCAAGGAAAACTGCATTTTTTCAAGGAAAAACTGTGGTTTTCCAAGAAAAAGTGCATCCCAGGGGATGGGGACAAGGGACACGGGCCAAAACCGCTGGATCCTGACTGGTCTGGCCACTGTTAGTCCTGAAAATCCTTCCTCCGGCTCCAGCCTCCCCCTCTTCCCGATGATTTATGGGACTCGGGACAGCATTTCCCACATGGCTCCCTAATGCCAGGCTCAGCCAAGCTCCCAGAAATCCATTTTAACATGGTTAGATCCCATCAGGAGCTGATGGAAAACCACTGCTCCCTGCTAATGCGCTAACGGGATAAACAGCCCTGGAGAGAGGTAAAACCAGCGGGAATTCTCCAGGAACGCATTCCTGGCGGGAATTTGGTGCTGCAAACTCTCCCATTAGGGATGATCCAGGTCCGGCTCAAGCTGCCCCCCAAAGTTTGGGAGGGGATGTTGGGTATTAAGGATCTGCGTTTTGCCACTCTCCCGTCAGCGTTTTTGGGGCTTTCTAACCAGTCCTGCTTCCACACGGAATTATTCCTCCTTTTCCCACAAAAAAAAAAGCTGCTTCCAGAGCTAACGAATTAATTTTTTTGTTGTGATGCCAAGTTAACAGAAGGTCTCAAATATTGGGGTTGTGTTATCATTGAATTCCCAAAGTGCCGATCTGAGGAAACCCCTCGGAAACCGCGGGATCCCAAATTCCTCTCCCACTTCAGGGAGCTGATTCATTCCATGGAATGAGGGAGAATTAATCCCATGGAATGAGGGAAAATTAATGCCTTGCCCAGCTCCAGAGCCCAAGCAAAGTGCAAAAAAATCCCAATATTTTCACCAATTTTTAGGAAAATAAAGGGACAGAATGGAGCGAACCTGGCAAATCCCGGGCTAAAAAAAACAACTGGAAAAAGACAGGAGTGGAGGCGGGAGGAGAAATAGTTCAGGGATATCTTCAGGAATATGACAGAATTTGCATGAACTAAGGAATAGCGCATATAAAAATTAATTTTTTATATCAATTTGGAGCAACCCACTGTCATCCTTCCCAAAATGTTCCCTTCTGGGTTGAACTCTTTATTTTTATAGTGACCTGGCTTTTAGTGAAAAGGAGAAAAACCCAAAGTGAGCAAAGAAAAATGCCCAGAAATAAACTGGGAAAGGTGAATTCCCAGGAGTTTCGGAAGTTGCACAGAACTTGGCATCCTAAACATACCCCCCTCGCAGTGCTCCCCATTGCATGTGGTTTTTTCAAGGAAAAACTGGGGTTTTTCAAGGAAAAACTGCATTTTTTTCAAGGAAAAACCGTGCTTTCCAAGAAAAACCTATGGTTTTTCAAGGAAAACCGTGGTTTTTCAAGGAAAACCTGTATTTTCTCAAGGAAATCTGGGAACAAACCATTAAACCAGGTTACCCAAGGGGGGCTAAAACACTGAGAGAGAGAGAGAGAAAGAATCCGAGCGATGCCAAGGGAAGAATATCCCTGATGCTCATCCCGTCCCATTAATCCAAGTTTTGGGTGGAGTATTGAGGTTAAGAAATCGAGGTCAAGAAATTGAGGTTAGAAAATTGAGGTTTAGAAACTGAGATTAATAAACTGAGATTTAGAAATCGAGGTTAATAAATTGAGATTTAGAAACTGAGACAAAGAAATCGAGGTAAAGGAATCGAGATGAGGAAACTGAGGTTAAGCAATTTGAGATGAGGAAATCGAGGTGAAGAAATTTGATTTCCAAGCTGAAAAATCGCCAAATTGGGTGTTCAGAGATCCCAACCACCTTCACCTCCCACACCCCCCCAACCCTCCACCCACACCCGGACACACCCCCGGTTTTTGGGGCTCTGCCGAGCCGTATTCCCGAGTGTGGATTGATTTAGGATCTCCATGCCTTGGGGGAAGGTTTTCGGCCCCGTTTCTCAACCCTTGCCGTGTCTGTCTGTCTTCTGCTGCCAGCGATGAAGACAACAAACCTCTTCCCAACAGCCAGACCTCGCTGGACGGGACGATAAAGCAGCAGGAGAGCGACGACAGCTTGGTGGACTACGGAGAAGGGGGCGAGGGGCAGTTCAACGAGGACGGCTCCTTCATCGGCCAGTACACGGTCAAGAAGGACAAGGAGGAGACCGAGGGCAACGAGAGCCCCGAAGCCACGTCCCCCGTCA
>NW_008236763.1:2262683-2263187 GCF_000691975.1 Corvus brachyrhynchos
ACAAAAAGAGAGAAAAAAAATTAAAAATAAGGAAAAAAAAATCCAAAAAAAAAAAAAAAAAGGGAAAAAAGAAAAAATTCCAAGCAACCAGGCAGCCCAGGCGGCCGCCGATGCCATTTATCCTTAGCAAATGAGCCAACGGCAAAGGACGCGCGGGGCGGGAGCGGGAGCTGGAGCGGGAATTGGGGCTGGGCTGGAGCGGCTGGAGGAGAGGAGATGCTTGAGCTGCTCCCCAGTTTGGGGCTGCACCCCGGTTTTGGGGTTGATCTCCAGTTTGAGGTTGCTCCCCAGTTTTGGAGCTGCTCTCCAGTTTTTGGGGTTGCTCCCCAGTTTGGGGCTGCCTCAGGGCCAGCTCGGAGGGGCCCCGTTCTGGGCTCGGCTCCCCGAGGCTTTATTTGTTCTTTTAGGAGGGAGCTCCAAATTTTTGGGTTTCATTTTTCCAGGAAGGATCTGGATCAGAGGGGAGGGGGAAAAGAAATCAAAGAATGTGGGGGAGGGAAGAGC
>NW_008236763.1:2263229-2269307 GCF_000691975.1 Corvus brachyrhynchos
GGAAAGGGGTGGATTTTGGGGTGAAAACACTGGATTATTGAGCCGTCCATCCTCACGGCAGCACCTTGCCCATAACCTCTCCCAGAAAACCCTCCTTCCTGAAAAAACCTATGCAGGGAAGAACAGGTCCCCACCACCTCCCTCAGCACCGGGGTTTGTCCATGCTGAGGCTGGGAAAACCCACAGGGAGTTCGTCCCCCATTCCCACCGGGCTCTGGAGCGTCCTGGGAGGAGAAGAGGTTATGGAGGAATCTGTGGGGTTTGTGGAAGGACAGGGAGGAGCCTCTCCCCCGCCGAGCCCGGGGTAACAGCACTGCAGAAAAACCTTTTTGGGTTTAAATTTGCTTTGTAGGGATTTTGGGGGGAGCCACCCCCCCACCCCACGCCTGCTTTCTTTTCAAGGCAACTCCATAAATCCTATGTAGCAAAGAGGGCCTGGAAGCAGGAGAGGGATCAGGATAGACGAGGAGACCAGAATGATTAACAGAAAAATAATCCAAGCCAGTTGGTGAGGATGGAAAAACCCCCCGGGATCGGGTGAAGGATTCCCTGAAGGATTCAGGGCTGCACCACAAGGAAGAAACACCGGACTGGAATCCACACCTCTGGAGGCACCGGGATGAGCCGGACGGACGCTGTTTTTCCCACCAAACCCCCTCCTCCTTTCTGACAGTGGCCTTTCCCCCCTCCATCCCTCAGCCAAGCCACCGTGGGACCCCCATCCCACCTGGAGACTCCCAGGATTTCAGCGACCCCCCTGAGCACTCCCTCACATGCCTTACACAGCTTGAGACTTCCCGGGGAGTCACTCCAAGGATGCTCTTCCCGCTCCGCTTCCACGCCCCCGATGGCCTCGGATCCGCCCAAGCAGTAGGAATGGGATATCTGGGAGCGTTCCCGGCTCTCCCAGCACGGATCAGGGTAGAAGGCAGGGGTTCCTAACAGACTGCGTCCCGTGGATCTTCCCACTTCCTGCACTTTTGAAACCAAAGGTACCTTCGCGGAGAGAGAGAGACAGATTGGGTTTCTTTCGGAAAAGACGGATTTTCAGATGGATTTTCCTTTTGTTACTTTTGTTTTTCTGAGGAGGATGGAGGGGTTTTTGGATGGGATGCAGCGGGATTCGTGCAGTTCTTCTTCCTGCTCTGGAGACACATCGGTGACAGGGATACTCCCACTGCTATGGATTGTGGAGAGGGACTTTGCCACATCCCGATGGATCCCGGGAAGAGCCCGGACCGGGCCGACGAGAGAGATGGATGCAAATTAATCCAATGCAAATGCCTTCCTTAAAATAATAATTATCATTTATCTTGGTTGTCTTCTCTGATAGGTCAAACGTGGGGTGAAGATGGAGTTCATGGGGTTGGATTTGGGGACCTTAAAAGGTCCCTTCCCACCCAAATTGTTCCATGAAACCAACGGCAAAGGAATTCCAGGGTTTAGGTTGGGGTCAAGAGGCAGAGCCCCCTCCCAGAGCTGGGGGAGCTGTCCCAGGGATGTCCCTTGTCCCCTCCAGCCGTGTCCCCTGGCAGGGGCAGCCCCAGTGTGACCCTCAGTGTGGACACAGCAGCGCCCCGATCCCACTCTTGCCCATCCCATTTGGGACAGCAGCTCCCGGAATTCCATCCAGCTTTTAGGCAAACACCCCTCAGGCCAAAGGTGACACCGCCCCTGGGCACGGGGACAATCCCATTCCCACCCCATTCCCAACTCCCGGTTGAGTTTGGGCACCTTCCCGCCCAAGCACTGCTGGAAATGAGGAGAGGAACAAATCCAGCCTCTGGATCTGGGATCTTCCCAGCATTCCCAGTCCTCTCTGCTTTGTGGCCCAGCTGACAGGGACCACAAACCATCTCCAAACCTCCGGGAATTTGGCCGGGATTGCTGGAAGCAGGTCTGTGTCGGGTATCCATGATGTGCCATTCCCATTAAAACCCGTGTTCCCGAGCCGCCTCATCCCTGAGGAAACCTCGCAGCATCCCTTTGGAAATGGAGGAATGGGAAGGAGCTGGACTCTGCCCAACCTTATCCCAAATTCCCTCATAAAATTCCCAGTCCTACCCCCAGGGTACTTCGAGTAATGAGAAGAGGGAGGAGATGCAGAGGTGGAAGAACAACTCGGTGGAAGTTACTCACAGCCCTGTCTCAGCTCAGTGTAAAAATTACTCAACATTTTTAAGGTTTAGCAGAAATTTTGACGTTTCTTCAGAACTTCCCCCCTGGAGTTTTGGAGCCCAAAGAAAATTCAGGTTAAAAACTCATCCCGAGCTTCTCATCTGTTACTCCTTTGAGTAAAGTTCAAGGTTTGCATGGGGAGCAAAGCCCTGACCCCAAACCTTCCACAGCGCTCGCAGGGTGACCCCACAGATCCCAAAAAAACCAGACAGGGCTGGGATGAACCCACACCGTGTCCTGGGAGCATCCTTGGAGCAGGAGATGGACGGAGAATCCACACGAGGATTTGTGGTGCCGAGGGGCTTTCCCCGCCCTGATCCCGATCCCGCTCCCGCTCCCTGGGAGCTGCTCTGCTGCTCCTTCCCCTCTCCAGAGGGGACATCCCGGCCACCTCCTGTCCTGCTTGCTGTAGTGACCCCCAGGACGAGCAGGGATGCTCCCATTCCCACCACAGGGACAACGATCCCTCCCTGGGATCTGCACAGCCTCTCTGGGAACACTTCCGGTTTTCCAGAAGAAATAACCCTTCCTTCATCAAGGGTTTAAATTAGGAGCCAACTTCTAATTCGTAAATAAGAAGGGAAGAGCCAGACCCCAAATTCCAACACCAGACCCCAAATTCTAGCACCCTCAGGAGCTGAGCTCTACCCCAAACGTGCAGATTTGTCCTGTTCCTACAACATTCCGAGCCAACACCTCATCCATGTCCTGGAGATGAATCCAGGGACCTCCCTGGCACCCAGCCTTGGGACAGCCGACAGAAATGCCAGGAATTCGGGATACGAGAGGATACTGCCGTTCTTCCCAGATCCGGAGGCTGCTCCCGTTCTCCCTGAGGTGACGTCGCAGCTGAAGGCACAAAACCAGTCGGAAAAGCCGGAATTTGGGTCCAAACCCCGAAATCCTGCTCGGAGAAACCCAACCGGACACCAGGACATGCTGTCCCCGCTGCCAGCATTGCCCTCCTGGAGGTGACAGATCCCAAATCCAGGTGTCACCTTGGATCTGGGAGATCCAGCAGGATCTGAGGGACAGCAGGTGGAGAAGGGAGGAGCTGGGCAGTGTCACCCAAGGCCACCACAGAGCTCATTCCAGCCATGCCACCAACTTTTCCTGGCACATCCCAACGCCACCACCCATCCTGGCACATCCCAAACCTTCTCCTCGTCGCACAGGTCCCAGCAGAGCTGCGAGTGCCACCTGCGACGTCACCTCCTGGGCCCAGGCTTTCCGTGTACCTGCAGCAACCAAGATTTCAGTTAAGCAATAAAAAAAAAGAGAAAACCTTATTAAGGAAAAGAAAAAACAAACAAAAAAGAGGACAAAAAAAAAAAAATAGAGACACCTCCGACTTCTTGCACTAAAAGCTGTTTTATTAACGAGAATAACGACGCTTTCCTGGTCCTCACGACGCCACCCACGGCATCAGTAGCGCCCTTCGCCTGTGTCTCCGTGTCCTCGCATCGGGCGTTGGGGTTTGGTTGTTCGACGCTGTCTAAACCCCGTGTCAGACCCCCAAAACTCCGTGTCAGAGCCCTAAATTCCACGTCAAACCCTAAAAAGTCTGTGTTGAACCCCAAAATTCCGTGTCAAACCCACAAAATCCTGTGTCAAACCTCCAAATTCCACGTCAAACCCACAAAATCCTGAGTCAAACCTCCAAATTCCATGGCAAACCCACAAAATCCTGAGTCAAACCTCCAAATTCCACGGCAAACCCCCCAAGTCCCGTGTCAGCCCGCAAAATTCCATGGCAGACCCCCAAAATTCCATGGCAACCACCCAAAATTCCATGTCAAACCCCCAAATTTCCATGTCAGACCCCCAGACCGAAGTCCCCCCTCCCAAATATCATTCCCGATGTCCGTTCCTCCCGCTCACATCCGACAGAAAGTCCCGGGACTGTTTTGTTTTAATTTAATTTGTAAATATCTCGCGCTCCGTCCGTCCTCTCTGTCCAACCTCCCGGCTGGTCTCAAGTATTCCGTGTATTTATTTGCCTTTTTTTTAAAAGCAAAAAAAAAAAAAGCAAAAAAACCCCCCAAAAAAGCGAAGGAAAAGGAAAAAACAAACCCACCACCTTTGCGTTAACCCCACCTGTTCCAGTGAGAAACGTGAAGCTGAGGCTGTAAAAATTCAGTTTCCAGCAAGATTTATGGACTGGAGGGGAAAAATAAAAGGGTTTAATTTAAGGACTTCTAAACCGACTGCATGAGAGATGAGAGAAGGCCAAACTACTCAGATTTCTTTTCTTTTTCTTTTCTTTTCTTCTTCTTTTTTTTTTTTTTTTTTTGAATCACTGGAAAAAAAAGAAAAGACTGGATTTTTTTGTATAGAGAAAACACTAAACATATAATAAAACATGGTTCAAAATCCTTGCCGAGCCCAAGAGTCATTCCCGTCGAATTCCAAGAGGGAAAAGCAGCACAGCCTGGTCCTCAGCATTCCCAAAATTCCCTCCCTGACCAGGAAAGATGCTCAGAGGCAGCTCTGGATCCTCTCCAGCACCATTTTCAGCCCCTCAACCCTCGGCAATCCCTGGGGGAGAAGCTCCCACAGCTCAGGAAATGTGGGATTGACCCCAGCCCCCCGTTCCCGGCAGCCAAGCGCGGCTCCCACCGGGATCCATCCCTCTCCCAGCCCTTCCTGCTCCCGGCAGAGGCTCCCCGGGGTGGAGGGAGGGGGAGCGGAGGAGTAATTTGGTTAATTGAGGTGTAATTGCAGCGGGCCCGGCTAAGAGGATGAAGGGCTGAGTGCTTCCTGCTGCAGCGGGGGCTCCTCCCGCCCCCTTCCCAGCATTTCCAGGAACAGCAGAGAGGGGAAAAAGCACTTTTTGCCCAGTGGAGACATTCCCAGCGCGATGGAGGCGCCTCAGTCCCTGCCCCAAGGAAGGATGGAATTGCGGAATCGCGCTTGGCTCCTGGCGCAGGAATTCCAGCTGGCTGGAACTCGGCGACTCCTCCAATCCCCCCAATCCCCCATTCCCACTGCTCGCAGCCGCTGGAAGCAGCAAGCCCAAGGTCTGAGCCTCTCCAGGGCTGCTTCCAGCATTCCCGTCGGGCTTTTATCCCGCCTGGAGCGAGCGGCGGCGGGACCGTGCTGATCCTCGGGATCGATCCGGGCCAGACCCGCGCTCGCTGGCCCTTGTCGCTTTTGATGGCCCGGTAGTGACACCGGCATCGTCCCCGACCTCCGGGGAGCCGCCTGCTTCCCTCCTCCTCCTCCTCCTCCTCCTCCTCCGGGAGGCAGCTCCAGCCCGTTCCCATGGCTGAGCTTTCCCTGTTGGCGCTGGGAATATCCACGGGATTCCTCACAGAGCTGCCCCCTCCCCCAGTGCTGCCGTTGGCACCCGAGAGGTCACCGCTGTCCTTGTCACCAGCCCAGAGACCCTGGCAGAGCTGCTGCTGGGGAGGCACAGAGGGGAGGGCACAAATGGCAGGTCCCCCTCCCTCCTTTGGGACAGGACTCATCTCCTTCCTTGGATTTGCCTCCATCCATCCTTTTCCTGGGGGCCCGGCTCGCACCCTGTTCTTCCTTTCTCACCCCAAAACTGGCAGCAGGGAGCCGAAACTGGGACAAACTGGGCGAGGAGAAGCGACACGGGACCCGCAGATCCCCTTCCTGCCCGCACCCATCGCGGAGTCCGGGCCGCGGGAGTTTTGCCAATCAATAGAGACAATAATGCCTTAATTACTCCTCTGTAATTGCAGCCCATTAACCTGCGGCCAGCCCCGGTGCCCGCTGATCTCCCGACACCGTTAACAGGTCTGGGCTGGAGCTGGGAACGGACGGAGGGTCCCTGGCACATTCCCAAATCCTCTGTTCCCACAGCCTGGCAGCGACCAAACGCCCCCCACCATGCGCACCTTCCCACCCCGGCAGCCCCGCAGCCCCCCGCAC
>NW_008236763.1:2269344-2269746 GCF_000691975.1 Corvus brachyrhynchos
AGGGTGACCCAAGGTGACCACGCTGTCACCCCCTGCCCCGAGCCAGCGCTCCGTCACTGTGAGGAATCCCCGTCCTCCCCTCGCGGGACGGTCGGGGACCACCCACGACAGCCGGAGCATCCCAAAATTTGGCCGTGCAGCGATTTCCTCGGCGCGGATCCCAGCCTTGGGTACCTACAGACACAGATATCCCTGGATATCCGTGGATAGATTGTATAATTATGGATATTGTGTAATCCACGGATATATTTAGGCATGTGGGGTGCGCACACAGGCATGGGGGGCTCCCTCCCCTGCTCCCACCCCACAGAGAGGGGCTCAGACCCCTCCAACCACCCCCCGGCCCCACACCTGCTCCGGCCCCAGGGACGGGGGCGAGCCGGCGGCGGGCGGGGCGGGCGG
>NW_008236763.1:2270247-2270528 GCF_000691975.1 Corvus brachyrhynchos
GCCCACGCAGCCCTCCCGCCCCAGGTAAGCGCCTTGTGCCGCTCTGCTGCATCCCGGAGGGATGGAAAGAGCTCCGGGGCTCAGGGCATCGTTCCCGGCGCAGCCACCTCGCGCTGGGTCCGCTCCGGCCGCGGGGACACTGCGGGGTCCTGCTGGGCTCGGCAGGGATGGGGACAGGAGCTGGGGTGGTTTGGGCAGCAGGGCCGGGCGGTGCCCGCGCCGGAGAGGAGCCGGGGGTGGAGCTGGGAGCCGGGGGGGCCGCGGCGGCGGGGGGGCTTGTG
>NW_008236763.1:2270543-2273276 GCF_000691975.1 Corvus brachyrhynchos
GTCGGGGCGGCTGTCAGCAGAAATGTCTCTCGTGGGAAGAATCGGGGAATATTTCGGGTCTTAGCGATTGTCGCGAGGTTTTTCCCGGCGCGTTCTGGCCCGAGGCACTTCGGGAGAGCGTTTGTAGGGTCGGGCACTTCCAGCGCGGGGTTGCGGGGTGCACAGGGGGTTCTGCTGCCCAGAACTACTTCAGCACCCGCAGAAGGAGCTGGCAGAGCCCTGAGCAGCCCCAGAGCCTCCTCTCCATGGAGGGAGTACCAGGAACGCCGTGATGTCCCAATTCACCTTCCTGAGGGCAGATCCCAGGGGAGAGGTGGGATTTGGGGGTGCTCCGGGGGGGGTCTCTGGGGCTGTGTCAGGGACGCTCGGGGCTCTGGGGGATCCAGCGCAAAGCCACGGATCCATTCCCACCCCAGGCCTGTGCCCTAGGCCTGGGGCCACCCCACAACCGGGGCACCCCTCTGCTCCCATTCCCAGAGGGATGGACGCTGGGATGGGGAAGCAGCCGGGGGCAGGGAGGGCTGGGGGGGCTTCCTGGGGCTCCTTCTAGTGTCCTAAAACTCCCCGAGCTCCCTCCTCACCCCACCCACGCTGACCCCAGAACTGCCCCGGGCTTGCCTCACTCCCACCAGCCCCCAGCGTTATTCCCGCGGCTGGACCGGGGCGTATTCCCGGGAGATCGCGTCTCTCCCGGGAAACACCGGTTGCTGTGAGGATGGGAGGCAGCAGCTGCTGCATCCCAGAGCAATCCCAAGGCTTTCCCAGAGCCCGAGCTCGGCCCTGTTCCTCCCAGGCAGATCCGTAAGGAATTCTGAGGGCGCAGAGCTGGAGCTCAGGGTCTTGCAGGAGACTTAGGATCAAAAAGTGAACCTCTGCAGGCCGGGTGTTTGGGACTGAGCACAGCGACACAACCGCAAAACCTTCTTATTTTGCTCAGCAGCGGATCCCAAACTTTCCAGAAATAACGGAGCTTTCCAGGGGCTGATCAGAATTCCCCAAAACTCCAGAAAACGGGAGACTGGGGGGGGGGAGGAGGGGGTGTCTGTCCAGCCCAGCTGCACCTGGGGCTCAGGTAGGTCGAGACAAAGGGTTCCCACAGCTCTTCTCCATCCCCCGATTAATTCCTACAGAACAGAGTGGCCGCTTTTGTCCCTTCGGAATATTTCCTGAAGATTTGGTGGCCCGGGTTAGAATTTTCTCCGCGGATTCACCACAAATAAATCCTAAACGGCAGAAAACCCAAAGGGCGCCGTTAGGATTCCCCCCCACGCTCATCCCACCCGCACGCAGCACATGGAATGTGCAGGAAATGGGAACCCGCGTGGAGCTGAGCCCGCGTTAGAGCTGCTCAGCCGCGCCGGGCGCGTTGGAAGTGCCCGAAATCCAAATTATCCGTGGGATCTTTGAGGAGAGGCCGAGCCCCGCCGGGGTTTCTCTGCCCGTGGCGCTTTGTCCCTGTCACTGGCAGTGCCACCAGCCCCGGTGGGTGCGGTTGGCAGGCGTCACCTGGAACTCACCGCACCCCCGGCGAGGCTCCGACAGCTCCGGGAGCGGCGCCCCCCCCCCCCCCGCGCGCCCCCCGGCGCATGGGGTTTTCATGGAGCTCGGGATGGGGTTTTCATGGAGCTCGGGATGGGGTTTTCATGGAGCTCGGGATGGGGTTTTTAGGGAGCTCGGGATGGGGTTTCATGGAGCTCGGGATGGGGGTCTCAGGGAGCTCGGGATGGGGTTTTCAGGGAGCTCGGGATGGGATTTTTCAGGGAGATTAGGATGGGGTTTTCAGGGATATTAGGATGGGGTTTCAGGGATTTTGGGATGGGCAGAGTGAATTTTGGATCTGAGCTTTGCAGTCAGTGGGTTTCACTTTCTAATTATTATTATTATTATCATCATCATTATTATCATTATCATTATTATTATTTCTTCGTTATCGTGGTTTTCATTTTCATTCTTCTATTTTAATTCTCTTTTTTTCCCCCCTGAACAAACCCGTTCCCATCTCTCCCCTTGGTGCCTCCCAGGGGTGGTGGGAATCCAAAATCCAACCGGAGCTGCCCGATCCTCTGCAAACATCCCTCGAAAAATTCCCAAGGGTTTGGAGCTGGAGCTCCTGGGGGTTTCGAGCTTGGGCCACCTCCAGCGGGACCTCGGGAGCCCCGGGTGGCCCAGCCCTGATGCCTTGGGCAGGTGACAGAGCAAAGGGGACCGGCAGAAAGAGCCAGGAGACTTTTCCATGGATCTCCAGCCCCCAGGGATGAGGGAATTCTGGCTGGGAGAGGGAATTCCCCCTCGCTGGGCTCGGGCACGGGGTGTTAAGCCAGGCTGCCGCTCCAAACTCTCCCTCCAGACTCGGGATTCAATGGAAAGCTCAGCCCAGAGCAGCTGGAATGAGGCTGGAAGTCTGAAAATCCACCCAGGGGTGATTCCAGAGGGAATTTGGGACGCGACGTCCGCCCCAAACCCTGGTTAATGCTGATATTCCAGATACTCCTCAAGGCACATTCCCGGTGCTGCCAACCCCTCTCCAGGCGCTGCCGAGCACGGGAAATGTTCCCTTTTCCCGGGAAATCCCGGCTGTTCCTGCGGGATCGCCCGGGAAGAGGCGCTGGGCCGGGTGGGATTTCAGGCAGCGGGGACGGGCAGGGAGCTGCGCTCACGTCCCCGGAATAAACCTCCCCTCTCCAGCTTCCCTCTGCTGCTTTCCAGTGCCCTCTCCCGGCCCGGGTCAGCTCC
>NW_008236763.1:2273289-2280819 GCF_000691975.1 Corvus brachyrhynchos
AGCCTAAGGCGGGGACTATCCGGGGCGCCGCCCGCCCTCCCACTCGCGCTCCCTGTGGCGTCAGCGGCGCTTTGATGTGGCACAGGTATAAATAGCTCCCCACCTGCTCCAGCCCCGCTGCAGCCCCCCCCTGCCGCTGGAAGCGCTCCCGGGAGTCGGGAAAAACAAGCGGAGAGCTCGGGAATGCTCCTGGAGAAGCAGCTTCGGGAAGGGGTTGGGAGGGGAAGCAGCAGCTCGGAGCTGGGCAGGTCAGAGCTGCAAGATTTTCCCACCCAGGGGATTTAGGCACCATCACACGCACAAAGCTCTGTCCCTCCACCCATTTCAGCCACCGAATCCTAAAACTTGCTGGATCCCTGGAAAAAAATTAATTAGGGCCTGTCTTGGGCTTGGCCCTGCAGGATCTGATGGGGCGGCATCGCTCTGGGTGCTCCGAGTCCAAGAGAGGAGCTCTTTAATTTCCATGGATTTGGTGACCCAGAATTGCTCCAGATGTGCCCTGCAGCACTCCAAGGGACCAGAGCAAAAAAAAAAACCCCAATCCCACCCCAAAATCCTAGGAATGTCCCAAAAATCCAACTGATTTTTATCCCAGCAGCGGCAGAGCGGGTGGGGCGCTGCCCACGCCCGAAGGGGAATTTTGCTGCTCCATTCCCTCCCTAAAAGTCCAAAAATTCCAGCCAGAGGTTGTCAGGGGAGGGACAGGGACACAAAGGTCACAGCTCGGGGGGGACAGGGCACCCCAAAGCGGCAGCGGATCCGAGCTCGGAACATCGGGAACGCCGGGAACAGCGGGAACAGCCCGAGAGGGGACCCCTGTGTTCACCCACCCCACCTGGGCACCATCTCCCTGCCCAGGGCTGTCCCTTCAGGGCACAGGCAGAACACAGAGCCCGTCCCCCCTTTGTGCCACCCCCAGCCCACCGGGAAATGACGAATCCGTGTGGATTGGAGCCGGTCCCGGCTCCGGCCGCAGCAGGGAAGGAGCCGGGGCTGGGAGCGCCATCTGCTCCCGCGGCCTCAGCGCCGCTGTGCTCCCGGCCGGGGACAGCCCCCTCGGTGTCCCCTCCCTCTGTCCCCTCTCTGTCCCCTCTCTGTCCCCTCGCTGTCCCCTCGCTGTCCCCTCCCGGCTCTCGGGCTGTGGACAGAGAGCACCGAGCCCAGGACAGGACGATGTGACCCTGCGGGCTCTGCCCTGGGAGGGGGTGACACGGTGGGACAGGGATGGGGACAGGAGGGTGCTGCTGCTGGCTCCCGCTGCTCCTCATCCTTTGGGATTTTCCCATCGCTCCAAGGTGGATCCAAACCCACCTGGGCAGGACAGAGGGACATGGGACCTTCCGGAAGTGTTTTGGGGACACATCTCGTGGCTGGGGACAGGAGCAGTGCCCACAGCACCCCTGGACATGGGGTCCTGACCCCCACAGGGAGCAGGGACCCCCAAACTGCACTTTGGGGTCTGTTTGGGGTGACTGATAAGCCGGGGTGGGGGGGGGGAGCTGAGCTACACCCCAAGACCCCAAACCCCTCTTTTGGTCCTCCTTTGGAGACTTGGCTGCTCGGGGTGGGTTTGGAGTGGCCCAGAATTCCTGCAGGACCTGGAGCCACCAGCAGATCCGAGCCCAAAAAAGCTCTGGGAAGGCTGAACCCAGAGTTTTCCTCTGAACCCATCCCTGAGCACAGGCGGATTTCCAGGAGGACAAACCCGTGACCATGAACCCGTTTGTACCTCCCCAGCCCCGCTGTGCCGAGACAGACACGATGTCCCCAACCTCGGAAAGGCTCTGAGGATCAGAACCCAGGGAACATCACACGCCTGCCCTTTCCAGCTTTAGCCACGATCCCGAATAAAAGAGGCGCAGGAGGAATTCCAGCCCGGCCCCCCTCCGGAGAGATCCTCCCCTCGGGAATGCTGCGGCAGAAGGAGCTGCCCCACTTAATCCCAAATGCTCCTCTGGTCGCTGAGTGCTGGAGATGGAATTACACTGATTTATCCCGGTAATGGAGAGCGCCGGACGCGGCATCTCCTGCCAAAGTCCAGCTCTGGCCTCCCCAGAATCCCACTGAGATCATCCTCCAGAGGATGTGGCTCCACAAGCAGAGCTGTGGGTGCTGTTCCAGGCAGTTCCTCCTCTCCCAGCACTCCTCGAAATCTCCCTGAGCTCCCAAACTCTGCCTCCCGCTAATGGATCGCTCCCAGATCCCAGGGGCTCCGGAGGGACGGGATAATGGGGTGTTTTCCATCCTGCCCCGCTCCCGGAGGGGTCGATGACAGCCTCCATTAGCGGCGGTGACAGATCCCCTTTCAGGACAACAGAAGGCTCTCGGGTGGCTGTCAAAATACCCCGGGAAGAGGGGAAAAAACAGCTCCCGGTGGCCCTTCCCTCATTAGGGATGAGAGCAGGGCTCGATATCCAATGCAGAGTGTTCCCAAGCTTTGCAGGAGCTGGGGTCAGATCCAGGATCGGGAGCTGGGGTTGGATCCAGGATCCACAGCTCGGGGTCGGATCCAGGATCGGGAGCTGGGGTCAGATCCAGGATCGGGAGCGGAGGGTCAGATCCAGGATCCACAGCTCGGGGTCGGATCCAGGATCGGGAGCTGGGGTCAGATCCAGGATCGGGAGCGGAGGGTCAGATCCAGGATCCACAGCTCGGGGTCGGATCCAGGATCGGGAGCTGGGGTCAGATCCAGGATCGGGAGCGGAGGGTCAGATCCAGGATCCACAGCTCGGGGTCGGATCCAGGATCGGGAGTTGGGGTTGGATCCAGGATCGGGAGCTGGGGTTGGATCCAGGATGAGGAGGTGGGGTTGGGTCCAGGATGAGGCGCTGGGGGTGAGGAGCTGGGGTTGGATCCAGGATGAGGAGCTGGGGTCGGATCCAGGATGAGGAGCTGGGGTCGGATCCAGGATCCACAGCTCGGGGTCGTGGCTCTGGAGACACCCCCGGGTTCCCCAGGTGTGAGCTCGGAGCAGCCGCCCCTCAGGCACAATCTGAGGGTGGCAATCGGGATCCCCGGGGATTATCTCATCCAGCCTCCAGCTGCAGAATGACTCGGACTCAGCACTCCGAGAAATTCCTGTTCTTCCCTCACGTCTTTGCCAGGCCTGGAGCTGCCGGAGGAAAAACTCCCCGAGTTTAATGTGCAGCCGCAGGTGCAGGAACAGCTCCGCTGCTCCTGCCTCTCACAAACCCCGAGGAAAGGGAACTGCAGAGATTTGGAAAAGTCAACTCATTAATTAGTGCGGGGCTGGCATCTCCTGCAACCCCACAGCGCGCCCGGCTCAAAGCTGCCCCTTGTCCCCGAGGCGGAGGGCCAGGCCAGGGGAACAAAGGGACAGTGTTGGCTGCAGGGCCGTGGGCTCAGGACGCTGTTCGGGGCAGGATTCTCGGTGACATCAAGTGACTCCATGTGACAGAGCCACTCCAGGGCTGCTGCAACGAGCGTGGGAGCGTCTCCCGCCCCGCTGCGCTCCGTCCCCAAATTCCCTGTCCCCGACACGGCTCGTGCCTCTCCCACCAGGAGCTGCCACTTCCCCCTGGCACGGGCTCCTTCCTCCCCGGCCGGGCGGGATAATGAAGCTCCAGTTTTATTCTGGGGCCTGTCAGGGAACAAAAACCCGAGCAGGGCTGAGGGTGGCGGGCTGGGATCTGCTCCCGGTGCTGGGATCCAGCCCTGGGACCCAGGCAAGATGAAAATCCAGGATTTGGGATGCTGGTAGCAAAATCTTCTCTCTGGGTGAGGACACAAAGAGGCCGGGCGGGTTTTGCAGCCCGGAGGGGGTCGGGAAGCAGAGCTGGGCTCTCGCTGTTTGCTCAGGTGCGGTTCGAGCGCTGCTGGTAATGAGGGGGGGTTGTGAGGGGGCAGAGCATCCCATGGGATGGGCTAATCCCTGCTCCGAGGGGCTCGGGGCCAGACAGATGGGCAGGGAGAGGAGTGGAAGCAGCACCAGCTGGAGCAGGGGGATGAGCAGCAGGAGCGGCCCAGGAGCTCTTGGCAGCATCCTCAGCTCCTCACTGAGTGTTCTGGGGAGGGCAGCGGGAAATGAGGCTCTGCCGGGCTGGGGGAGCGCTCCGTGCACCATTTCCAAAGGCTTTGTTAACAAAGAGGGATAAACCAGCCCAAAATCCCCGCTGGAGTTCTGTGGGAAGGGGTGCTGGAAGTGGAGCTGCTCCCACAGAGGGTTCGGGGAGCAGGGGCTGCACAAAGAGCTCAGGGTTTGGTTGGGGGTTTGATTTTTGGGATCTTTAGGGATCGCAGGAAGCTGTGGAGGAGGCTGGAAAGGCCATCAGGAAGTGCCCTGGCACTTAAAGAGTTTCAATTAAAGATTCCTTTGTCACAGAATCCCAAAATCCCAGACTGGTTTGGGTTGGGAGGGACCCTAAAGCCTATCCAGTGCCACCCCTGCCATGGGCAGGGACACCTTCCTCTGTCCCAGGTTGCTCCAAGCCCCGTCCAGCCTGGCTTGGGACACTTCCAGGGATGGAGAATCCTGTTCCAGGGCATCCCCACCCTCACCAGCCGAGAATTTCATCCCAATATCTTCATTATTTTCACAATAAAATCGAATTATTTCTCCCCCCCTCCCCACCAATATCCCGTGCGCTTCTGGCTTGGTGTTTTCCATCAGAAACGCTTGGAAAGGAGCATTTACGGAGGAGGGGGGGGAAGAATGGGAAACAGCAAAGGAGGAGGGACAACAATTCCCCACCCAGATTTGTCCCATCGGGGACAAAAAGAGCTCCTTCAGCCGCTCCCGCTGCTCCGGGCACCGCTGGAATTCTGCCCTGCAGTGACTCTCCGTCGGGCTGGTGGCCAGCGGGGAGGCACAGCTGGACTCCGGAGCCTCTGGAATCGCATGGAATGCCCGGGGCTGGAAGGGCCCCGCTGACCCCGCTCTGTGTCCCCCCAGGGCCGCCGTCCCCACGCGCCCGTAGAGGCTCCGCAGGACCCCGCGCAGGATGGGAGGCGCCGCTGGATTCATCCACACTTCCCTGGCCGTCGGCACCTTCCTGGGTAAGAGATTCCCGTGGGAGAGGCGGGAGGGGCTGGCGGAGCTGGGACATCACCCGGGATTCACCGGGAACCGCCTCTCCACGGCGGTGCCCAATCCCAATTCTCCGGGAGGTTTGGGATGTGCTGTTCCCAATATCCCTTTGGGCCAGGAATGTTTGACACACGCGGCCCCCTCTCAAAATTCAGATTTAGGGAGGTGCAGGAGGAATTTCCTCCTGCCTGTGGGATTCCACACCCATTTTTCCAGGTACGCCTTGCTGGCAATATCCCACCTGCAAAGATCCCCCTGCTCCTTAGGGAGCATTTCTGGATCTCAGGGAGCATTTCTGGATCTCAGGGACAAATTCCAGATCTGAGGGACATTTCTGGATCTCAGGGAGAAATCCCAGATCTGAGGGACATTTCTGGATCTCAGGGACCATTTCAGGATTTGGGAGATGATTTCCAGGTCTCAGGGCCCATCCCTGGATCTCGGGGAGGCTCAGGCTGCTCCCTGCAGGTCCCTTTTCCGCAGGGAGACATTTCCTCTCTGGCTGAGATCGGATAATGTCCTCCAGCCAATCCATCACCCCGGGCAGAGCCGGCTGGCCTGTCCTTATAAATATCCAATTACCTTTTAATGTTCTCTGCATCCCCGAGGAGGCCCAGGCAGGGGGGGCTGCCCTGGATCCCGAGGCAATTATCCCGCTTGGAAATTGGCCTGACCCCGATGCAGCCCCGGAGCTGGAGTTGGGGTCTCCCATCAACCACCTGAGTTCGGGCAAACCTCCCAAAAATCGCTCCCTGGGAAGGCTGGGAGGGTGATTTTCACTGAGCTTCGGCTGATGAGGCCACAGAGCTCCGGGAGCTGGGACAGGGAGAAATCCGGGAAACACGAGGAGGGATCGGGACAAAAGGATGGATGAGGCTCAGGGAAACGTTATGGAGTGGGAAAGGAGCCAAAACCTCCAGGTCTGGAGGGAGATTTAAATATTTAAAGCTTCTGAAGTGCACAGAGACCACTCTAAAAGCCCAAACTCTCCCCAGCCTTTGTTCATTTGGGAAAACCTCTGGAAAATCTGGGAATCCAAGCCCTGACCTTTTGTTCCTTAGAAAGCTGCTCGTTTAAAATAACCCAGAATAAACCCTCGGCTCCTCAGAGAGCTGCTCCTCAAGAAAACCCAAATCCCGCTGGATTTCCTACCAAAGCCATTTATTGCCCAACTCCCTCCCACGATCCAGAGGCTCCAGGGCCGTGCCGTGGATGTCTGCACAACCAGGAATTCAGCTTGGAAAACATTCCACCGAGGAAATCCGTCCTTTCCCGGGCTCCAGAGCTGGGCTCAGCACAAAGGCCAAGTGCAGCCTCCTGTACACCTGCGATTTCCAGGCCTGGCTCTCAGCATATTCCTAAAAATATCCTAAAAATAACCCAGAAGGGAGGCTCTGGAGTCACCTCCCTGCAGCTGCTTCTCCAAATCTTCATTTTCAGCTGTTGTGCTTTCACCTGTTTCCCGTTATTTTGGTGCTTGTTATCATTTTCCCTAATACTGAAGTTGTTCCAGAGGCGTGGTGGGGTTTTTCCCATCATTCCAGCTCTCCCAGCTGGGTGGAACATGGAAAATTCCCAGCAGGTCCCTCTGCTCCTTTGAAATTTGGCTTAAAAACCTTTATTTTGTGCCTGTCTTCTCCCTGTTTTCCAAAGGCCAGAGCATCCAGGACAGATCCTGCATTGGCAACGTTAAAAACTGGGAATTCCGGGGTTGGAGAACTGGCCCAGAGCAGACTCGGAAGTTCTGGGATTTATCAGTTCTTAATTTTAACCTTATCCCCACCTTGTAACTGTTTAATTAGTGCTTTAATCGACCCCTTATTTGTTTAATGAGTGAAATCCAAGCGTTTCACCCCCAGCACCTTGGAATTGTGGATTAAAACTCACCTGAACTCCTGGTATCGATTCCAAGTGGGAAAATCAATGCCTGGCACTCGCAGCCATAACCTTGGCAGGGACAAAGGGACAGCAGAGGGACACAGGCTCCGGGTGGCATCGGGAGGGAGGATGAGCCTGATTTGGCTCGACTGGAATAAAAAATCCCATGGGAAAGGGCAGGGATGGGAGTGGCACCAATAGATATTTTATTTGTTAAATAAATAGAAATTATTTACCTTATGCTCCCTAATTAATCCCCAAACTAAAGCTGTTCAGCCTCGACCCTCTCACCGCCATCTATCAGAGCACAATTAACTCATCTATCAGCACACAATTAATTCTTTCTCATTAATACCCCATTAACTCATGATTGGTTTTCCCCCCTGGTCAGCAGAGTTTATTCCAGCTGGGACTGACCCGAACGGGAGAAATTTCCAGCTTTTCCTTTAGGAATGGAACCATCCTGGCAGGAAAGCAGCGCTGGCTGGGAGGAGAAACAACCCCCGAAATGCTGCTTTTCCTTAATTCCAAAGAATCCAAGCTCGCTGCCTCTCCCTGTGTGGCACCGGGGACCATCCCGCTGCCGGAGCCGGGATAATTGCCTG
>NW_008236763.1:2280904-2282078 GCF_000691975.1 Corvus brachyrhynchos
GTTCCCGGCTGGAAGCGCCTCTTCCATAAAACATCCCGCTCCCGGGAATCACTTCATTTACAGGGGGAAGGGGACAGGTTGGCGGCGTTGGCACGGCGGGTTGGAGACGCTCATTAATTCAATTACAGAGCAGGGAAGGATCCTGGAGCCAGGGAAGCAGCTCGGAGCTTATCAGTGCTGGTGGCT
Source organism: Corvus brachyrhynchos (assembly GCF_000691975.1). Taxonomy (NCBI): domain Eukaryota; kingdom Metazoa; phylum Chordata; class Aves; order Passeriformes; family Corvidae; genus Corvus; species Corvus brachyrhynchos. The sequence goes on from NW_008236763.1 coordinate 2,281,091, forward strand.
CCTTCCCTGATAAGGGCCAGGCGTCTCCGGGGGGACAGGGATGGGCAGGACAGACGTGCTGGCAATTATCCCACCGGCTGTTCCTGCAATACAGAGATTTCCAGGCAGATCCTGCCTCGCTCTCGTTCACTGCGTCCCTTCCCGGCCGGGTTTGGAGCACTCCAGGCTGTGGGAGGTGTCCCAGCCCACAGCAGGGGTGGAACGGGATGAGATTTAAGGTTTTTCCCACCCAAACCAGTCTGGGATTCTGGGGTTCCCCCGTGTGGAAGGGGAGCTGCTGGGTGGGATTTGCTGTTTGTGTGAGGCCGGAGGGCAGCTGGCACTTCCCAATGGCACATTGTCCCCAAAGGGTGGCCTGGGCATGGCGTGGAGAAGGCAGGTGGGGCCTTTGTCATTCTTGTTCCTCCCTGTTCTCAAAACCAGAGTCAAACCCATGTCTGAACACCCCAAAAGCAGCTTCAGGCTCATCCCAGCCATGGAACAGAATGGTTTGTACTGGTTTGTAGTGGTTTGCTCTGGTTTCCACACCGTGGCACATTGTCCCCAAAGGGTGGCCCGGGCATGGCGTGGAGAAGGCAGGTGGGGCCTTTGTCATTCTTGTTCCTCCCTGTTCTCAAAACCAGAGTCAAACCCATGTCTGAACACCCCAAAAGCAGCTTCAGGCTCATCCCAGCCATGGAACAGAATGGTTTGTACTGGTTTGTAGTGGTTTGCTCTGGTTTCCACACCAGTAACAAACTGGTTTGAGGTGTCAGGAGCTGGTGGTGCCACAGGGACAGAGGGGACCTGCCAGGTGTATTCAGAGCCGGGAAGGTCCTGGTTCTCCCCTCTCCTCCCTCATCCTGGAGAGGATTTAGGAAGAACGAACCAGGCAAAGTCTGCACAGGCAGAGGAGGAACCTCAGGGACAAGGGGACATCCAGGTATTCCCAGCTCCAGTTCTGCCCGCACGTGGCGTTCCAGGAGGTCCCTGCTCCTCCCTCCACCTG
>NW_008236763.1:2282119-2282366 GCF_000691975.1 Corvus brachyrhynchos
TGGTGCAGGATGCTCGGTGGGAATCGCAGGTTGTGTTCCCATAGCCGGGGCGGGGCTGTGCTGACAGATGGGGCGCGATCATCACATTGCTCCTTCTCTGCTCCTCGCTGCCGGCGACACCCTACAAAACTGAAAAGGAGGATTTTTAGGAAGAGCCGAGTGGAGCTGAGCGGGTTTTCCCCTCTCCCGCAGTTTGGTGCCAAGCCCAGAGCGGCACGAGGAGCTACGGGCCGGTGTTCGAGGAGCA
>NW_008236763.1:2282384-2291169 GCF_000691975.1 Corvus brachyrhynchos
TCTTCCCTGAGGGCTCGGCAGAAGAAAAGGTCACCCTGTCGTGCCGGGCACGGGCCAAACCTCCCGCCACCTACAGGTGAGCTCGGGGCTCCTTCTGCACCAGGAACGGGATAAATCCATCCCAAATTCTGCTTTGCCTCCTGCACTTTTATATATGGAAAATTATTGACTTGGGAGTGAGATTCCTCGTCCTGTGAGGAGCTGGGAAAGGGGCTCAGCCTGGAGAAAAGGGGGATCAGGGGGAATTTCTGGCTCTGCACAACTCCCTGACAGGAGGGGGCAGACGGGGGGGATTTGGGATTTTATCCCAGGGAACAGGGACAGGAGGAGAGGGAACGGCCTCAGGCTGGGCCAGGGGCGGCTCAGGGTGGAGATCAGCAGGGATTTCCTCATGGAAAGGGTTGGAAAGGGCTGCCCAGGGAGGTTTGGAGTGCCCATCCCTGGAGGTGTCCAAGGAATTCCTGGATGTGGCACTCAGAGCTCAGGGTGGGGATCGGACACAGCTCAGACTCGATGATCCTGGAGGGCTTTTCGAACCTCAACAATCTCCCAATTCTGAGATGTTCCACCCCTCCTAGGGCACAAAATCCAAAGCTACGAGATCCAAACCCACCTCCAACCCCACCCCAGCTGCAAAACCACCAGGCACAGCCCCACAGGTGCGGCTGTGGGGATTTATCCCTGTCCCTGCTCCCGCTTCTCCCGGCAGGTGGAAGATGAACGGCACGGAGCTAAAGCTGGAGCCGGATTCCCGCTACAGGCTGGTGGCTGGGGATTTGGTGATCAGCAACCCCGTGAAAGCCAAGGATTCCGGCTCCTACCAGTGTGTGGCATCCAATTCCAGGGGCACCGTGGTGAGCAGGGAAGCCTCGCTCCGCTTTGGCTGTAAGTTTGGCACCACCAGGTAAATTAAACGCGACCACATTTAGGCTGGGCTTAAACTGAGCCCGCCTGGAAATAGGCTGGAGGGAATCTCTCCAACACATCATCCCACGGAGAAATCCCCTGGCGCTTCCATAGAGATTTGGAGGATTTGGAGTATTATGGAGAAAGCCGATGATATTTTTGGATCTCCCTGTGCCCAAACGAGCCCGAGGAGGGGCAGAGGAAACGCAGAGGTTCCTCCAGCTGCTTTTCCCTGTCCGGGTTTCACTCTGCCTGTTCAGTTTTGCAGGAATTCTCGGCGGAAAAGCGGGACCCCGTGAAGATCACCGAGGGTTGGGGGGTGATGTTCACCTGCAGCCCCCCGCCCCACTACCCAGGTAAGGGGGCCACAGCAGGGCATGGGGCCCCCAGGTTTTCTGGGAAATTCAGGGAAGGAAATTCAGGGTTAATTCAGGGTTTGTAAAGCAACAAAGCAGAGGTGGGACTTGGTGTGTCCACGCAAGGACCAGTTCCAGCCTGGAATCCCAGTGGGTCCATCCCACCCAGGAAGACACCAACAACCTGCAGAGTTGATTCCTTTCCCTTTTTTCCCCTATGGAAGGACCAATTCCAGCCTGGAATCCCACTGCGTCCATCCCAGCTGGGAGGACAAACCTATCCAGTTTATTCCTCTCCTTTTTCCCCCAGGTTTATCCTACCGGTGGCTCCTGAACGAATTCCCCAATTTCATCCCGGCTGATGGGAGACGTTTCATCTCCCAGACCACGGGCAACCTTTACATCGCCAAGACGGAGGCCTCGGACCTGGGCAACTACTCCTGCTTTGCCACGAGCCACATGGACTTCATCACCAAGAGCGTCTTCAGCAAGTTCTCCCGCCTCAGCCTGGCTGCGGAGGGTCAGTGCTCTTGGATTATCCCAAAAATGCCAATTCCTACGGGAAAAATCCAAATTAATGAGCCACTGCAAAGCATTTGGGATCCACGGCGCCCAAATCATCCTCCAGCTTCTCTTAAAAGCTTCAAAAATATGGATGGGCTGGGATGGGAGGGAAGCAGGGATCTCTCTCCAGGATTCCCTGTTTCCCATCCGTGGAGTTTCTCTATTTTTAAAGGATGTTTCTGGGGCAGGGAAAAGGGAATTAAACAGGAGGAAGGCCTGGATGGACATGGATTGGAGCAACCTGGGATAGTGGGAGGTGTCCCTGTCCATGGCACAGGGGGACTGGATGAGCTTTAAGGTCCCTCCCAACCCAAACCATCCCAGGATTTTGTGATTCTCAGGAATGACAGAGCCTTGAGGTTTTATAAAGAGATTTCTAGAGACTTCAGCAAGAAAAAGAAAATTAAACCTCTGTCCCCTCACCCAAACACACAAAGGAGTTGGGAAGTCCTTCTGCCCTTTGAGACCCCCGGGTGGCATCTTGGTGTCACCCAGGTCCCCTGAGCGGTGTTTTCCCTGTGGCAGATGCCCGGCAGTTCGCACCCAGCATCAAGGCCAGGTTCCCTGCAGACACCTACGCTCTGACTGGGCAGGCGGTGACCCTGGAGTGCTTCGCCTTTGGAAAGTGAGTGCAGCGTCCGCGTGGATCAGGATTGGGATTGGGATGGGGAGGGAACGGCAGAAAGGGAGGGAATGGCAGAACTTCCACACGTTCTCTCTCCAGTGGAAGCGCGGACAGGGAGGGGAATGGGAAGAGGGAGGAACTGGCTAAAGCCAAAGCCCAGCGGGAACAGGACTGAGGTGGCCACATGAGGACTGAGTTCAGCCCCGATTCACCGGATCAGCTTTTCCGCAGCCCCGTTCCCCGGATCAAGTGGAGGAAGCTGGATGGGCCACAGTCCTCCAAGTGGATCGGCAGCGAGCCCCTGCTGCAGATCCAGCACGCGGGATTTCAGGATGAGGGGACGTACGAGTGTGAGGCGGAGAACGCCAAAGGGAGGGACACCCACCAGGGCCGCGTCATCATCCACGGTAACGCATCCAAACGTGTCCCTTATCCAAGGGGTCACATCCAAACGTGTCCCTTATCCAAGGGGACGCATCCAAACTTTATCCAAGGGGACACATCCAAACGTGTCCCTTATCCAAGAGGACGCATCCAAACGTGTCCTTTATCCAAGGAACGCATCCAAACGTGTCCTTTATCCAAGGAACGCATTCAAACACGTGTCCTTCACCCAGGGAAGTGTCTTTCATCCAAGGTAACACATCCAGGTTACCTCAGCCTGATCCCAGTTTTTCCTGAAGTTCAGGAATGGCCTGAAGCTGAGAGAGGGAAGGTTTAGAGGAGATATCAGGAGGAAGTTCTTTGCTGTAAGAGTGGTGAGGCCCTGGCATAGGGTGGATGGGGATGGTGGCACAGGGGATGTGGCTTCCCCATCCCTGGAAGTGTTCCAGGCCAGGCTGGGCAGGGCTTGGAACATCCTGGAATGGTAAATGTGTCCCTGCCCATGGCAGGGGTGGCACTGGGGGATCTTTAACTTCCCTTCCAACCCCAACCATTCCATGATTCCACGATTTGATGACTCAGGAATGGCTGCATTTACTCTTAAGAAGAGAAACCAATTCCCCAGCCCTGGATTCTGCCCTGATCTTGCGCAGCCAGGGCCCAGCAGGACCCGGCCGTGCCTCTCGCTGCACAAAAGGCCAGGGCTGTTCCCGTGGCAGATCCCGCTGTGCCAACAACTGCGCCGGCAGCGCTGGCACAGGTACATCCTTCTGCCAGCCTGGCACCGCCACCTCTCAGCTGAGCTCCTCGGCTCTGCCCCCTCTCTCTTGTCCCCTGCAGCCCAGCCCGACTGGCTGGATGTGATCTCGGACACGGAGGCTGACATCGGGTCCGACCTGCGCTGGAGCTGCGTGGCCTCCGGCAAACCCCGGCCCACGGTGCGGTGGCTGCGGGATGGGCAGCCCCTGACGTCCCAGGTACCCCCAGCCAGCTCTGATCCCGCTCCTCCAGCCCCAGCCCCTCCTCCTGCCTCGCTCCTGCATCCCAGCCCCGGTTCTCACCCCGCATCCCTCCTCCATGTGCCCCCATCGGGCTGCGAAGCCATGGCACGATCCCCAGATCCCCATCCCAGCCATTGCTTCGTGCAGCTGCAGGGACTCAGGGCCGGTCAGCAGGGAGGACAAACAGCGCCTCGTGCCTGTCTCGGTGTCACCTGCATGTCGCTGCTCAGGTGCCTCAGCAAACAGAGCCCGGCGACGTGCGGGAGTGACCACGCAGACATAAAAGCAAATCCTGCGTTTTCCCCCTTGGAAAACCAGGCCGGCCTCGAGGAGTCTGTGACAAAACTCAACCCTGACCCAGCTGAGGATTGAGTTCCATTTTTTTTGTTTGTTTTTCTCATCTAATGGGTTCATCCTCTTGTTTGCACAGAACCGCATCGAAGTGAGCGGTGGAGAGCTGAGATTTTCCAAGCTAGTCCTGGAGGACTCTGGCATGTATCAGTGTGTGGCTGAGAACAAGCATGGCACAGTTTATGCAAGCGCTGAATTAACAGTGCAAGGTAATTCCTCATTTCCCAGAGCTCTGGGTTCCAATGGGACACTGAAAAAATCTCTTCCTAATATCCTGATGTGATCCTGATATTGTGATGTCGCAGCGAGATGGGAGCAGGCAAAAACTGCTTCGCTCACCACTGAAGTGGTTGCTGGTTCAACAGGACTCTCTGCAAGCCTTTAAATTTTCACTCCTCTCTGAATTCTCTGTGAAAGGGAACAAAAAATTCTGTTTAGCCACAGGAAGTGGACAAAAAAAAACCCCCAGCCTCTCTTCCATTACAAATTCCTCTTTTTTGGAGGAAAGCGGTCCAAAAAAAAAGTTCAGCCTCCATTCCGCCTGCTTTGGTGGACGGTGACTGGACCTGAGCTCTGCCAAACTTGTTCCATGTTAGTCCAAAAATTTATCTCCTCGTGGAGATGCCAGAGATAAATTAAAGGCCCTGAGCACCAACTGCTCATCATTAACACACCGAGGCCAACAGGTAAATCCCAATTCCATCTGCAGTTCCAGGAGGAGTTTCAGGCAAGCTGGATGTCTGCGTTGGTCAGGATATTGAAGAGATTATCCTCGACATGTTCCAAAGCAGCTGTCGTTGTGTCTCTCAAAGACCTTGCACTTGTTAGGGTCATTCCCATCGCTCCGTCCCACGTAATTCCCGCCTGGGAGGCGTCAGGATCCACCCAGCAGCTGAGGAATTCCTCCCTCATCCCGCTCTCCAGACTCTGCCTTGCTTCTCTTACTGAGCCATCCAACAACAAATCGATTCCCACTCACACGGCGCTGAAATTCCCGCAGGGCAGGGTTTCTAATCGTGCCTTAATCCTCTTTTTTTATCCCTGTAGTCTTAGCTCCAGATTTTAGACTAAATCCCGTGAAGCGGCTGATCCCGGCAGCCCGGAGCGGGAAGGTCATCATCCCGTGCCAGCCACGAGCAGCACCGAAAGCCACCGTGCTCTGGACCAAAGGGACAGAACTCCTGGTCAACAGTAGCAGGTAGCGGCACAGTCAGCTTCCACCTAGAAAATGTAGCTAAAATGATATTTTTTTTTTACCAGAAGACTGGACTCAACGATCCAAATGTGCTGCTGCATCCCTGAATTTTGTTATTCCTCTAATTTCCTCTTTAGCAAACTCTTACATAATATTTTCCCGCCTGTTTTTGTCCCCAGTTTCTCTAAAATCAGAGGAAATTCCCAAATGTGCAGCGCGAGCCAATCTTTTCACCTTCCTTTGTGTGGCTCCCCTTCCTTTGCAGGGTGACGATTACAGCAGACGGGACCTTGATCCTGCAGAACATCAGCAAATCCGATGAGGGGAAATACACCTGCTTTGCCGAGAACTTCATGGGCAAAGCCAACAGCACTGGAATCCTCTCTGTCCGAGGTAGGGATGTTCATTTGGGGTCAATCGAGTCAGAAACGGCTAAGAATGAATGATGTGATTTTTCTCCTCTCGTCATACTCCCAAAAACCAGAAGAATCGGGGAATCAAAGTAATTTCAGGTGGAGAAGCAAAACTTCTCCACCAACAAATGGCCCCTGAGAAAAGCGTTTCCATTTTCTAATCCCTCCTCTTCCTCCTGTGAAGCTCCAGCTGTTGGAGCGGGATGGGGAGTTGGGAAGGGAGGGTTTGGATACTGGGATGGGATATTTGCAGCTAACGGCCCTCCCCGCTTGTTCCCTGCAGATGCCACCAAGATCACGCTGGCACCATCCAGTGCTGACATCAACGTGGGCGAGAACCTCACCCTGCAGTGCCACGCGTCCCACGACCCCACCATGGACCTCACCTTCACCTGGTCCCTGGATGATTTCCCCATCGACTTTGACAAGTCCGAGGGGCACTACCGGCGAGCCAGCACGGTGAGTCCAGAGGGAATTCTGGACCGTCCAAAAGGATGGAAGATTAATTCCATCCTCATTATTTGAGTGTTTGTGCCCACCAAAGCCACTCCATCACCTTGCCCGGAGCAAGTGAACTCCACATTCCTGGAAGTGTCCAAGGCCAGGCTGGATGGGGCTTGGAGCAACCTGGGACAGTGGAAGGTGTTCCTGCCCGTGGCTGGGGTGGATGGGATGGGCTTTAAGATCCTTCCCAATCCAAACCATTCCATGATTCCATGATCACTCCCCTCCTAAACTGGAGCGGAAAGTCTTGTGGATAAAGGCAGGCAGACATCACTCAGTGGTCACTCAATGGTCACTTCATGATCACTCAATGATCAATCAGTGATCACTCAATGATCACTCAACGATTGCTAAATGATCGCTCAGTGATAGATCAATGATCACTCAATGATTGATCAATGATTGCCCAATGATTGCTCAGTGATTGACCAATGATCCCTCAATGATCACTCGTTGATCACTCAATGATCACCATCCCAAGCCAAACAGACCCAGCACAGGCTTGGCCTTGGTTAGGGCTGGATCCATCTCGGATCCATCCAGCTCCATCACCCATGGGGGAATCCTTTCCCATCTCCCGCTTCTTCATCTCCATGACAACCCGAACACCCAAACCCAAACCCTGCTGAATTCCGGACCGTGATCGGGCGCCTTCCGACGCTGTCCCCGCTGTGTTCTCCCGTTCCCTGCAGAAGGAGGCCATCGGGGACCTCAGCATCTCCAACGCGCAGCTGCGGCACTCGGGGCGTTACACCTGCACGGCCCAGACCGTGGTGGACAGCGCGTCCGAGTCAGCCACGCTCACTGTCAGAGGTAATTCCTGTGGGAATGTTCCCTGCTCCCGAGAAACCCAAAGGAATGCCACAGTGCAAGGATAAATCGCTTTTGCCTTGCAGCCCCCTCACCATCCAATATGTCCATGATAAAGTTTAGTGGGTTTTATTTTCACTCCAAATTTGGATTTGATCATCTTGGAGGTCTTTTCCAACCTTCCCAACCAGGCTTAGGAGCATTTCCAGAGGCTAAAGCTGGAAGTGAGGCTTTCCAGCTTCCAGAAAAGAAAGGCCTGATGTGAATTTAGGATTTGCACAACGCACAGAGTGTTAAACTTCTGGATCTTCCATCTCAGTGACACATTTCCCATCCCCCCAGGACCTCCAGGCCCGCCCGGGGGGGTGGTGGTGAGGGACATCGGTGACACCAGCGTCCAGCTGAGCTGGAGCCGCGGCTTCGACAACCACAGCCCCATCGCCAGGTACCTCATCGAGGCCCGGACCCTCCTGTCCAGCCAGTGGAAGCAGATGCGCACCAGTGAGTGTCCCCACAGCGGCACTGGTGGTACCGGTGGCACTGGTGACACACTGAGGCCACCGGCCCCCAGCCAGTCCTGGCTCTGTGCTGCTCCTCGCTCTATTCCTTCCCCTCTGGTGCTGTTGGATTTTACAGATCCCGTAAACATCGAGGGCAACGCGGAGACGGCGCAGGTGGTGAACCTCATCCCGTGGATGGATTATGAGTTCCGGGTCTTGGCCAGCAACATCCTGGGAATCGGGGAGCCCAGTCTGCCCTCCAGCAAAATCCAGACCAAGGAAGCAGGTGGGTGTGGGGACAGCCCCAGGTCCCTGTGCCTGACTGCTGGGAAGGGAAGGCTGGGTGCTCCCAAGGGATCAGTCATCTCCTGGAGAGCTCCTGGAGCTGAGGCCACCACAGGATTTTCCGCCTTTTTGCCCATTTCTGTGTCAAAGACAAGCAGGGTTAGAGCTGCATTTCCCAGCACTGCATCCAGCTGGGAATGTTCATTCCATGTCCAGCGTCTTGGACAGAAGGGACGGGAGAACAGCAGGAAAACTGCTCTGAATCCACCAAACACAAACCAGCTCCTTCCTAATAAAACTCCCCTCCCCATCCCTGCTTTTGAGCACCATCCTTGTCCCCTCAGACACCAAATCCTTGTCCTGTGCCCCCACATAACCCGGTCAGGCACAAGCCAGAATTCCAGGCGGGATTTTCATGGCTGAAAACAGAGCCCAACCCTTTCCTGGGAGCTGTCCCAGCCAGTGACACCGGTGTCGTGCCATGACTGTGCCCATCTCCATTGCTCCCACCTCCTGAACCCAACCTGTGCTCTCTGCTTTTCTTTGGGGACCTCACAGCACCGACGGTGGCACCGTCTGGGCTCGGCGGCGGCGGAGGTGCTCCCAATGAGCTCATCATCACCTGGACGGTGAGCTGGGAACGGGAAAGGGAAAAGGGTGGGAATATGCGGCATTTTTTGGGGAGAAATCAGCACTCCCATCCCAATTTGGACATGAGGTTGAGCCAAGGGCTGGTTTGGACGGACCAAGCCCACATTTCCTTCGGGAAATCAGCACCGCCATCCCAGTTTGGATGAGCCAAAAGCCGCTTTGGACGCACCAAGGCTCCCTCTCTCTTCCCAGCCGATGCTGCGGGACTACCAGAACGGGGATGGCTTTGGGTACATAGTG
>NW_008236763.1:2291346-2295723 GCF_000691975.1 Corvus brachyrhynchos
CACAGCACCGACGGTGGCACCGTCTGGGCTCGGCGGCGGCGGAGGTGCTCCCAACGAGCTCATCATCACCTGGACGGTGAGCTGGGAACGGGAAAGGGAAAAGGGTGGGAATATGCGGCATTTTTTGGGGAGAAATCAGCACTCCCATCCCAATTTGGACATGAGGTTGAGCCAAGGGCTGGTTTGGACGGACCAAGCCCACATTTCCTTCGGGAAATCAGCACCGCCATCCCAGTTTGGATGAGCCAAAAGCCGCTTTGGACGCACCAAGGCTCCCTCTCTCTTCCCAGCCGATGCTGCGGGACTACCAGAACGGGGATGGCTTTGGGTACATCGTGTCCTTCCGGAGGAAGGGCAGCCAGGACTGGCTGAGAGCGCGGGTGCCGCACGCGGAGTCGCTGCACTTCGTGTACCGCAACGAGAGCATCGCGCCCTACACCCCCTTCGAGGTGAAGATCAAGGCCTACAACAGGAAAGGGGAGGGCCCCGAGAGCCTCACGGCCATCGTGTACTCGGCAGAGGAAGGTAAAGAGGAGCGGGAGAGCTGGGAATGTCCAGCATGGAGAGGAGAAGGCTCTGGGGAGATCTGAGAGCCCCTCCCAGGGCCTAAAGGGGCTCCAGGAGAGCTGCAGAGGGACTGGGGACAAGGGATGGAGGGACAGGACACAGGGAATGGCTTCCCACTGCCAGAGGGCAGGGCTGGATGGGAGATTGGGAAGGAATTGTTCCCTGGGAGGGTGGCCAGGCCCTGGCACAGGGTGCCCAGAGCAGCTGGGGCTGCCCCTGGATCCCTGGCAGTGCCCAAGGCCAGGTTGGACATTGGGGCTTGTGGCACAGTGGAAGGTGTCCCTGCCCATGGCAGGGGTGGCACTGGATGGGCTTTAAGGTCCCTCCCACCCAAACCATTCCATGACTGCACAGACTCCGAACTCCCCGTTTTGTCCAACCGCCGTTCCTCAGCCAGATCCTGCAGATCTGTGTCCATCCGGGAGCTCAGACATTCCTTTGGCTCCCAGAACATCAATTCCAGCACATTCACCTTCTCCTCCAAACACGCAGGGAGACGATTCCCCAAGCCCGGCCCCGACGCCCACAGAGCCTCGGGGCAGACACGGATCCCAGAGCTCACAGCTGTGGCCCTGCCTGTTCTCCTAAATCCCTAAATCCCTGCCCCTCGCTCCGTGACACACCACCAGCTGTCTGCCCACGGGATGATGCTGCGGGAAAATCTTTTGTTCCCAACGGGGCCCAGAGTCAGGAAAGGGATTTTATTGCTGTCTTTCAGAACCCAAAGTGGCTCCTTACAGGGTCATTGCCAAGTCTGTCCTGTCCTCAGAGATGGATGTATCCTGGGAGCCCGTGGAGCAGGGAGAAGTGACCGGAGTGCTTTTGGGATACGAGGTAGGAGATTCCAATGGGAATGGGAGACACTGAGAGCCCAACAAGGAAAACTGGCCCGAGTCATGTGAGGTGAAAGGAAACGGCATTTTGACTCCAGAGGTGGGGGATAATTCACACCACGTGGCTCAAATGGGGCTGGCACTACTGTCTCAGGAGAGATTAAGAGGGAATCATCCCATTTTTCCTGCCTGCTGTTCCCGGGAGGCCGTGGCCTCATTCCTGGGCACACACCAGGCAAAACACACGGAGAGCAACAGCCAAGGCTCTTCAGGATGGGCTGAGTTGGGACCTGCAGATCTCTCCTTCCTAAACCCATCGTGTCCTTTTCTGTCCAGATCCGGTACTGGAAGGATGGGGACAAGGAGGAGGCGGCCGACAGAGTGAGGACGGCGGGGTTGGTGACATCGGCTCACGTCACCGGCCTGAACCCCAACACCAACTACCACGTGTCAGTCCGAGCCTACAACCGGGCAGGCACCGGCCCCCCCAGCCCTTCCACCAACGTCACCACCACGAGACCTCGTGAGTGAGCCCTGACCCCTCCACCTTGCACAGGATCCCCCAAAATCACCCAAATTTTGATCTTGGCGCCCTTGTTTGATGTGCTTTGAACTCACCACGGTGGTGACAGCCCTGCTGAGGTTCAGGGGATGGGTGGGACCAGCACAGCCTTCTCCTCACTCCCTGATTTACCAAATCCCTGTCTGGTTTTGCATCCCTTAGCACCAAAAAGGCCACCTGGGAACATCTCCTGGACTTTTTCTGGCTCCACAGTCAGCATCAAGTGGGACCCTGTGGTGGCCGAGGCAGACGAGTCGGCAGTGACGGGGTACAAGGTACGGCCAGCGGGGCTCAGCTTCTCCCGGGGCTGATCCAAGGAAACCACAGGGAACGGGAATGCAGCATTCCCTCTTCCCACAGATGCTCTACAGGCAGGATTCCCACTCGGCCCCCACCCTGTACCTGGCCAGCAAGAGCCGGATCGACATCCCCATCCCTGAGGATTTCACCCACGCCTTTGTCCAGATCCGGGTGACCGGACCCGGCGGGGACGGGACCCCAGCAGAAGTTCACATCCTCCGGAACAGCGGTACCTGTGCTCCTCTGGCCACACCCTCTCCACTGACCACACCCTCTCCACTGACCACACCCTCTCCAAGGCCAAATTCCCCTTTCCAAGGTTCTTCAGAGACGCTGGAGCTCCAAGACAGGAGCTCATCCCCAGGACACCTCCTGTCCCTCCCCAGCGCTGTCCCCACAGCCACGCCCCCAGCACGAGCCCAATCGATTGGGTTTTCAAATCCCGCTCTCCCTTCCAGGGCCATGGGGGAACATCCTCCCGCAGTGTTTTAGGTTGAGACTCTGGAATTGGTCTTTTCCAGAATTGATCTTTTCTGGGATGGGTTTTTGGTTTCCTTGAGCTGCTCACTCACAGGAATTCCTGACTCCTCTCCTTCTCCCCACTCCTCTTCCCAAACTCCGTCCAGCCCTGAACCAGCTTTAGGATTTGCAGCCTCCAGATCCCCCAACACCCAACTTCCTGAAAGTGAAGAACTAAAAACTATTTCAGTTTTCCACTAAGAGTGAAACCCCGACTCCATGGGGCTGCAGCTCCAGCAAATTCCCTCAATTCAGGGGGTGAATTCTCAGTGCCCAGCCCCAAATTCCTGCTCCCAGCATTCCCAGGAGTTTTATCAGAGCCAAACACAACAGAACCCCATAAAACCCCACTCCCCTCAAGCTACCCGCGGTGTCCGCGCCACCCCACAGCCGCTCCTTCCCTGTTCCCTGTTTTTCCAGGAACGAGCATGATGGTGGAGGACTCAGGGACGAGGCCGGTGCCACACGCCGTGGTCATCACCACCAACTCCCTGCTGATGGTGGCCCTGATCAGCTCCCTGGAGCTCTGACCGCGCGCCGGACACGGCTCCGGACACGCTTCCTCCCGATCCCGCGGGAGCAACGCAACGTTTGGCAAATCCCACTTCGGATCGGGGCAGCACCGCGGGGAGAGGATTTGACCTCGTGGTTGGAAGGAAGAAATAAAAATCAGCTTTTTTTGTTTGGGTTTTTTTTGGTTTGGAGGAACAAAAGCTTTCGTACAAGACATGGGTCTTTAACCGATTAAAAGTTTTTTAAGGAAAACAAGGAAAAGGAAGAATTTTCCGGGAATTCTGCAGCCAACTGCCCCCTCCCCCCACTGTATCCATAGGTTTTTCTGCCTTATCAAGCCATGTATGAGATAACCAGACTGCGAAATTTGACTTTTTTTTTAACTCTGTACAGTGAATTCCAGGGGGGACGGGGACTGAGGAGTTCAGGGAGCAGCAGCGTGTTCCACACCCACCCCAGCACAGCCAGCTCGGAGCATTTCTGGGACAGGATCGATCCCTTTTCCCACAAAAAAGAGCCAAACCCTGCAGGAACCAGCCCAAGGAGACAAAGCCACAGGAGGATCGAGCTCTGCCCCAGCCTGAGAAGCTTTTTTTACACCTCTGGTGTTCACTTGTCTGAGCGGTGAGGTGCACATTCCGTCTTTTCCCATGTCCCACGTGCTTTTGGGGTGGATTTGTCACCCTGTTTGCTTCTTCCTTTTCCATTTGGGGAGAAGGGGAAATGGAAAAGGGGATACTTTTCCAGAATCCCGAATTCGGGCAGCTCTGCCTAAAAACAGAGGTGTCCATAAATCCAATTTCAGAGGGGCTTCAAGAAGGAATTTTTAAAAAACGACAAAATTAAAACAAAAACTGGAGACTCGAGGAAGCCACCGCTACGACGACGAGGAAAATTCGGACTCGGATTCACCTCCCTGCACTGAGAATTCATCCAGCCAAACTTCCAGGCTTGGATTGGGGCTGCAGAGGTTGAGATCCAGCCAGGAAGCAGCTCTGGATTCCAGCTCTGAGGCTCAATGGCTGCCGGACATCCCAAGGAAGCAGTGGGATGCTGAGCAGCCCCTCTGCACTCCAGAGGCTG
>NW_008236763.1:2295774-2301727 GCF_000691975.1 Corvus brachyrhynchos
ATGCTGAGCTGACACTCACAGGACTGGTTGGGAATCGATGTTGGGATTGAAATCTCTGTCTCCCAGTAAAGCAGTTGACCAAAGTTAACGAGAATTGATTGCTGTTGCTGCATCCTGAGGGTGCTTTTAGGGAATTCTCCCTGCCTGTAATTCCTCAATCCCACAGAAAGCAGTGCCAGCCTGGGCAGTCCCAATCCCAGAATTTCCTGGCTGGGCCCTGACATGCAGTTTTCCCACTAAATGCCAATTCCCTGCCCTTTTTAGCCCAGGTTGTGGCAGGGAAGTCCCTCTCCATACAGGGCAGCTCAGGTTTTGTTAAGCCCGGTTTTGGGCAGTCCCTTCTGCCATTCCATCAATCCGGGCTTGGGAGAGCCCTGGGGAAGGATCTGCCCCGGCAAATCTGGTATTTGGACCTCGGGAAACGACAAAAATCCGTATTTAAAGCTCAGAGGAGGAAAAAGCTTGGAATCCTCCTTAAAACCACTTGGAGCTTCCTAAAATACAGCCCAGGGGTGAAAGGTGTGCAGAGGCAGGGAGAGAACGGGAATTGATGGGATTGGAAGGGAGAATGAAGAGAGGGAAGGGAGGAAGGATGGACAGAGGGAAGGAGCCCCACACAGCCCCAGCCCCTGGTGATCCCAAAGGTCCCGGAGCTCCGGGCTCAGCTGTGCTGGGGCAGCTCCTGCCCTGTCCCCGGGAGCTGCAGGGACAGCCCTGGTCACTCCCCAGGGACCCCCCTGGTCACTCCACAAGGACACCCCTGGTCACCCCTGGTCACTGCATACGGACACCCCTGGTCACCCTGCAGGGACAGCCCTGGTCCCCCTGCAAGGACACCCCTGGTCACTCCACAGGGACACCCCTGGTCACCCTGCAAGGACACCCCTGGTCACTCCACAGGGACACCCCTGGTCACCCTGCAAGGACACCCCTGGTCACTCTGCAAGAACACCCCTGGTCACTCTGCAGGGACACCCCTGGTCACCCTGCAGGGACAGCCCTGGTCACTCCACAGGGACACCCCTGGTCACTGCATAAGGACACCCCTGGTCACTCCACAAGAACACCCCTGGTCACCCTGCAAGGACACCCCTGGTCACTCCACAGGGACACCCTTGGTCACTCCATAAGGACACCCCTGGTCACCCTGCAAGAACACCCCTGGTCACCCTGCAGGGACAGCCCTGGTCACTCCACAGGGACACCCCTGGTCACTGCATAAGGACACCCCTGGTCACTCCACAAGAACACCCCTGGTCACCCTGCAAGGACACCCTTGGTCACTCCACAGGGACACCCCTGGTCACTCTGCAGGGACAGCCCTGGTCACTCCACAGGGACACCCCTGGTCACCCTGCAAGGACACCCCTGCTTTAATGGATTTCGCTCCTGGAGAGGAAAACCAGCAGCGAGAGAGAAAGGTGGGAACAGGAATTCTATCCCAGAGGATCAGGGAATGGGATAACAGCTCCATGAGCAGAGGATGGAGTGAGAAAGCCCCAGAATCAATTTATGGGGGTTTTTTTGCTGCCATCCCATGAGTTACACCGATGTTACTCAGCTGAGAGAAGCCTGAGGAGCTCCCAGGGATTTATCCACAATCCCAGTGCTCCCAGCTCCTCCTGGATCTGCCTGGAGCAGCCCTGGAAGCTCCCGATTGCTTCCTAAAGCTTGGGACCACAGAAATTCCTCCCACTGGGAACAGGGAGCACACAGAGTTCCCAGAGAGTCTGGGGTTTCCATGGAGTCTGGGGTTTCCATGGAATCTGTGCCATCCTCGCCTCCAGGTGACAGTGAAAAATCGGGAAAAAGAAGTTCAGGCACCAATTCAGAGCAGAAAGAGACACTTCTTTCCCAAATTCCTGCCGTTTATGGTGGGAATTCAGGGGCAGTGGTTAAGAAAAGATGATTTGAAGGGAGAGATGGAAAAAAGGAGTGATGGGAATGTTCTTCCAAAGGTTTTTGCTTCAGCACTGAGCTCCAACCTCTGCTATTCCTTTTCCTGCCTCTCCCTTCCTTGCCCTCAGCCTGTCAAGATAAACATCCCCCAATCCTTAACATCCCTTCAAAAATCAAAGAACATCCCCCAAAAAAATCCCATTAAAGGCCCCTTCTGACAGCTGGACCCCAGCGGCCATCCCAGTCCTCGATCTTCAAATAAAAATTCCAATTACGGATTCATTTTCCCTGCTCTGGGCACCTGGCTCCCCTCAGAAATTAAAAACCCCACAATCCAAAGATGAAGGGGATTTTTGGCTCCCGCTCTGACCTCCCCAGCAGAGCAGGGAGAGCGGGATTGTGCCGGAGCTTTCATCCCGCTGGATTTGGGAATCCCAGCTGGGCCCAAGACGCTGAAATTTCCATGACAAAGAGCAGAGAGGGTCCTGCAGATGGGGCAGCTCTGGACCATTAACTCCCAGCCTGCTGTGATGGGTCATTCCCAATTTTTTCCATGTTCAGGAAGCGAAAAAAAAACCCACAAAACCCTCTGGAAAACAGCTCTGGAAAGTGCCTGGTTTGGTTTTCATCCAAAGAAATAAAACCCAATTTTTCCATCGGTTTTCACCCAAACAAATAAAATGATTTCCCTCCATTCCCAGCTTTTTTCAATGTTAAAGTGTTTTTGTGTCGTTCTGGTAAAAGGATAAACTCGGGAATGCTGAGGTTTTTAACGTTAGAGCTGCACTGTTGTTTTCCCGGGATTTGGGTGTCCCTGTAGCTGACAGGGAAAAAGGGATCAAACAGCAAATGTGGAAGAAAATTGGGGGAAAAAAAAGTATTTAATAGGTCCTTCCACGGATTCCAGAGCTCCTGGTTTATCCTCATCAACCACCAGGAAAAATGAAAGATCCCAATCCCACTGAGCTGTTCCCGTAAAGATTTTAGGGATGAGCTCAGCTCTGAGTCAGGATCAAACACCCCCAGCTCTCATCTGCTGCTTCCCAGTGCTCCCTGCTCTGCACCACACAGGAATATCCCAGAAAATGCTTTTTCCAGGATGTCATGGAAGGGAATAAACTTCCAGAGGGAAGTGGGGCATCCCTTGTCCCCAGCGCTGGGAGCAGGCGTTGGACTGGAGGGAAACGACACCGGCTCAAAACCAACCTCATTCCTCTCACCCCCTGACTGGGGCAGCTCCATCCCACAGAATTCTTGGAGAATTTTAAGGAAATTTAAGGAAATTTAAGGAGACATTTAAGGAAATTGGAGGGAATTCGACAGGAATAAGGATGGGAAGTTAAATTAAAAAAAACCCAAATAGCTCGAGGGAAAACAAAGAGGAGCTGGGAGCTGTTTGCTGTGGCTCAGGGGGCTCCAAATCCCAGCTGGATTATTCCAGAATTCCACTGGAAGCACCTGCTGGAAATCCAGCTCAGGTTCTCCAGCCCTGTCCTGATTTTCCAGGCCCCAAAGTGGCCAAAAATACTCAGTTATAAATTGTGTCTGTTGAAAATAAATGATGAATATCACCTAAAATAGTTACAGGATCCATGGAGTGTCCCGAGCTGGAAGGGAAGAATCATCAAAATCCAGCTGTGGATGACCCCAAGAATCCCAGCCCGAATTCCTGAATTCCTAATCCTAATAAAGAGCCAAAGCCAGGGAATTGCATCAAACTCTGTTCATTTCTCCGCTGCTCTTTTCCTGCAAACGTGGCCCAAGCAGCAGAGCCCGAGGCTGAGCAGGATCCCCACGATCGCTCCGCTCCCGATTCCCAGCACCACTTCATAAACCCCCTGCTCCTCCCACACTTCCCAGTGCTGCTGCTCCCGCTCTCTGGGGCCGGTGGCGTTTCCCAGTTCCTCCCCGTTGGCCGCCAGCTGCTGCTCCCAGGTCAGGGATTTCTGGAAGTCGAGATCCACCAGATCCTGAGGGATCACCCTGAGGCCAAAGTAGATCCTCTTGACGAGCTGGAAGGAGCTCAGCACCTGCACGTCGCAGCGATAGGTCCCGGAATGCGACTCCAGAGCCGGGGAAAAGCTCAGGGAAGGGCTGGGATTGCGGAAGGGATGGAACAGGAGGTCGTTGGTGGTGATGAGCCCGCGGGCGAACCTCCAGGTGTAGCCAAAATCCTGTCCCTCGAGGCTGGCGGCGTCCGGCGAGAGGCAGCTGAGCTGGAGGGGTTTTCCCTGGGGAACGCTGAGGTGCCGGAGGCCGCAGATCCAATCGCTGAGGCAGCGGGAACGCAGCACGGAGCAATTGCGGCGCTCCCCGGCCGGGCTGAGCTCGCACAGCCGCTCCTCCTTGACGCCCCGCCCGCAGGTGACGCTGCAGGGCGTGGAGTTGACCACGAGCCGGGCCTTCAGCCCCAGCAGGATGGGCTCCCAGCCCGAGGGAAGCGCCGCTGGAACGCGGAGCAGGGCGCACAGCAGGATGGCCACGACGGGGCCGTGCTCCATCTGCGGGGGTTCTTCCAGAGTTCAGCACTCAAATGGGCCCAGAATTGTTCCATGAACCTGCCGGGTTCTTCGGAGTATCTCTGACATCCCACCTGATCTAATCCTTCCAGCAGGGAAAGGCCTCCCGGATGTGGAGCTGGAGGCACAACTGAAAAAAGGCACGGCAGCGCATTACTGGATCCAGCAGGGCGGGAATCGCAGGAATTCCATCAGGAATGTTCTCTGAACGGGACAGCGGGATGTTCCGATCCATCGGATCCGATCCAACTCCGCCCAAATCCCATCAGTTTTGGGTGTATTTGGCAATTTAAGAGATGAAGTTCTCCCCTCTCTGTAAGAACTCCCACGTTAGTTTGGGTGGATTTCTGCTGGAAAAGCAGCAGCTCCAGCTGAATTTTCCCACCAAACTCCAAACTGAACGAAGGCAACGCCGCCAAAAAAGCAGGAATCGCTGCCGGAATCTCCCAAATAACGCTGTGGAGCGTAAGGAAATCCCCAAATCCCAGTTCCTTATGGAGGCCCTGCCCAGTCCTGACTGATACAAACACATCCCAGAGTCTGAAGCACTCCCCAGATCCAACCCCAACATTCCAACCTCTACTCGGGCTGATCCATAGGAATCCGGGCCGAGCTGGTTTGGCTCCAGTCACTCTGTGTCCACACCAGGCCCTGGAGCCGTTCCCATGGGAGCAGCTCTGATGTCACAGCCAACAACAGCCCCCAACATTCCAAGGAAGAACCCTCAGGGAAGGCCGAGCAAATCCTGGGAGCTGAGGGCTCCCAAAGCTCTGGGTGAGGCTCTGGATGCCATTCCCAGCCTTGGAAGGAGCCACGGGAGCTGGGAGAGCTCGCACAGCCCCCATTCCCGACGGATCCGACCCCAAACCTCCACTGCTGGATCCGCAGGAACCATTCCCACGCTGCCATCCCAGGAAAACGCTCAGAGAGGAGACTGCAGAGGGATCCGTGTGGTGCTCAAGCATCCCCAAGAACAATGCTCAAGTGTTCTTCCCTGGAAAATCCAGGTTTTCTCACGGAGGAATCCCCCCCAGTTCTACGGAGCTATGGAACCACGTTCCTCAGAGTTTTTGGCCAGAGTTTCATGGAAAAGGCATCCCATAATCAGAGTCTCCTGATCAGCAGCTCTGGATTCCCACAGGGATTTGGTTTTCCAAGTTTTTCCGCACATAAGGAACATCCGATCTATTCCCAAAGCTCCAGGAGGGGGATTTTCCAGCCCCAATCCTCCTTGGAGCTCCGTGTTCAGCTGCCCTTTCCCAGCCTGGCTCCGAGCGCACTCAGGGATCTGGGAATTCCAGACTGGCCTGGGTGGGAAGGGACCTTCAATCCCATCCCATCCCAGCCCTGCCGTGGGCAGGGACACCTCTCCCTATCCCAGGCTGCTCCAAGCCCCGTCCAGCCTGGCCTTGGACACTTCCAGGGATGGAGCAGCCATGGATTCTCTGGGAATTCCATCCCCTGAGTAAAGCTCTGAGCACTCAGGGTTTGGTTTTACTCCAGATTTACTCCTTCTCTTCAATAAAACCAACCCA
>NW_008236763.1:2301748-2306483 GCF_000691975.1 Corvus brachyrhynchos
TGGAAAGACCAAACATGAGGTGCTTGGACGATTCCCAAATTCCAGCAGGATGTAAACCCCAACATTTCCATGGAAAAGCCAAGATTTACCCCCGGATTTTAGGAAATGGGAGGTACCTCTTTATTTACAAACACAAAACCACCACCACTGCTGGGCACCGCGGGAGCTGAGCCGGGACTGTACAAAACTATGGGAAACAAGGATGGGAAAACTGGGAAAGAAAATAGAAGTGGGAATAAAGCAGGAAATAAAATAAAATCAAATAAAATAAAATAAAAGTGGGAATAAAGCAGGAAAGAAAATAGAATAAAAGTGGGAATAAAGCAGGAAATAAAATCAAATAAAATAAAATAAAAGTGGGAATAAAGCAGGAAAGAAAATAGAATAAAAGTGGGAATAAAGCAGGAAATAAAATAGAATAAAAGTGGGAATAAAGCAGGAAATAAAATAAAATCAAATAAAATAAAATAAAAGTGGGAATAAAGCAGGAAAGAAAATAGAATAAAAGTGGGAATAAAGCAGGAAATAAAATCAAATAAAATGGATGGGAATAAACTGGGGAATAAAATAAAGATGGGAATCAAAACAAGAAATAAAATAAAAATGGGGAAAAATCAGGAAATAAAGATGGGAATAACCAGGAAAGAAAATAAAAATGGGATTAACCAGGAAAGAAAATAAGGATAGGAATAAAGCAGGAAAGAAAATAAGGATGGGAATAAACCAGGGAATGAAATAAAAATGGGAATAAATCAGGAAATTAAATAAAGATGGGAATAAAGCAGGAAATAAAATAAAGATGGGAATAACCAGGAAAGAAAATAAGGACAGGAATAAAGCAGGAAAGAAAATAAGAGTGGGAATAACCAGGAAATAAAATAAAGATGGGAATAAAGCAGGAAATTAAATAAAGATGGGGAAAAAAAATCAGGAAATAAAATAAAGATGGGAATAACCAGGAAAGAAAATAAAAATGGGAATAAATCAGGAAATAAAATAAAGACGGGAATAAAGCAGGAAATGAAATAAGGATGGAAATAACCAGGAAATAAAATTAAAATGGGAAAGAAATCAGGAAATAAAATAAAGATGGGAATAACCAGGAAAGAAAATAAGGATGGGAACAAAGCAGGAAATGAAAGAAGAGCTGGAAGAGAACAAATGCAGGGAATTTCCACTGTACAGAGGGGTTGGAAGAGAGGGGAACTGGAGTTTGGGGTGAGCTCAGTGCTTCACCCCAACCTGCAGTGTGCATTTTTAAACCCAGGGGGTCAGGCACAGCAGCCAGGGTGGCTCTGACGGGACAGAGTCACCCCAGAAGCAGAAAAAAAACCCCCAAAAATCCAATTTTACACTCGTGGTCATAAATGTCATGGAACGAACCCAATGGCCCCAAAGCTGGAAAGGAAAATGTTGAGTTTGGAACAATTTCAAAAGCTCTGATTTCCAAACGGTTTCTCTCATTTTTCTCTCTCGGGCAGCTCGTGCAGAGTTGTGGCTGCAAATTCAGCACTTGATGATTCCCTTCCTGCTTTTAATGCCTGCAGGATGTGCAGGAAATTGAAACACCTCGTGATGATCCCAAAAATTCCACCTGGGGGAATACCGAGAGCAACGAAAACTCCAAAGTCTGGGGGAAAAAGCGGGATTTAGGAATGAAATTTCCTTTTATCGGGATGCTGGTGTGGGGTAACAGGTGCCAGGCTGCGGGTACTGGGCAGGGGAAGTGCCATTCCCATTCCTACAGGGAAATCCTAAAGGAATAAAAGGTTGGGAATGAGCTGCCAGCTTCCATTTTTAACCCAGAAGTGGGAAAAACAGAAACCCTTTGGAAAAGTTCTGTTTCAGTTCAGAGAAAATTGGTTTTAATTTATCTCCCAGTGAAGGAGGAGCCCAGATATTCCTGAAGGAGCATCTCCCAGGGAAGAGCCGGAACAAAACCACTGGGAGGACGGGAGGGAGCTCCAGCAGAGCTTTGGGAATCACAGGCTGGGAAAAAAAAAAACCATTGGAAAATGAATTTTTGATGGAAACTTGCTCCTTCTCCCACCAGCAGAGAGGGAAAAATAAACACCAAACCAAGGCGGATTCCAGAGGGGGCCTCAGCTCCTCACATCCCACTGGAAATTCCTCAAAATCTGGCCTGGGATCAGCAGCTCTGCCCCCATCCTGTCAGCCAGCAGGGAGCTCGGAGCTTCCCGGGAAAAACTGGGCAGGAACGGGAGCAGCCCCAGCTCAGCGAGATGGGAATTCCCAGGTGGAAAAGGGGAGTTTGCAGGATACAGTCAGGAATAAAAAATACACACTTTGGGATGTTCTTCCATCCGGGAATGATGAGAGGTTTGAGGAGATAAAGGTGGAGAGGCTCTGGAGTGGCAGGGAAGGGGCCCAGGTCGCTTTGGGACAGGGATTTGTCCCCACAAATCCCACAGGAGCTCAGTCCAAGCCTTCTCCTTGCCAAGGGCCACTGATCCATGGAGAGGCAGGCGGGGGGCCGGAGGCTGCTCCCTCTTGCAGAGTCATTCCTGCCCCAAGTCACTCCCTGAATCCATGGGATCAGTCTGTGCTGGGCCAGTCCTCCCGGACCGAGCGCTCCAGCGTTGCCACACTGGGGTGCCAAGAGAGGAAAGAGGACAGGGAATAGAGGAGAGGAGTCTTCATAGCAACTCTGAGATTGCACCACCTGCTAAAGAGACCAGAGACGGGAAAAATGAGTGAGCAGCCCCATCCAGAGGCTCCCAGAAACCAGAGAGCCCCAAATGGGGCAGGAAAAAAAATCCAGGGAAAAGCAAGATTTTGTGGCTAAAGAACGGAATTTCAGCACCAAGAGACTGCTCGTAGACAGCTCTGGGATTTATTTGGGATTCTGGGAACACGGCACGGCTCAGAAATTCTTTATTCCCAAACTTACCCGGTGCCAAATGATTCTTAATTCCCAAAATCTCAGAGCAAAAAAAAAAAAAAAGGAAATCAAGTTTCACCTAAATTTGGGTGAAAGCAGAGCAGAGGATTTTATTGGAGACTATAAAATGATGGAACTGCTCGGGTTGTTTAGGCTCAAAGCTGAGTTTAACACCAAAATCTGAGCTTAACGTTTGCTGCCAGCTCACAGCACTGCTCCCAGGCCCAGCCATGCAGCTCCTGCACGGACATCCCCAAGGTTTTCCAGGGAAAATCCCTCCCTGTGCAGCTGTTTCAGCCCCAAAACTTGTGGCAGAATTCCCACTCCGTGCAACAGGGATGGGAAAGGGAGCCTGGATCCAAGCATGGGAATTTGGAATGTGCTGGAAGCCCAAGGAAAAGCTGGCGGCCCAAAATGGGAATTTTAGGTCCAAGGGGTGAAGAGAGCAAAGGACAGAGAGAATTCCATGGATTTCTGTGGGATTGGGAAGAGCCAAGGGATGGGTTCTTTCCCTGCACATGGTGGCTCCTACAGAGATTCCAGCACTGGGATCCACTGGGAATCTGCTGGATCCTCTCAGGTCAGGGCTGCAGGAGGTCAGGAATCCATCCCAATATGGATTCTCATGGAATGCCACGGTTTGGGTGGGAAGGGACCTTAAAGCTCATCCCACTCCATGGGCAGGGACCCCTCCCACGATCCCAGGGTGCTCCAAACTCAACCCTCGGACACTTCCAGGGATCCAGGGGCAGCCACAGCTCCTCTGGGAACTCCTCACCATCGCAGGCAGGGATTTTTCCCTATTTCCCTTCATCCCAAACCTGCATGGAAAACACCTCAAAGCCAGCACAGGCAGCAAAGACTCAAAGCAGATTTTAGGGAGCTCTGCCACCTCCAGCTGATGGGAAAATTGAGTGGAATTTGGGTTTTTGAGGAAAACAAATTCCCAGCTTGCTGTGCTGGCTCAGGAATCCTATCCCAGCCCTAATAATCCCGATGTTTCCTGTTGCTGGGTTGGAACAGCACCAACAGCAAATCCACCCCAAAATCCTCCCAAACAGGGCTGGGCAAGGAGGGGCAAAACCAGAAAATCCAGGAAAGGAGCTTGGCTGCTCTGCTGCTGCTTTTGGAACATTCCAGAGGGATTGGGAATGGGATTTTCCAGCGAGGAAGTGACGCCAAGCTCCACAGAAAACAAGGAATTAGGGACAGCAGCTGATGACAAAGTTACAGTCAGCACCCCCTGACAGGGCTGAGCGAGACTTAATGTTAATTAAATGTTAATTAAATGTTAATTAAATATTAAAGCACTTCTCTAAAAGCACACCCGGCTCATCCAGCCCCTCAAACACGGAAAAACCGAGCATCCAGCATTGCTTGGAAGCCAAGGATTGAAATTCTCCTTGGAAATGGACACATTCAGGTTCCCAGCCGTGATC
Source organism: Corvus brachyrhynchos (assembly GCF_000691975.1). Classification (NCBI taxonomy): domain Eukaryota; kingdom Metazoa; phylum Chordata; class Aves; order Passeriformes; family Corvidae; genus Corvus; species Corvus brachyrhynchos. The sequence goes on from NW_008236763.1 coordinate 2,306,090, forward strand.
CTGCCTCATTTCTGTTGTTAATTACATTGTTGTGTTAATTAGCAGTGATAAAAGCCACAATTAACAGGGCTGCTGATGCAATGAATGATCTCCAAACCAGCCCTGTCCATCCAGGTGATCCCTGCCATCCTTGAAAACACCCAAAAGTCTTGGAAAATCGCCCCCAAAAAATCCCCCACGAGGCAAATCCCACCCCAGCACCTCCCAAATCCCACCCAAGGATGCTCCTTGGCTCTTCCATTCCTGGATTTTTCCAGGTGGAAAAGTGCCCAGAGAACATCCCCCAGGTTCTTCCAGAAAAGAATCCCAAATCCCTGCAAAATAACAACGATCAGGACAAGCGACACCGAGGAGCTGAGCAGGAGGGACGAGGAGCAGGGTGGGCAGCAGTGAG
>NW_008236763.1:2306607-2309900 GCF_000691975.1 Corvus brachyrhynchos
AAAGAGGGAATAAATCACTCCTGGAAAGCCTAAAATCCACGGCAGCAGCTGCTGAGCTCAAGGAAATGCAAAATTGGATCCATCAAATCCATCTTTGGGATCTTTGGACCTTTTGGTTGCGTCCCAACCCCGCGTTCTGGATTAGAATCTTAAATAAAAACCAACAAAAAAATCAGCACTGCAGCCAAACTGTGCTCTCTGTGCTGGGCTGGGAGGAGCTTTTCCCCAAAAAAAAGAAGGAAATTGGACAATGGGAAATGTTTGAGGCTCAGGTTGGGAGCCAACGGAGGTGACTGCAACTGTCCTGCTCTGGCACACAGCAAAATCCAGCAAAAAAAGGGGGAAAACCCAAATTTCTCCTGGTTTGCAGCAGTTGTGAAGGAGGAAAATCCCAGATTTATCCTGGTTTGTGGCCACTGGAATTTCAAGGAGGCTGCAGCACAGCTGGGAATGGGAAATCCAGCTGCTGGCTTTTATCCCAGCGTTTGTTTCCCAACAAATCACGATTGCTGCTCCTTTTCTCCTGCCTTCTGTGTCCCTCTGCCTGCTAAGGATGGCCCAAAATAACTGCAGAACCCTCTGATATTCCCATTTCCCCCCCCAAAAATCAACCCCAATCCAGCTATTTTAGGATTTCTGCAGGAGCTGAGGGAAGCAATTGACAGAATTCCACGGGTTTTGTTTAGGAACAGCTCTCAGCACCCACAAAACCCCTCCCCGTGAAGGGATTTCACTCCGATTTCCAACGTTTAAAAACGCTGCCATTTTCCTCAAAAACCCCATTTTGCCTCTCCTTGCCAGCAGCTGAGCAGGGAGGGAGAATTTTTGGGAAGCTACAGAGGCCTCTAAGGAGTCAGGTGAGCACGAAGCAAAGGCCACCAAGCAGGGACAGTGACAGTGGTTCCTTACCTGGCAAGGGCTGGCCCAGCTCCGCCTGCACTTTGCCCTTGGCTGCTCCTTCCAGAGGTAAAGAACCTCTGTCCCCTTTGTAGAGTTTCGGCTTAAATGGAGAATCTTTGTCTTTACCTTTTGATCCTTTAGGCCTGCCTGCTTGCTTCTTCTTGGATTTACCATCTCCCTTCACCCCCAGCAGCGGATGGACTTCTGTGAGCAGGGGGAAAAACGGGAATTCAAAGGTGAGTTTATCCCTAAAATGGGTGGGCGGTGAAATTCTGGGTGGGTTATTCCCTAAAATGTGGGAATAGTGATGAAATTCTGGGTGAGTTAGCAGGGGAAAATGGGAATTCTGGGTGAGTTATCCCTAAAATGTGGGAATGATGAAATTCTGGGTGAGTTATCCGCAAAATGTGGGAATAGTGATGAAATTCTGGGTGAGTTAGCAGGAAAAATGGGAATTCTGGGTGGGTTATTCCCTAAAATGTGGGAATAGTGATGAAATTCTGGGTGAGTTATCCCTAAAATGTGGGAATAGTGATGAAATTCTGGGTGAGTTAGCAGGGGAAAATGGGAATTTTGGGTGAGTTATCCCTAAAATGTGGGAATAATCATGAAATTCTGGGTGAGTTAGCAGGGGAAAATGGGAATTCTGGGTGAGTTATCCCTAAAATGTGGGAATAGTGAAATCCTGGGTGGTTCTTTCGCAGGGGAAAATGAGTTAGCAGGAAAAATGGGAATTCTGGGTGGGTTATTCCCTAAAATGTGGGAATAGTGATGAAATTCTGGGTGAGTTAGCACGGGAAAATGGGAATTTTGGGTGAGTTATCCCTAAAATGTGGGAATAATCATGAAATTCTGGGTGAGTTAGCAGGGGAAAATGGGAATTCTGGGTGAGTTATCCCTAAAATGTGGGAATAGTGAAATCCTGGGTGGTTCTTTCCTTAAAATGTGTCAATAATGGAATTCTGGGTGAGTTATCCTGCAAAATGTGTGAATAATAAAATTCTGGGTGAGTTAGCAGGAGAAAATGGGAATTCTGGGTGGGTTATTCCCTAAAATGTGGGAATAATGATGAAATTCTGGGTGAGTTAGCAGGGGAAAACGGGAATTCTGGGTGGGTTATCCCCTAAAATGTGGGAATAGTGATGAAATTCTGGGTGAGTTAGCAGGAAAAAATGGGAATTCTGGGTGAGTTATCCTGCAAAATATGGGAATAATCATGAAATTCTGGTTCCTAAAGGGATCCCAGAGAGGGGTTTGGGATAAGGGATGGATGGTGGGATAAAGGGAATGGGTTCCCACCGCCAGATGGGATTTTGGGAAGGAATTCTTCCCTGGGAGAGCCTGAGATTCCCAGAGAAGCTGTGGTTGCCCCATCCCTGGAAGTCCCCAAGGCTGGACAGGGTTTGGAACCAACTGGGATCGGGGAAGGTGCCCTGCCCATGGCAGGAGTGGGAATGGGATGATCCTTAAGCTCTTCCAAGCCCAAACCATTCCACGATTCTATAAAAAATCCCCATTTTTCAGGATTCCTTCCTGAAATTCCCACAGAAGCTGTGGCTGCCTCATCATCCCTGGGTGTGTCCCAGGCCAGGCTGGAGCACCCCAGAATCGTGGAAGATGCGGGACTGGAAGATCCTTAAGGCTTTCCCACCCCAAACCATTCCACAACCCTATAAAAAAAAACCCCCAATTTCAGGATTCCTCCCTCATTCCCAGCTTTTAAACCACCCCCAAACCCGCAGCTCTCAAGCTGCTGTAAGAACAACTCCCAAGCAAGGAAGAAAACCCCTGAAATCCTGGGACTGGATCCCTCCCTGAGGCGCAGGATGGAGCCGAATCCCGGCCCAGCTCCCACCCACCGTCATTAGGGACTCCCTGGAGCTCGATGTTGGTGGTTTTGGGTTTTTTCTTGGGGGCCTGGGGCCCGTCCGAGGAGCTCTGGCGCTTCTTCTCGGAGCCCAGCCCCTCGTCCGTCAGGGAGCTCTGCACCGCGTCCGGAGGGGGCCCGTAGGGATTCTCCTCGGGATCCTCCACCTCTGGAGCGATGGGAAGGTACAGCAGGGCCTTGGAGTCCTCCAGCTCCTCGTCGCTGAGGGCAAGAAACGTCGGGGGGGGTTTGAAACCAGCATTCTGTGTTTATGGGGTTCCATAGAGGGGGTTTGTGAAGGGAATGTTGGGTTTTTAAAGGGAATTTTGTGGTTTTTAAAGAAAATTTTGGGTTTTATGAAGGGAGTTTTGGGTTTTATGAAGGGAATGTTGGGTTTTATGAAGGGAATGTTGGGTTTTATGAGGGAATTTTGGGTTTATAGGAAGGGAAATTTCGGTTTTATGAAGGGAATTTTGTGTTTTATAAATGGAATTTTGGGTTTTATGAAGGGAATGTTGGGTTTTAT
>NW_008236763.1:2310340-2310974 GCF_000691975.1 Corvus brachyrhynchos
TAAAGGGAAGGTGGGTTTTAAAGAAGGAATGTTGGGTTTTATGAAGGGAATGCTGGGGTTTATGAAGGGAATGTTGGGTTTTTAAAGGGAATTTTGTGGTTTTTAAAGAAAATTTTGGGTTTTATGAAGGGAGTTTTGGGTTTTATGAAGGGAATGTTGGGTTTTATGAAGGAATTTTCTGTTTTATGAAGAAAATGTTGGGTTTTATGAAGGGCATTTTGGGTTTATAGGAAGGGAAATTTCGGTTTTATGAAGGGAATTTTGTGTTTTATAAATGGAATTTTGGGTTTTATGAAGGGAATGTTGGGTTTTATGAAGGGATGTTGGGTTTTATGAAGGGAATGTTGGGTTTTATGAAGGGAATTTTGTATTTTATGAAGGAAATGTTGTGTTTTATAAACGGAATTTTGGGTTTTATGAAGGGAACTTTGTGTTTCATAAAGCGAATGTCGTGTTTTATAAAGGTTAATTAATTTGTATTAGTGAGGATTTGGGGATGAATGTTTTAATTAAAAGGTTCTGGCACCTGCTGCAGAAGGCGGCGATGGGATCCACGCTGGTCACGTCCACCTCCTCATCCTCCGCGGCGTCAGCACCTGGAAATCCGGGAAAAATGGGAATTAAAGGCGGGAAA
>NW_008236763.1:2311018-2317702 GCF_000691975.1 Corvus brachyrhynchos
GGCTGTGCTTGAACGCCTGATCGGGCAGGAGTGGAGCAGGAAAGAGACCTGAAGTGTTTCCTATTCAATTAAAGCAAAAAAATAACCTGAAATGTTTCCTATTAAAGCAGGAAAAACCCCACTAAAATGTTTGTTATTAAATTAAAAGAGAAAACAAACCCCAAGTATTCCTTATCACGTTAAAGCAAAAAAAAAAAAAAACAACCCTAAAATATTTCCTGGTAGAGCACAAAACAAATCTAAAATAATTCACATTCAAGCCCAAAAATACCCTAAAATATTTCCTATTAAAGCACAAGAAAAATCTAAAATAATTTATATTAAAGGACAAAACAAATTTCAAATATTTCCTATTAAAGCAGAAAACAAGTCTAAAATATTTCCTATTAAAACCCAAAACAAGTCTAAAATATTTCCTTTTAAAGCACAAAAGAATCCCTAAAGTATTTCCTATTAAAGCACAAAACAAATTTAAAGTATTTCCTACTAAAGCCAAATACAAACCTGAAATAATTCTTATTAAAGCAGAAAAAACCCCCTAAAATATTTCCTATTAAAGCACAAAACAAACCTAAAGTAATTCATATTAAAATATAAAACAAACTTAAAATATTTCCTATTAAAGCAAAATACAAAGCTAAAATATTTCCTATTAAAGAAGAAATCTAAAATATTTCTTACTGAAGCACAAAACAAACCTAAAATAATTCCTGTTAAAACACAAAAAAACCCCTAAAATATTTCCTATCAAAGCACAAAAACCCCCTAAAATATTTCCTATTAAAGCAAAATACAAACTTAAAATAATTCATATTAAAGCACAAAAAACCCCCTAAAATATTTCCCATTAAAGCAAAAAACAAACCTAAAACATTTCCTGTTAAACCACAAAACCAATCTAAAGTAATTCTTATTAAAGCACAAAACAAACCTCAAATAATTCCTGTTAAAACACAAAAAAACCCCTAAAATATTTCCTATCAAAGCACAAAACCCCCTAAAATATTTCCTATTCTACCACAAAACAAACCTCCAACTATTCCTTTTTCACCCATTTGGTTTTTACCTCATTTTCCCGTGGTCTAATCCAGAGCTATCCCTAAAAACCACCAGGAATAAAGGCAGGGAGAGGACTTCAACCCTCCAAAATATTTTGGTTTTTTCCACTCATCCAGTTCTCCACCTGCTTAAATTGATTTGGATGCTTAATTCCCACAAAACCAACGTTACAGGGAAGATAAAAACTGCCCAAATTCCTAAATTCCAATGAATGAAATGATGGGAAGTGCTTGAATAGGAAGCATTCAAGGCTGCTAATGAGGAGAGCTGGGAATAATCCTCATTTCCATGGGTTTTTGACATTCCAGGATTTTTTTTTTCCCGTGGTTTCTGGGCACCACCAAGCGGCCAGGCCACGGATTCCAAGGATTCCAAGGATCCCAGGCAGGCTGGGAATTCCCTGGGAAGGGTTTGGGCTGTACCTGTCTGCTCTGGCTCGCTCTTGTCCTCGTCCTCGATGTCGAATTCCGATTCCCTCTCCTCGTATTCCACATTTTCATCCAGCTCCTTGAAATCAGGGGCAAAGGCACTCCAGTTTTCCTAAAAATAAAAGTGGTAAAAAAGGGGTTTTAATTGATACAAAGAGCAGCTCTGAGGAGAATTCCTTGGATTCCTTCAATCCAACACAATGAAATATCCTGGAGGCGTTTAAAACGTGGATGTGGCACCTGGGGATAAGGGACAGAGCTGGGAATGGCTGGAATTGATCATCTGCAAGGGTTTTTCCAACCTCAATCATTCTGTGGCTCTGCAATCTCAGGAAAATCCTATAAAAGCACCAAAAATCCAGGAAAATCCCATAAAAGCATCAAAAATCAAGGAAAATCACATTAAAGCACCAAAAATCAAAGAAAACCCCACAAAAGCACCAAAAATCCAGGAAAATCCCATAAAAGCACCAAAACCCAAGGAAAATCCCATAAAAGCACCAAAAATCCAGGAAAATCCCATAAAAGCACCAAAAATCAAGGAAAATCCCATAAAAGCACCAAAAATCCAGGAAAATCCCCAAAAAAGCACCAAAAATCCAGGAAAATCCCATAAAAGCACCAAAAATCAAGGAAAATCCCATAAAAGCACCAAAAATCCAGGAAAATCCCGTAAAAAGCACCAAAAATCCAGGAAAATCCCATAAAAGCACCAAAAATCAAGGAAAATCCCATAAAAGCACCAAAAATCCAGGAAAATCCCATAAAAGCACCAAAAATCAAGGAAAATCCCGTAAAAAGCACCAAAAATCCAGGAAAATCCCATAAAAGCACCAAAAATCCAGCCTCCTTTAGGTCCATGATCCCGTAACAAACCAGAAGCTGCATGAATGAATTCCAGTGGAAATCCAGCATCGTTAATATTCCTTAAATATTGCAGTGGACATCACAAAGCCCAGCTTGGAGCTCAGATTTCATCCAGCTGGATTCACTCCGAGCTCCTGGAATTCAGGAGCACACCCAGGAGGGAACAATTCCCATGGAAAATGTCCCTGGGATGGAGCTGTAAGGATTAACCCAAAGCTGAGCTGGAGTTGGAAGAGTCTCCTCACACTCCAAATCACAAGGGAAAATTAAGCAGGAAAGGTCAAAAAAAGTGTGGGAATGGGATTTAATCAAGGATTTCAACACAGAAAAATGGAGTTGTGAGGAATTATGGAATTCCAGACTGGTTTGGGTGGGAAGGGACCTTAAAGCTCATCCTATTCCATGGGCAGGGACACTTCCCATGATCCCAGGCTGCTCCAAGCCGGCCATGGACACTTCCAGGGATGAGGCAGCCACGGTTTCTCTGGGAATTCCACCCCAGCCCCTCTCCACCCTCACAGGGAAGAATTTATTCCCAATATCCCATCTAAAGCAGCACCTGGAATGGTTTGGGTTGGAAGGGATCCCCAATCCTCATGGGCAGGGACACCTCTCACCCTCCCAGGTTGCTCCTGGACACTTCCAGAGATCCAGGAGCAGCCAAAATTTCCCTGGACACCTCGTGCCAGGCCTTGATCCCACGGGAATGATCCCAAGGCCTCACTGAGCACTCGGGAATGACCCCAAGGCCTCACTCAGCACTCGGGAATGATCCCAAAGCCTCACTGAGCACTCGGGAATGACCCCAAGGCCTCACTGAGCACTCGGGAATGATCCCAAGGCCTCACTGAGCACCCGGGGATGACCCCAAGGCCTCACTGAGCACTTGGGAATGATCCCAAGGCCTCACTGAGCACTCGGGAATGATCCCAAGGCCTCACTGAGCACTTGGGAATGACCCCAAGGCCTCACTCACCACTTGGTTCTGAGCCCAGATGGAAACCACCCCGCTGGAGATGGAGGCGATGATGGGCCGCACCGGATGCCACTGCAACGAACCGGGAGAGGAAGCGAGGGCGGGGAGGGAGGAGAAACCTTCATTAGCGAACGGAATCAGCCGAGTTTCATTCCCAAATCCCAAGGAATGCCAACAGCAGGGATTCTCCTTACTGCCACGTCCAGGAGCAGCTCCCCCCGGGTTCCGTGCAGGATTTTCACCAGGTTGCCGATGCTCTTCTCCCAGATGTAGAGCGCGTGCTGCCGCGCCGAGCCCGCCACGATGTACTCGCCGTCCCCCGAGAAGCAGCACTTCTTCCAGGGGGTCCTGCAGCCACGGAGAACCACGGAGCAGGGAAAAGGGGTTATTTTGCACCCTCCCATCCTCGTTTAGAGCTCAGGTTGCTCCAGGCAAATCCCAAATGGGAAGTTGTGTCCTCAGCACGGAATGTGGGATGGGAACTGATCCCAGCCCTGGCATCACCCAACAGGGAATATCCCGAGGGGAAAAGGACCTGCAAGGATCAGGGATCCAACCCCCAGCATCCCCCCCAGTGCATCCCTGAGGGCGTTGTCCAAACTTCCCACAGCCTCTGGGGTCGGGACAATTCCCTGGGGAGCCTTTTCCAATGGCTGAGCACCCTGTGCCTGTCCCTGTTCCCCAAACCCCAAACCCATCCCTGAGCCCCTCACCTGTTCCCCAAACCCCAAACCCACCCCTGAGCCCCTCACCTGTTCCCCAAACCCATTCCTGTTCCCCAAACCCATCCCTGTGCCTGTCACTGTTCCCCAAACCCATCCCTGTAGCCCTCCCCTGTTCCCCAAAGCTGTTCCTGTTCCCTAAACCCTGAAGCCATCCCTGTGCCCCTGACCTGCTCCCCACAGCCCAAACCCCACAGCCCCGTGCCCCTGACCTGCTCCCCACAGCCCAAACCCCACAGCCCCGTGCCCCTGACCTGTTGACCAGGTCCTGCAGTTTCTGCATGGGCTCGGGCTCCCCGTCACGGCCGCAGGTGAGGATCTCCCGCCCGTCGTACCCGCGGATGATCCGGTCGGCCGTGTTGATCAGGAAGCAGCTGCAGCAGAAAAGGGACAGAACATTAAAAAAAAACCCACCCAAACCATTAAAAATCCCATCCCATGAAAGAATTGTGGGGTTTTGAAGAGTTTCTCTGCTGTTTGGGGCTGTCCCCGGAGGCGCTCACCTCCCTTTGCGGGCGAACTCGATGGATTTAATGGCCGTGGTGTTGCTGGTCCCTGTGGTCACTCTGAAGGAAGCAACAAGATCCTGAGTGTCTGTTTTTAAGACCAAGATCTGAAGATTAAGCAGACAGAGAACAATCAGTGGCTTTGTCATCACTCAGTCCCCAAAACAGAACCCTCTGAGCCCACCCGGGGACACTGCAGGAGCTGCTGGGACAGGAACGCTGGGAAAAGATCCCAAAAATGTGTCAAAAGCAAAGTCAAAGATCCCAGAATCCCTGAGGTTGGAAAATCCCTCCAGGATCATCAACCAATCCCTCACCCATTCCCCAGATCCATCCCTGTGCCCCTCACCTGTTCCCCAAACCCTTCCCTGTGCCTGTTCCTGTTCCCCAAACCCATCCCTGTGCCCCTCATGGGTCCCCAAACCCATCCCTGTGCCTGTTCCTGTTCCCCAAACTCGTTCCTGTCCCCAAAACCACCCCTGAGCCCCTCACAGGTCCCCAAACCCATCCCTGTGCCCTTCACCTGTCCCCAAACCCATCCCTGTACCTGTTCCTGTTTCCCAAATCCATCCCTGTGCCTGTCACTGTTCCCCAAACCCATTCCTGTTCCCCAAACCCATTTCTGTGCCTGTTCCTGTTCCCCAAACCCATTCCTGTTCCCCAAATCCATCCCTGTGCCTGTTCCTGCTTCCCAAACCCATTCCTGTGCCCCTCACGGGTCCCCAAACCCCAAACCCACCCCTGTGCCCCTCACCTCTTGGGGTGCCCCATCCCCACCTGGAGCACCGAGTGCCACCTCCAGGAATTCCTCGGACACCTCCAGAGACGGGCACCCCAAACCTCCCTGGGCAGTTCCAAAGCCTGACCCCGCTTTTCCATGGGCAAGTTCCAGCTGCTGCCCAGCCTGGCCATGCCCTGGTGCCCCAGCTGGGAGGCGGGGGCACTCACCTTTCCCTTGGCATTGCCCGTGTAGATGTATTCCCCTCTCCTGTCGAACGAGGCCACCACGTTGAGGTCGGAGTCGTCGTCCACAGGCAGCACCACGTGCTTGGAGTCTGACAGGGTCAGCATCACCGGCGCCGACTTCATGGGACACACCAGCACCCTGTTCCTGCAAGGGAAAGCTTGGGAATTCCCTCTCTGGGAAATGATTCCCACATTTAGAGGAAAAGCAAAAAGCACCGGTGTGGATCAAGGAATGCAGGATACTTCGATTTTTGTTGTCTTGTTTTTGGTACTTGGACAGCAAAATGATGTCAAGTTGGGGTTTACTTTAATTTCCTTTCCCTCTCCAAGTCTGTGCAGCGGTTTTAAAGCAGAGGAGACGTTTCCACACTCATCTCCAGGCGCTTCCTCCCAAACCCGATCCCAACACAACCCCACAACCCCAACGATTCCTTTGGGAAACAGAAGAAAATCCAAAGAGCCGCTGGTTCCACCCCACTGGGAGCATCCCCCGCTTTTCCCACTGCACTTACTGGTCCCGGGGGTGGTACTGGACTTTGAGGATGGGCGAGGGGAAGCGGAATCTCTGGTCACAGTCCCCGGACAGAACATCCCACTGCGACACGATGTTGTCGGTGGAGGCACTGACCAGTTTGTGCCCATCCCGGCTCCAGCTGCAGCACAGGGAGGCAATTCCCGGTAAAGTTATTCCTTAAAAGTGTCAAACACAGCCGGGAGGGGGGAAAGGAGCAGGCTCAGAGGGAATTTGGACAGCTTTGGAAAGAGCCTGGCAGGCAGAAAGTCCTTAGGGAAAGTGCAATTCCTGACAAAAAGCATGGAATCATGGAAGGGTTTGGGGTGGGAAGACCTTAAGGGTCATCCTGCTCCCACCCCTGCCACGGGCACGGACACCTCCCCCCATCCCAGGCTGCTCCGAGCTGGCCTTGGGCACTTCCAGGGATTCTCTGGGAATTCCATCCCAGCCCCTCCCCACCCTCTCAGGGAAGAACTCCTTCCCAAGATCTCCTTCAGCCATTCCCGCTTATCCCAACTCCCCCTCCAGCTCTCCCGGAGCCCTTTAAGGACCAAAAGAACCCAAAGCTCCCCGGGAGCCTCCTCTCCCTCTCCCTCTCCCTCTCCTCTCCCCTCGCAGCCCCAGCTGTCCCGGCAGGCCCGCTGCC
>NW_008236763.1:2318609-2320041 GCF_000691975.1 Corvus brachyrhynchos
CCGCGGCCGCGTAGAAAGGTTCCGGGAAGGGGGCAAGCAGCCGGCAGGGGGCGACAATAAAAGGGCGAGAATAGTTAAAATAATAATTATTCCAATAATTAACTAAAATCCAAAGGGGAAGCTGGGCCCTGGCGGGTATTGCAGCGTCTCCTTCACGCGCTTTAACTCCTTATGTTTTCCCCATCCCAGCCCTGCTCCCTCCGGCGGAGAACACGGAAAACACCTGGAGCAGGTTTGGAGTCAGAGCTGGGAGTGGAAAAATTCGGGAATTCTGGAATGGTTTGGGATGGGAGGGAGCTTAAAATCCTCCAGGGACAGGGACAGGGACACTTGCGCTATCCCAGGGTGCTCCAACCTGGCTGTGGGCACTTCCAGCAGCGGCTGCTTTTGGAAAAAAACTCCGGCGGAGAACACGGAAAACACCTGGAGCAGGTTTGGAGTCAGAGCTGGGAGTGGAAAAATTCGGGAATTCTGGAATGGTTTGGGATGGGAGGGAGCTTAAAATCCTCCAGGGACAGGGACAGGGACACTTGCGCTATCCCAGGGTGCTCCAACCTGGCTGTGGGCACTTCCAGCAGCGGCTGCTTTTGGAAAAAAAGAATAAAATAAAGAGGAATAAAATAAAATAATGGAAAAGACAGGGGGAAAGAAGGGGGGAAAGAAGGGGGGGAAAGAATAAAATGAAATTAAATTTAAAGGAAAAATAAAATAAAAATAAAAAATAAAATAAACAAAATAAAACAAAATAAAACAAAATAAACCAAACCAATTCTTAGTGGTGCTCATTTAAGGGAAGGGTTGTGGCTCCAGGCAAGGCAGGGGCTGCTCTTCCCATTCCCAAATTCTGCAGCCAGGGGTGGGACGAGAGCTCGGCCCCACTTTGGATTGAAAAACCTGGAATCTTTTCCCATCGAATGCTGATTCCCTCTTTCCCTCCCTCGTTCCCTTGCCGGGGGTTCAGGGATGAAAAGGGGCCGGGGAAGCTCCCAGCTCCAATCCAGGCAGGCAGAGGAGCTTCCCACATTCCACCTGCCAAAATTCCCAACCCCCCCAAAAAACCAAAACCCCAAACCCCACACAGGACTCAGGGAAGCTCCAAAAAAGGCTCCAGGGAATTGTCTGGGATGGTGAGGCAGGAAAAGCTCTGGAATCGCAGACTCCGAGGTTTCAGGTTTATTCAGACATTTTTTATTTACACAAACGCCCTCCCGCCCTTCCAAGGCCTCCAAGCTGGGCTCTCCCGCTTTTCCAGAGGTTTTTCCCCTCCCAGGCCCGGTGGCACACGGGGTTAACGCTGTTCATGTGCCCGAGGGGTGCCCGGGGCAGGGAAAGTGGGATTGGGCTTTGGAAAAGTGGGGGAGGGCTTGGCCCAGCACCTGGGTGGGGATGGGAGAGCTGGGAATGCCAGAGGGGGATGGATCCATCACATACA
>NW_008236763.1:2320090-2321841 GCF_000691975.1 Corvus brachyrhynchos
AGGAATGCCAGAGGGGGATAATGGATCCATAAAAACCACTCTGGGAATGCCAGAGGGGGATGGATCCATGAAAATCCACCCTGGAATGGCAGAACAGGGGTTGGATCCATAAAATCCACCCTGGGAATGCCAGGAGAGGCTGAATCCATAAAAAAGCCATGCTGGGAATGCCAACACAGGGATTGGATCCAGGAAAACCACTCTGGGAATGGCAGCAGAGGCCGGATCCATCCCAAGCCCGCTGGGAATGCCGGCACATCGCACACGGGAGGAACACAGGGGAGGAACACAAAATAAAGCCGGGATTTTCTCTCCATCCAAAGCTCCCGAATCCATTTTTATTGCACAACGAAAGGAGAAGATTCCCACTAAAGCAGCCCTGCGTCCCCGGCCCTCGGCCACGGCAGCTGGAATTTCCAACCAAGGAATTCCACCTTCCTGCGCTGCTTTCCCGGGAATGCCAGGCCCCGCCCAGCCCCTGGGAATTCCAGGGAGAATTCCCAACTCCCTCCCGGAGTCCCCAAGGGGCGTTTCCTGCTCCCAACTCCACCCCAAACAATGCAGGAGGCAAACTGGGATCTCCAGGAATTTGGGAAAGACAACCTTGCCCAGGACCCCCCTCCTTCCCTATCCCCATTTGGTTTTTCTTTCCAACCGAATTCCAGCCCTGGAGTGAATCTCAGGAGAAGGAGGAAGGATCTTTCTTCCCTCCAACTCTCAAGAAAAGCTGGGAAAAAAAAAAATCCTAATTTTTAAAAATATTCCTGTCCAGACTTCACCCAATTTAAAACTGCCACGACCTTTCCCGTTCATTCCAAGCCCCAAATCCCGACCGAAAAGGAATTTTGGCACTTTTCCCACGGGAAAAATCAACCATTGGAAGGACTTTTTGTGCTGCTACAAAGTGGAACCTCAGAGGAGCCGAGCGTGGAAGCGAGAGCAGGTTTCTCCAGCCATTCCAAGAAATCTTAGGAAGCCGAAGGAGCGGGGAAAAAAAAGAGGAGGAAAAGCTGGGATTAGGGATCAATAGCTTATCCAGGCGGGGTTTTGCAAGTCCCCGGAGTAAAACACGGAAGCTTCGCTCCTGTCCATGTAAACATTTCCAGTGGTGCAGCAGCTCCTTGGAGCTTCCCAACACTTCCTTATCCTAAAGTTTGGTGCCTTTTTTCCTTCCTCTCCGAGCGCTCTGGAATTCGTGCCGCTGCCTGAGGAGCGGGATCCTTATCCCGGAGAGCACGGGAAGGCTTTTCCCATCGCACGGATCCCACGCCAGGCTCGGGGGGGAATTGGCAGAGTCCCCTCTCAGTCCCAAGGGTTTGGGTTTTCCCCGCCTGGGCTGCACAATTCCATTGGGATAACGGGCTGGGATTGGGATGGAGCCCTCAGCCCCCTCCCCGAGCCCCCCCTGGCTGCTCCTCCCTGTCCCGCTCGGGGCCGGCACGGAGCCCCCGGCAGAGGCAGGGCTGGAATTCCTCCCCCCCCCCTCTGCAATTCCCAAATCCGGCCGCGCTTCCCGCTCAGGTGGAGTCATCCAAGCCTTTGTTGGGATGCTCGGAGCCGGCCCTGCAGAGCCTGTCCATGATTCCCTGGAGCATGGGCTGCACGATTCCCAGGAGAGGCCGTTGGGAAGAGTCCCCGTCCCAGCAGGCTTCCATCAGCTGCCAGCACTCCTCGTCAAACACCGGGAGACGCTCCGGACGAACCCCTGGAAAACACCCAGGGATCCATAAAAAACCACCCCGGGAATGCCA
>NW_008236763.1:2322233-2336880 GCF_000691975.1 Corvus brachyrhynchos
GGAATGCCAGGAGAGGCTGGATGTGCACAAATCTACACTGGACAAGAGCTGATCGAGTGAAAAAGGGAAGATTTGGATGGGATTTTGGGAATAAATGGATCAAAAACTCCTGAAGCAGCAGGAGCAGGACAGGGATTGTCCCCTCGCACTGGGGAGGAACTGGGATTGGATCCCTGGGTCCAGTTCTGGCTCCTCAGATCAGGGACGACATTCTGGGCCTGGAGCGTGTCCAGGGAAGGGAACAGAGCTGGGAAAGGCCTGGAGAGTCCTGAGGGAGCTGGGAAAGGGCCTGGAGAGTCCTGAGGGAGCTGGGAAAGGGCTGGAGAAATCCTGAGGGAGCTGGGAAGGGGCTGGAGAGTCCTGAGGGATTTGGGGGGACTCAGCCTGGAGCAAAGGAGGCTCAGGAGGGGCCTTGTCATTCCACAGCTCCCTGGCAGGAGGCGGCAGCCGGGGGGGATTTGGGATTTGCTCCCAGGGAACAGGGACAGGAGGAGAGGGAACGGCCTCAGGCTGGGCCAGGGGAGGCTCAGGGTGGAATTTCGGCAGGCATTTCCTCATGGAAAGGGCGCTCAGGCCTTGGCAGGGGCTGCCCAGGGAGGTTTGGAGGTGTCCAAGGAGTTCCTGGACGTGACACTCAGCACTCAGGGCTGGGATCAGGCCCAGCTTGGACTCGATGATCCCAGAAACATTTTCCAACCTCAGGGATTCTGGGATTTTTCCCTTTCACCTCTCCAGCAGCAGAATAAAAGGGGATTTTCCCAGCACCTGAGGCGTTCCCAGAGCCCAGCCCAGCCCAGGTACCTCTCCTGACGTTGTTCCACAGGTGATCTTTGCTCGCACACCTCTCGAAGGCCTCGGGTAACTTCACGTGGCCCGAGCACAGGTACCAGAACAGGATCCCAAAGGCATAAACATCCACGGAATTGTCGTATTTCCCTGGGAGAAAAAAAAAAAACCCACATGGGATCAGCAGGGAAAATCCCTGGGAGCTGGGCAGGCTGAGAAGTGATTCCAGTGTCCTGCTGTCCCAAATTTAACCCTGAATTCCATAGCAGGGAGGCAAAACTTGTGTGCAATAACAGGGCAGGAGTTGGGATCAAGGTCAGGCTTTTCCAATTCCCAGGATTTATAAATTTAAGCTGTCCCAGGAATTCCCAAACCGGAGCTCGGGCGTATTCCAGAGTTAAACACCAACCCCTGGGAGGTTCAGCTCTGTCAGAGACAAACATCAGCCTCCCATCCCAGAAATGTGGGATTTTTCCTAAATTCACACCAATCCAGCTGCTCCATTGGATCCCAACCTTATCCAAGCAGGGACAGCTCTGACAGACCAGAAGGATTCTGGAAAAATGGGATTGGAACTTCCCAGTGGTTCTAAAACTCAGGAAAAAGCCTCGGAGCAGCTGCCAGAATTCCCAGTGAACCCAAACTCGCTCCACAAGGCACGGACAGCCTGGGAATTCCTCACAGGGAATCCTTCCTGGAATATTTCCCTATGAAAACCAAGGATCTCCAGCTTCCCCCTAACTGATCATTTACATTACTAATTGCAAGGGTGTTAATTACCTCAGCAGAGCTGACCAACCCCATCGCTCTCTGCCAAGAGCCAGGCTTAAAACACAGGAAAAGCCCCCAGCAGGCACCGAAAGCAGGGAATTCCCCAGGGTTAAAAGGGCCTCACGAGCAACTGAGAGCTGAATTCCAAGGAATTGCCCACAGAATTCCAGGATTCAGGGGGGTCCTACCTGTGAAGAGCTCGGGAGCCATGTGGATGGGGGTGCCCACAATGCTGCCGGACATCATCGCCTCGGGTTTGCAGAACCCCAAATCCGTGATTTTGGCCCGATTCTTTTTGTCCAGCTGAGGAAAAAGGCAGAGGCAGGCAGGTGAGCAGCACGTTTCTCCCAGAAAACATCGATTTTTGGGATCAGTTTACACCATGAGGGCTGAGCACCTGCTTTGAACTCATTTTCTCGGGTTTCCTGGCTGCTCTGGGGCATTTCCCTGGAGGCACCTGGGGTGTGGCTGGGATTTAAGGGCAGCAGGAACTGGAAATCCTCCTCCTGGCTGAGGCTGGCTGCACTCCACAGGAGTCATTCCCTGCTCCCCTTGCCCCAGGCTTCCAGCCAGGAAAGGAGGCAGGGAAACCTCCTTAAAACATCCCATGTGGGGAAAGCTATTCCTTCACTTGGAGCTTGGGGTTTTTCTGCACTGAAAAGGCTCTGGGATGAGGAAGAGGCAGGGATTTTCCTTACCAGGACGTTTTTGAGTTTGATATCCCTGTGCACCAGCCCCTGGCTGTGCAGGTAGCGGATCCCTTCCACCACATCCAAGGCAATCTGCAACCGTGGCTCCAATTCCAGCCCAGCCTGAGGGGGAAAAAACCACAGATTTCACACCTTCAAGTTAACTTTGGCCTCCTCTTCTTTATCAAAACACTGAAAATTGAGCAATTCCAGCTTCGTTTTACTGATTAATTTTAAGGTTTTTTATATTAGAGAATTTGAGGGATTTTTTTTGTTTTAAATTGGAGCAGCACAAGTTTGGGTTGGAAGGGAGATTTAAAGCTCATCTTGTCCCATGGGCAGGGACACTTCCCACCGAACCAGGTCGCTCCAAGCTCTGTCCAGGGATAAAACAAACACAAAATATGAATTTAATAACAGAATTTGGCACCTTCAGCCCTGTGTAGAGGTCCCTGTGCAGCCTTTCCATGATCAGCAGCACAGCAATGCTGGAGCCTCCTCCGTAGCCGTAATCGATCACGGACCCGTGCAGGTGCACGAGCCTCTCGTGGGACTGCAGGGACCTGCAGAAGGTTCAGCACAGAAAATTTGGGCTCATTTTTCATCCCTGTCCCCCATCCCAGGCCAAGGAAGAAGCCCCAAAGTCCCTGCAGGGACCTGGAGAAAGTTCAGAACAGAAAATTTGGGCTCATTTTTCATCCCTGTCCCCCACCCCAGGCCAAGGAAGAAGCCCCAGAGCTGCAGCTTCAGCACAACAGCAAAAATTCCCAGCACAACAAAAACGCCGAGCGCAGCTCAGGGCACAACAACCTCAGCTGTCTGAGCCAATTAAACTCAAAACCAACAACAACAAAAAGCCCTTTTAAAGGTTAGAGCTCCCAAAAAAAGCCCCACTCTTCTCTCAGCTGCCTGTGCCTGCAGCTGGTCACTGCTGCTCCTGGCACTGCAGAGCCATCCTGGGCTTTTTTGGGGATTCAGACGGGAGCAGGAGAGGGAAAAGACGGAGGATTCCCCACCAGGAACCAGGGGAGGAGAACTGCTGAGTATCAGAGGCTGTAAATTGTGCTTCATTCTGAATTTGGGCAGCAGAGCATCAGACTGAGGCGGGAAGGAGCAGCTCTGCCTGTCACAGCCCAGGCGTCCTGCCCGGCTTAGGGACAGCTGAGCATTCCAGGAGCTCAAATCCCGGATTCCAGAGCAGAACTGCAGCAAACCAGGGCCTGGACGTGGCACTCAGAGCCCTGGGCTGGGTGACAAGGGGGGGGCATGAGCCACAGGCTGAGGGCTTTTCCAGCCTGGATGATCCTGGGAAACCCCAAGGACCTGCCTGTGGGATGGGGGGAGCACTCAGGATCCACACCTCATGTAGTGAAACTCCAGCGCCAGGTCGTTCCAGTGCTTCTCATCCGGAGGGACGACGGATTTGAGGGCGCAGGGGAAGTGTCCCCCCCAGCTGTCACACAGGTACACCACCCCGTACTGGCCTCGGCCCAGCTCCCTGCCCAGCTTGGGCTTCCCTGCAAGGCACAAATCCCTGGAATCAGCCCCCAAATCCACGTTTTTTCCCTGCTGCACATTCCCAGGGAGCATCCAAGTCAGAGGTGCCACTTGGAGCCTGGAATCTGGAGTGAAAAATCCAAGCAGGCTCCCACTGCTGCCTGGAGAGGAGGGAGAGGGCAGGAAAACATTCCCAGGGGGATCCTCACCGTGCAGCAGCACATCCTGCAGGGATCTGCTCTCCAGGGAGAGCCGGGCCAGCCGAGGAGCGTGGTCCTTCCTCACCTTCAGCCACAGGTCCTCTGTCCTCTCCAGCCGGCCAGAGTGGCCGTCCTCCAGCTGCAAGGGACACCACACACTCACTGGGAATATTCACGGATGCTTTATACATTTAACACACACAGCTCGACTTTGGGGAGGTTCTGGGGGCCTTGGCAAGTCTGGTTTAAAAATAAAACCCCGTATTAACGTTCCCATCAGCTCTCCCTGGAGAGCAGCTGCACCGAAGAGCACAAACTGCTGCTTGAGCTGTCCCTGCAACCAAAAGCGCTGTTTGCCAGCCCGAGTGCAGAGCTGCCGGGCAGCTCCTGCCGGGCACTGCCCCCTGACCTGGCGCAGGGAGGCCGCGAAGGCCTCGTGGGAGCTGTTGAGGCGCGTGCGGAACTGGCTGCAGATGCTCTTGGCCAGTTTGGAGGCGCTGAGGCTCTCGATGGCGTCCTGGGCCACCTTCCTCTTCCAGTCGCTGGTGATGGCCGGGGGGCTGACCCACGTGATCCGCTGGATTATCTGGGAAAAGGGAAAGCCAAGGATCCGTGGATTGACTCTGCTCGGATTCCGTGCGGGAACGGTCGCCGTGCACGGAGCTGGGCTGAAGAATCACTTTGATTCATTATTTACTAATCATTTAGTTCACTAATGATTCACTCACAGGGTGGGGAGGCCCTGGACCAGAGAATCCGTGGCCGCCCCATCCCTGGAAGTGTCCAAGAGGGAGCTTGGAGCAGCCTGGGATAGAGGGAGGTGTCCCTCGGAATGGGATGAGCTTCAAGTCCTTCCCAACCCAGCCCAGCCTGGAATTCTGGAATATTTAATTTAATTATATTGATTAAATATTTATTTTAAAGCAAACCCCTTCTTCAGTGGGGTTCTTCCTGTTCTGGAGGAGCACGGGAATGATTTGAAGCATTTGGAAACTCCAGTTTTAGGCGATTTGGGGTTGTGGGGTTGGGTTTAGGACCATTCCCTCTCCTCCCCCCGGAGCAGATGAGATTTGCTCGGTTTGGTTTCCAGTTCTGGCTGTTAAAGCTTTGATCTCTCTGAAATTCCTGCTCTGAGCTGGGGATGAACTTCATTCCCTCCTTTGGGGGGATGAGGAAGGAGAACACGACGTTCCCTCAAATAATTGCTGGAGTGGGAACAAACTCCGGATTCCTCCTTCTCCCTTCCCAGGACAGGGATCCACACGGGATCCTGCAGCTTCTAATGAGGGCTGAGGCAGAGCAATTTAATTACCCACTAATTACAGCGAGTGCTGCATCCAACACCTGGAATTGCCACACCCTGATGAGGTCCAGGAAAAAGCTGCTTCCCTGGAGATTTTGGGAACACCTCTCCCTGATTTTTAGGACACTGTTGTGCTCAATCCCCTCTGCATTTGAATCCTGGAATCCCAGAAGGGTTTGGATTGGAAGGGATTTGAAAGTTGATCCCATCCCACCAGCCCAGCTTGCTCCAAGCTCCATCCAGCCCGGCCTGAGGCACTTCCAGGGATGGAAATCCACGGGAATAAACTCACAGCTCCCGGAGCCTGAGCCCAGAGTGAATTTAGGGAGCAGCTGGGAGGATTTTTTGCTCCACAATTAACTTTTCCAAGTGTCCATACCTGTTTGATCTGCTCCCACAGCATCCTGGTCACCGTAGAGCCGGAGTGGAAAGTGACTTCCACGTGATAAGCTGCATTGAGTATCTGGAAAGCAGGGAAAAGAGGAAAAGATGGGAATTCTGCCAGCCAGGAGCTTTGCTGGAGCCTGTGAAAACGGCAAACTTCGTGTTCTGCGGGATACTCCACGAATTACTTGGAGAACTGATTTCCTGCGTCACCTCTGGGGTGTTTCTAGGCTGTGATTTGATTGTTTTTTACAGATTTAAGGAAAATTGCACTGTTAACCCCCCCATGGCTGCATCAGCAGCCTGGATTCCCACACATTCCCGAGCTGCTTCCCTGATTTCCCTGCCTCCATCTCCCCCCCACCTTCCCAGAGCAGGACAAAGCCACCACCCGAGGAACATTCCAGAGCCACCCCAGCACCTGTTTGAGATAATTGCTCGTGATGTGCACGGAAACATCCTTGGGCTTCTCCAAACTCCTGGCGGGATGCACGGACACCTCCCAGGACTCCTCCAGGCTCTTCAGGCACCTCTCCAGAGTGCCCACGAAGCTCTCCCGCAGATAATCCACGGAGCTGATCAATTTGTTGGCCACGGCTTGGTTGAGCCTGGAAATGATCAGCTCCTGGATCTGTTTGATGCAGCATTTGATGTCCCTGGAGCTGACGGGCTCCCCGTTCTCGGGGATGATGATATCTGCACAGAAAGAAAGGAAAAGCGGCCTCTGGAGCTGTTTGGGTTGGAATAAGCCCAGCTGAGGGCTGCTCGGAGGAGCCCCAGCCCAAGCTGCCCCAAATTGGGTATTTTTAGTATTTTATCCAATATTTATTAGTCTTCTTTTCTCCAATATTTATTCTTTTTCCCAATATTTATTCTTATTCTTTTCTCCAATATTTATTCTTCCTCTTTTTCCCAATATTATTTATTACTCTTTTCTCCAATATTATTTATTACTCTTTTAGCCAATATTTTTTATTCTTTTAGCCAATATTTATTCTTATTTTTTCCAATATTTTTTATTCTTTTTCCCAATATTTATTCTTATTCTTTTTCCCAATATTTATTCTTATTCTTTTCTCCAATATTTATTCTTATTCTTTTCTCCAATATTTATTCTTACTCTTTTCTCCAATATTTATTCTTACTCTTTTCTCCAATATTTATTCTTACTCTTTTCTCCAATATTTATTCTTACTCTTTTCTCCAATATTTATTCTTACTCTTTTTCCCAATATTTATTCTTACTCTTTTCTCCAATATTTATTCTTACTCTTTTTCCCAATATTTATTCTTACTCTTTTCTCCAATATTTATTCTTACTCTTTTTCCCAATATTTATTCTTACTCTTTTCTCCAATATTTATTCTTACTCTTTTTCCCAATATTTATTCTTACTCTTTTCTCCAATATTTATTCTTATTCTTTTCTCCATTTTATTGCTTTTCCCAATATTTTCTATTCCTTTTCCCAATATTTATTCCTTTTCCCAATATTTTTTATTCCTTAATATTTATTCCTTTTCCCAATATTTTTTATTCTTTTTCCCAATATTTATTCCTTTCCCCAATATTTTTTATTCTTCTTCCATCCAACATTTATCAGCACTCTTCCATCCCAGACTCCAATCATTTCACCCACGAGCCTCCCCATCCCCAACCTCTCCCCTCATCCCTCACCCACCCCACCCTCAACAGAACACCACCAACCCCAAACCCTTCACACCCCAACCCTGCTCCTCCTCCTCCCGCCCCTCTCCACGCGGGAATCACCTCGGAATTCCATGCTGGCAGCATCCTCCAGCAGCTCCTCCTTCATGCTGCCCAAGGTCTCCACGATCATGTCCTTCATCTCCTCCTGCTTGCGGTTGGCGATGCCCATGAGCGACTCGAAGAGCTCGTTCTCCTTGCGCCGCGTGTACTGCAGCCGCTTGGGCGTGATCTGCAGGTCGCGCTGCATGTCGAACGCCTGGTTGATGAAGATGTTCAGGCAGCGGCAGTGAACCTCGTTCAGCCTCGTGGCCGCCTCCACCAGGTGTTTCTGCAGCACCTGCCTGCAAAAAGAGCTCAGCAGCCGCAGTTTTTCCGGCTGCTCCCCCAGCACGGAGCCGGCGGCGCCGCACGAGCTGCAGGGGCTCAGGTATTCCAGGTGCAGCAGCTGGAAGTAAAGGGAGGATTTGTCCTTGTCGGGTTTTTTGGGAGAGATCAGCTCGCTGCCGGGCTCGGGCACTCGGAAGAAGAAGATGGGGAGGGAGAATTTTTCCTTGATTTCCCGCAGCTCTGTCTCATCCGACGGGGACAGCTGGGGCTCGCTGATGGCGAAGGTGACCACGGGCAGCACCTGGTTCACAAACTCGGCCAGGGTGGCTTCAGCTGACTGGAACCCCCGGCACGGAGCCACCACGATGTCCACTTCCTGCGGCAGGGAAAACCAAAAGGACAAGGTTTGGAGTGGTTTTTTTCCCGTGGAAAAACGCCCTGGGATTCATTCCCAAACCAAAAAAAACCAGAGCTCTACAAAGCAGATCTGGGGTCTCACCTGCAAGGCTGATCCCTGACTCCAAATTCCTTGTTTTGCTTTGGAATTTTAGGCCAGTTTAGGATAAAGCTCAGAACAAGTGTCCCAGGAAAGAGCCAACATGGAAAAGGTGGAATTTTTTACCATGGGAAAACGCCCTGGGATTCATTCCCAAAGCGAAAAAAAATGGAATTCTTCACAGCAGATCTGGGGTCTCACCTGCAAGGCTGATCCCTGACTCCAAATTCCTGATTCTGGGCCAAATTCTTTGCAGTTTTGTCCTGAGTTTTATCCTAAACTGGGCTAAGTGTCCCAGGAAAGAGCCAGCACGGAAAAGCTGGAATTCTTTAGGTTATCCCTGCTCCATTTTGCACCAAGCCTCCCTTGACACCTCCAAGAGCTGCCACTTCCTGAGGCAGGAAAGAATAAAAACCAGAAGGTTTGGAGAGGTTTTTCCATGGAAAAACACCCTGGGATTCATTCCCAAAGCGAAAAACTGGAATTCTTCACAGCAGATCTGGAGTCTCACCTGCAAGGCTGATCCCTGACTCCAAATCCCTGATTTTGTACCAAAACTTGATGCAAAAACTTGGAATTTGAGCCCAGTTTAGCACAAAACTCAGGACAAGTGTCCCAGGAAAGAGCCAGCACGGCAAAGCTGGAATTCCTGAGGTTATCCCTGCTCCATTTCTCAGCAGCCCTCCCTCGATGCTTCCCAGAGCTGCAGCTTTCCCAGTTTTCCACGGCTTTCCCAACAGCAGGAAGCACCACCCAACCCCTGAGGCACCAAGGGAAAGGCAGCACAGCAACCAATTCCCAGGAATTTGCAGCCAGCGGGAAGGGACGGCTGCGATTCCCTCCAAATCCGAGGAAAAAGCTGCAAGTGGATTTTATTCCGTTGTTTTCTCACTGCTCCGGCCTCACTCCGCTGCTGGACGGGGCCACTTTGGGATCTGCTTCCTCCCCTCCCAGGGAAGGAGCCTCTGGATGTGCAGGAACAGTGAGAATTCCACGTGTCCCTCCTGAAAGAAGGGATGTGAAAGGTTTTTGGGAATTTCAGAGCCGTCTCTGGCTCCTGAGAGAGGTGATCATTGAGGATTCTTCCATCGTTTTTCCTGACCGTGTCTTCCATCCCAGGAGCTCCCAGGAAGCTCCTCCCATCCCAGAATTCTCTGGAGCTGATTCCAAACCTTGCCTGGGATGCACAGAAGGGGATGTGCAGGGCTGCAAAATCCACCGGGACCCAAAATTCCATTTCAAACCTCCAAAATTCCATGTCAGACCCCTCAACATTCCATTTCAAACCCCTCAAAACCCGACATCAAACCCCTCAAAATTCCATGTGAAACCTCCAAATCCCATGCCAGGCCCCCAAAATTCCACGTCAACTCCTCAAAATCCTATGTCAAACTTCCAAATTTGTGTCAAACCCCCAAACTTCTGTGTCAACCCCTCAAATTTCTGTGTCTAACTCCCAAATTTCTGTGTCTAACCCCTCAAATTTCTGTGTCAACCCCTCAAAATTTGTGTCAAACCCCCCAAATTTCTGTGTCAACCCCTCAAATTTCTGTCTAACCTCCAAATTTCTGTGTCTAAGCCCTCAAAATTTGTGTCAAACCCCTCAAATTTCTGTGTCTAACCCCTCAAATTTCTGTGTCTAACCCCCAAAATTCTGTCTAACCCCCAAAATTCTGTCTAACCCCTCAAATTTCTGTGTCTAACCCCTCAAATTTCTGCGTCAACCCCTCAAATTTCTGTGTCAACCCCTCAAATTTCTGTGTCAACCCCCCAAATTTCTGTGTCTAACCCCTCAAATTTCTGTGTCTAACCCCCAAAATCCCGCCTCAAACCCCCAAAATCCCCGTGTCAAGGCCCATGAGTCACCAGAACCAAAGGAGGAAGCCAGAGCTGTCTCCAGGAAATGGAAAAAACCCAACACCCACAACCCCCAACCCCTGCTCCTGCTGCTCCCGAAAAACCCTTCCCGAGGAGAATTCCAAGGATATTTCTCCACCACCACCTTTTTTTTTTGGGGGGGGGGGGGGGGGTGGTTTTCGTCTCACCAATGAAACACAAATGTCCTACAGGAGTTGAAGCAGCTCTTAAGGATCAAGAGAATATGGGGAATACCTGTGAGTCACAGGATTCCCGGGATTTTTGAGCTGGTTCCCACAAGGTCACCCTGCTGTAAACACCCCGGGGCTCTCCTGACAGAGCTCTGGGCATGGAATTGTTCTCCAGGTGCTCCATCCCTGTTTTCCTTCACTAAAATATCCAAACTTCCCACACAGAAAGAGAGATCGTGGAAAATCCTGAGGTGGAAGAACCCCCCAGGATCACAGAACAATCCCAAAATCCCACCCTGCACATCCCTGGGAATGTTGTCCAACCATTCCTGAAGCTCTGGAAGGTTTGGAACAGTGATCATTCCATGGGGAGCCTTTTCCAGGGCCTGACCCCCCTCTGGGGGAACTTTTCCCTGATATCCACCCTCAGTTTCCTTGGGATCCTCTCAGAGGTCACGGGGAGCTTGAAGAGGAAACCACACGGATGTTCTGTGTTCTCATCCGTGGATTCCAACCCGCAGTTCCTGGAGGATCCCAGCACCCCAAAGAGGAAGGAAGATCAGGGACTGAGCAGATCCTAACCCACATTAATTCCATGAATTCAGTGGGATTCCAACTTGCAATTCCTGGAGGATCCCAGCACCCCAGAACAAGAAGGAAAATCAGGGATCGAGCAAATCCTGACCCACATTAATTCCATGCATGCAGGGGGCTCCAGCCTGCAATTCCTGGAGCAGCCCGGCACCCCAAACAAGGATGAGAATCAGGGATTGAGCAGATCCTGACCCACATTAATTCCATGAATTCAGTGGGATCCAGCCTGCAATTCCTGGAGGATCCCGGCACCCCAAACAAGGATGAGAATCAGGGATTGAGCAGATCCCGCCCCACAGTAACTCCATGACGAGCAAATCCTGACCCACATTAATTCCATGAATTCAGTGGGATTCCAACCCACAGTTCCTGGAGGATCCCAGCAGCCCAGAACCCCAAAGAGGAAGGAAAATCAGGGACTGAGCAGCTCCCGCCCCACAGTAACTCCGTGAACTCATGGGGATCCCTCAGGGCCCGCCGGAGGGTGCCCGGTTATTGAACCCCCAGAGAATTCCTCTTTCCAAAGCAGTTTAAAGCATTCCTTGGCTCCATCCCAAGGAGCCGTGTCCCATTTTCCCAGGCTCGGGGCACTTTAATCACTGTTTGCTCAGCGAGCTGAGGTGCTGCAAACCCAAATCTGGGCCCTTTTCACCCAAATCCCTCCTCAGACGACGCCTGCAGGCCCAGCTCCGTCTTTTCTTGCTCCAATTCCGTATTTTGCCTTCCAAGAACAGCCTGTGACTCACCCCAGTCTGACAGCTCCTGTTTTTATTCCATTCGGGAGCTCATTCCGTGCCTCCCTACTCAGCTGAGCCACTTTTAGGCCCCCACATTCCACTTGAAGCTCTTTTTGTTTGGTTTTACACAACTTCCCCCACCCAGTTTTGCTGAAATCCCACCCATTTCTTCTGTTTCCATGGGGATCTGAGGGGGGGAAAAGTTGAGTCACCAAGAGAATCCCACAGCTGCACCTCTGGCATTCTCCAAAATCCCACATCAAACCCCCAAAATCCCGCCTCAAACCCCCAAAACTCTGTGTAAAATCCCCAAAATCCCGCCTCAAACCCCCAAAACTCTGTGTAAAACCCCTAAAATCCTGCGTCTAACCCCCAAAATCCTGTGTAAAATCCCCAAAACCCTGCATCAAACCCCCAAAATCCTGCCTCAAACCCCCAAAACTCTGTGTAAAACCCCTAAAATCCTGCGTCTAACCCCCAAAATCCTGTGTAAAATCCCCAAAACCCTGCATCAAACCCCCAAAATCCTGCCTCAAACCCCCAAAACTCTGTGTAAAACCCCTAAAATCCTGCGTCTAACCCCCAAAATCCTGCTGGAAAACCCCCCAAAACCCCGCCTCAAGCCCCCAAAATTCCATGTAAAACCCTCAAAATCCCACATCAAACCCCCAAAATTCCATGTAAAACCCTCAAAATCCCACATCAAACCCCCAAAATTCCATGTAAAATCCCCAAAATCCCGCCTCAAACCCCCAAAATTCCATGTAAAACCCTCAAAATCCTGCCTCAAACCGCCAAAATTCCATGTAAAGTCCCCAAAATCCTGCCTTAAACCTCCAAAATCCTGTGTCTAACCTCAAAATCCTGTGTCTAACCCCAAAATCCTGTGTTGCCTCAAACCGCCAAAATTCCATGTAAAGTCCCCAAAATCCTGCCTTAAACCTCCAAAATCCTGTGTCTAACCTCAAAATCCTGTGTCTAACCCCAAAATCCTGTGTCTAACCCCACTGGATCAGGGAATTTCATTTTTCCCAAAGAAACCGTGAGGTGCCCACACTCCCCACGTTCTTTTCCTGACCGTGAACTCTTCCCCTGGAAAAAATCCATCACAGTTTTGCTCCAGAAATTAGGGAAAAGCAGGACTTCCCTCGGAGCTGTTCTGCAGCCCCAAAATCTTGGAGAGGATCCAAAAAAAAACCCAAAAAACCTCCATTTCTGGAGCCAAATTCCTCTGGTTCCAGAAGCTCAGTCCAGGCCTAGCAGAGCTTTGCTTAAACTTAGGCTGAGCAGAAGGGTGGGATAATCCAGGGCTTGGAACAACAGCCCAAACTCCTGGAGCTCCACAGGAATTCCACAGGAATTCGTCCCCACCTGTAAAATTCATCATCCTCTCCTGTTAGCCATAAAAAAAAATCCCAAATCTCTCCTTCCTTCAGCCCTTGAATTCCCATCGGGAATCCTTGGGAATCCGTGATTCGCTCTCCCTCTCCTCTGGAAGAGTTTCTGATTCCAGCAGCCCTTTTGAATTCCATCTGAGGAGTTGTTTTCATCTAAACGTCCCCAAACTATCCGAGGCAGCACAGAGGGATCTTTGTGGCTCCCAGGAGAGCCGAGGGAGGGCTGCAGAGAGCCTGAGCTGGCCCGGGGCAAGAAAAACAAAGAAATCTCCAACTATAAATCCCCTTTTCTGCCTGGCAAAGCAGGATCTGGGAAGAAGATGCAGGCCAGGCGTTTCTTGGCCGAAATTTGGGGGAAAAAGGGGATGTCCCACACATAAATAGGGAATTTCTGTCCTTTCAGAGGGCGCTGGGAGCCAGCAAGGCACTAAAATTGCCCCGATCTTGTTAGGACAGGCTTAAATTTAGGTTTATCAAATGTATTTCCAGCTGGGCCTTCACTTTTTGCTCAATTCCAGTATCCAGAACAGAACTCCCTGGATGTTTCCTTGCTCAGGTGTGGAGCTCCTGCTCGTACTCGGGCGAGAACAGAGCCTCTCTCTGCACTTAATTTCTGTTTAGGAATTAATTAACTGGGAACTGCCTCCCACCTTCCTGCTCCGGACAGGCTCAGGACTGAGTTTAGCTCCTGTTTTCTTTTAAAAAGTCCTAAATCCAGCTTTGAAAAAACCTAAACCATCGCTTCCCATGAGTTAAAACTGAGTTTAGCTCCTGTTTTCTTTTAAAAGACCTAAACCCAGCTTTGAAAAGACCTAAACTGTCACTTCCTGTGATTTCAAACATTCCTGTGCTTGAGAATCGGCTTTGGCAGGGCCAGAAAGGGACCAGGGCAGTGCCACCCCAAACTCTGCACGGACCAGGGCAGGGACAGTGGCAGTGCCACCCCAACAGACCAGGGCAGGGACAGTGGCAGCGCCACCCCAAATTCCACACGGACCAGGGCAGGGACAGTGGCAGTGCCACCCCAACAGACCAGGGCAGGGACAGTGGCAGCGCCACCCCAAATTCCACACGGACCAGGGCAGGGACAGTGGCAGTGCCACCCCAACAGACCAGGGCAGGGACAGTGGCAGCGCCACCCCAAATTCCACACGGACCAGGGCAGGGACAGTGGCAGTGCCACCCCAACAGACCAGGGCAGGGACAGTGGCAGCGCCACCCCAAATTCCACACGGACCACGGCAGGGACAGTGGCAGTGCCACCCCAACCTCCGCACAGACCAGGGCAGGGACAATGGCAGTGCCACCCCAAATTCCCCATGGACCAGGGCAGGGACAATGGCAGTGCCACCCCAAATTCCCCATGGACCAGGGCAGGGACAATGGCAGTGCCACCCCAAACTCTGCACAGACCAGGGCAGGGACAATGGCAGTGCCACCCCAACCTCCCCACAGACCACGGCAGGGACAGTGGCAGTGCCACCCCAACCTCCCCACAGACCAGGGCAGGGACAATGGCAGTGCCACCCCAAACTCTGCACAGACCAGGGCAGGGACAGTGGCAGTGCCACCCCAAACTCTGCACGGACCAGGGCAGGGACAGTGGCAGTGCCACCCCAAACTCTGCACAGACCAGGGCAGGGACAGTGGCAGTGCCACCCCAAACTCTGCACGGACCAGGGCAGGGACAGTGGCAGTGCCACCCCAAA
>NW_008236763.1:2336979-2342445 GCF_000691975.1 Corvus brachyrhynchos
CGTGGGAGAGGGGGCACAGCGGGACCGGTGCCCCGCAGCCCCGGCACGAGCCCCGGGAGGGAGGGAATGTGCTGCTGGATGCTGAAGTGCCCGCTGTGCCAGCGCGGGGGTGCACGGCGGGGCCGTGGCCGGAGAGCCCTCAAAAGAATTCAGCATTGTCACGGGATCCCGGAATGAAGCAGGATGGAAAAGAGCTTTGAGATCATCAAGTCCAACCTAGGAATCACGAAATCCCAGAATCCCAAAATCATGGAATCACAGAATCCCAAAATCACGGAAACCCAGAATCCCAGAGTGAACCAGATTGGAAAAGACCTTTGAGATCATCGAGTCCAGCCCATGAATCACGAAAACATGGAATCCCAGAATCCCAAAATCACGGAATCCCAGAATCACAAAATCCCAGAATCCCAGAATGAACCAGGCTGGAAAAGACCTTTGAGATCATCAAGTCCAACATAGGAATCACGAAAACATGGAATCCCAGAATCCCACAATCACAGAATCAACCATGGAATCCCAGAATCCCGAAATCACGGAATCATGGAATCAATCACAGAATCCCAGAATTGCAAAAATCCCAAAATCCTGGAATGAACCAGGTTGGAAAAGACCTTTGAGATCATCAAGTCCAGCCCATGAATCACGAAAACATGGAATCCCAGAATCCCAAAATCACGGAATCCCAGAATCCCACAATCACAGAATCAACCATGGAATCCCAGAATCCCAAAATCATGGAATCAATCACAAAATCCCAGAATTGCAAAAATCCCAAAATCCTGGAATGAACCAGGTTGGAAAAGACCTTTGAGATCATCAAGTCCAACCTAGGAATCACGAAAACATGGAATCCCAGAGTCCCAAAATCCCGGAATCAATCACGGCATCCCAGAATCCCCAAATCCTGGAATCATGGAATCCCACAATCACAGAATCACGGAATCTCAAAATCCCACAATCCCACAATCACGGAATCCCACAATCACGGAATCCCAGAATCAATCACGGCATCCCAGAATCCCCAAATCAATCCCAGAATGAACCAGGTTGGAAAAGACCTCCGAGATCATCATGCCCAACCCAGCCAACGGGCTGGGACGGTTCCCTGGTGTTCCAGGAGGCCCAACGGGTTTAGGGCCCCTTCCCAATGGGGTTTAGGGCCCCTTCCCAAAGGATTTAAGGCCCCTTCCCAACGGGGTTTAGGGCCCCTTCCCAACGGGGTTTAGGGCCGCTCCCCAACGGGGTTCAGGCTCGGCTGTACAGAACGTTCCTGCCCCACGTCAGAAATATTCAGCCAAGCACAGATCAGCGACAGTTCCACCCCCACTCCCAAACACCCGGCACTTCCCAAGGGTCCCGCTGCACCAAAATCCAGGACCGTGGCTATGAAAAAGCAGGAAACCCTCCAGGGATTGGGGGGGGGAAAGGGAAAATAGCAAAATTCCTTCTGCACAGCAGCAGAGAAGAGCGAGGCTGCTGAGAGGAGCTGCAGGAGGAGCAGCAGCAATTCCCTGGGACGAACAGGATCCTCTGGGAAGAGGCAGCATTCCAGCAGCCCGGGAAGGGATGAGCCCCGGGGAAGGCACTCTGCCGACAGCCAGAAGGTTCTGGAGCAGCCTCAAACCCAACCAGCTTCCCTCCCTGGCAGCTCCAACAATAAATAAACACCTTCCCTGAGCTGGCGCAGTTTGCCAGGGACTGGTTTTGAGAGGAGGAAAGGAAATTACTCAACAGCTGCCGCTTTTTGCAGCGCTGCCTGTAATCACCCTCCTTACTCACCTTCCCTCTCTGCAGCATCGCCGACGAGGAATTCCAGGGGCAGTGGCATGGAACAACTCCCGGCACTCAGCCGGCTGCGGTAATTCAGGCTCAGGAGTGAGTTTAGCTCCTGATTTCTTTTTTAAAGAGTCCTAAATCCAGCTTTGAAAAGAGCTAAACCCAGCTTTGAAAAGACCTAAACCCAGCTTTGAAATTCAGCTTTTCAAAGACCTAAACCCAGCGTTACCTCGTGTCCAGCAGCAGAACAACTCTGACAGCACCAAAAGCATGGACACCAACAAATTCCTCATCTGCTTCAGGAACACGAAATTCCACGGGCACACAGCCCAGGAATGAAGAGAGAAACGGGAAATGGAGCCTCCAGTCCCTAAAAATTCCCATTTTGAGAGCTACAAAGCACCAGGACGGCCCCGATACCGGCAGGAACAGCAGGGGTTTTACGGGGAGGGTGCTGCTCCACCAGGGCTGTTAAAATTCCTTCCATGAGTCACTTTCTGGCAGCCCAAAGGGCCTCAGCCCCAGGAAAACAGGATCCTCCCCTCCACCAGGATCCTCCTCACACTCCAAACCCAGTTAAAGCGATCCTACCACACCTCCTGCTCCTCGGCCTGACAGTTTAATCACTCCGGTTTAATTAAACGCAGCCAAATTTGGAGCAGCGCTTTGGGTAGTCTTAGACCAGCCTAAAGCTTAACACCCTGCCTAAGGTTTGCCTTCCCCTCAAACAGGATTTTGGAGGAGTTTTTCCACTCTGAAACGAAGGAAAAACCCTCTTTGCGGCTCAGCAAAGCCCTGTCCTGCACCTCTGGCCCACACGAGCGCAGATCTGCGCCCCGAATTCCCCCTAAATCTGGGAATGGTGAAGGGAGGAATCGCTGCTTGAAGTGTGATTTTTGGAACACATCGAGCGACCCAAGGGGCTGGAAGGATCTGGAAAAATCCCACAAGCAGCACATCCCAGCCCTCGTCTGCAGGAAGAGGGATGGCTTTGATCTGGGGACGTCCATCGGATCCTCCCCTGGGATTCAGACTCCCAAGCATGAAAAATGCGATTCAGGGAGGGCTGTGCAGGCAGAGCCTCTTCTCTGTCGAGGTTTTTGAAGGGAAAAGAGGCAGCAGAGATTCCTCTCCTCATTCCAGGCAATTTGTGGATCCTTAATTCCAGGGATGGAAAAAAAAAAAATCGCGGAGCTACAGCAGCTTCATTGAAATGATTGAGGAATTGTTTATATGGATGTGTAAATGGAATCCTGGGATGGTTTGGGACACATTCCCCTATCCCAGCATGCTCCAGGCTGCCTTTGGACACTTCCAGGGATGAGGCAGCCACGGATTCTCTGGGAATTCCATCCCAGCCCTTCCCCAGCCTCATAGGGAGGAATTCCTTCCTATATCCCATCTAAACCTTCCCCTCCTTCAGCCCGAGTCCATTCCCTTTATCCACGTGAAAATTCCCCTTCCAGCCTTCTTGGAGCTCCTTTGGATACTGCAAAACTGCTCCAAGGTCCTCCCAAATCCATCTTTTCTCCAGGATCTGGGGTTAAAATTCCTTTTAATCCAAGCTTAAAGGTTCAAACACCTTTCCTAAGGTGCTCCCAAATCCATCTTTTCTCCAGGATCTGGGGTTAGAATTCCTTTTAATCCAAGGTTAAAGATTAAAGGTTCAAACACCTTTCCCAAGGTGCTCCCAAATCCATCTTTTCTCCAGGACCCGGAGTTAAAATTCCTTTTAATCCAAGGTTAAAGATTCAAACCCCTTTCCTGCATTCCCACACCCCACGATCAGCACGGACACGGATCCGGGCAGGGAAGGACCTGGCACAAAGCAGGATCAGAACTTCCCAAAGGGAGTGCTGTCCAACCATTCCTGAAGCTCTGGAAGGTTTGGAACAGTGACCATTCCATGGGGAGCCTTTTCCAGGGCCTGACCCCCCCCCTCTGGGGGAACTTTTCCCTGATATCCACCCTCAGTTTCCTTGGGATCCTCTCAGAGGTCACGGGGAGCTTGAAGAGGAAACCACACGGATGTTCTGTGTTCTCATCCGTGGATTCCAACCCGCAGTTCCTGGAGGATCCCAGCACCCCAAAGAGGAAGGAAGATCAGGGACTGAGCAGATCCTAACCCACATTAATTCCATGAATTCAGTGGGATTCCAGCCTGCAGTTCCTGGAGGATCACAGCATCTCAGAACCTCAAACAGGAAGGAAAATTAGGGATCAAGCAGATCCCAGCACCCCAAACAAGGATGAGAATCAGGGATCGAGCAGCTGCTGCCCCACAGTAACTCCATGAATTCAGTGGGATCCAGCCTGCAGTTCCTGGAGGATCCCAGCACCCCAGAACCCCAAAGAGGAAGGAAAATCAGGAACTGAGCAGATCCTGACCCACATTAATTCCATGAATTCAGTGGGATCCAGCCTGCAGTTCCTGGAGGATCCCAGCACCCCAAACAAGGATGAGAATCAGGGATCGAGCAGATCCCGCCCCACAGTAACTCCAAGAATTCCCAAAGGGACGGAGCGACATTCCCATGCCCACAGGAGCCGTGCCAGGGCTCGGAGCCCGTGCTCCATCCCGGATCCGTGTGCTGGGATCGGCCATGTGACGAACACTTCAAACCCCAGCGCCGCGTGCATCCCATGAATTCCCCGGGATGAAAGGAGGCCTGTCCAGGGAACAAGGGCGGCTCTCACCGGGACTCCTCTCCAAATCCGCTCAAACGCTTGGAGAACAACCTCAGCTTGGATTTGTGGAATCTATGGAAGTTCTATTTGTGGAATCTATGGAAGTTCTAAGCGCTGCCTGATCCCTGTTCCAGCACTTTGATGGTCTCACACGTTGTTATCCCATTTTCCACGGTGCCCAAGGACAGCCAGACCCTGTTATCCCAAATATTGAGGGTTCCCCAAGGATTCCTTTCATCTCCCTGAGGAGTTATTCCACAAATCCCACCCCAGCCAAGCTCTCCGCTGCTCTCAAATCCAACTTTTGACTCCCAAAAGGAGCCGTGGTCTTTAGGGGATCCCGATGCTGCCAGCTTGGCAGGAGAGGTTGGATTTATGGAATCTATGGAAGTTCTAAGCGCTGCCTGATCCCTGTTCCAGCACTTTGATGGTCTCACACGTTGTTATCCCATTTTCCACGGTGCCCAAGGACAGCCAGACCCTGTTATCCCAAATACTGAGGCTTTTCCAAGCATTGCTGCCATTTCTGAGCTGCTGCCATGACTTCCAGCAGGCTTTGACCACCTCAGCACATTTGTACAGCCTGAGGTGGCCAAAGCCGGCCTGGAGCAAGCTGGGACAGCGGAATGTGTGGGGCTGGATGGGATTTAAGGTCCTTTCCAACCCAAACCAGTCTGGAATTCGAAACAAACCCGATTTAGTTCCGCATCTGCACAGAGGTGTTAACTCCAGCAGAAAACAAATCCAAAGAATTCCAACTTCAGCCGCTCCAAAGGCTGCGGAACCAAATTCCATCCTCCGAAGCTCCTTGGGAAGTGCCGCCTTTCATCTCCCTGAGGAGTTATTCTACAAATCCCACCCCAACCAAGCTCTCCACTACTCTCAAATCCAACTTTTGACTCCCAAAAGGAGCCCTGATCTTTAGGGGATCACAGTGATGCCAGCAGAGCAGTCACACCTGAACAGGACAGAGCCCTCAGTCAGCAGAGATCAGCAGGA
>NW_008236763.1:2342496-2343046 GCF_000691975.1 Corvus brachyrhynchos
CATTTATTTAGGGAAGCTGAGCTCAGGGCTTTCCCCTATGACACAACATTAAGGGAAGCCCCAGTTGCTGCCCAAAACTCTGGGGGATTTTCTCAAAAATTCCTCAAACAAAGCAAAAGAAACCTGCAAACCCCTCAGGCTTCCAGGGCAGAGCGTTCAAACTATTACAGAGCACCGGGAACAACCCCAATTAGCTGAAAATCAATTGATTTTTGGATTTTTCCTTAGTGCCTTGACCTATTTTATACTGCGAGCTCTTCATTCCAGCTTGGTTTTTACAGCTCCCCAAGAACCCAAAAACCTCGAGGATTGTCACAACCCTCGAGGAAAACATTCCCAAAAGGCAATTCCTGCCTGGGAAGAGCTGGAGCACAGACAGGATTCTGCTGACTCCCTCGGAAGGGCAGACAGAGCAAACAAGACTTTCCCTTCCCTCACAAACAGTAGCTGCAAGGCAGTGACTGCCCTGGGATTCCGCTGAGTTCTGCTACCAGGAGTAACCTCAGAGTAACCATCTTTGAGTGATGGATGGAGAGTCTGTCACCCTCCG
>NW_008236763.1:2343087-2344746 GCF_000691975.1 Corvus brachyrhynchos
AGCGCCAGCCCTGGCTCTGCTGAGGGGTCAGGGCTGCTACTCAGCAGATACTCAGCAAATACTCAGCCCTGTTTGTGGCCAGAGCAGCCCAGGCTGCGTTGGGAAGCTGATCCAAAGGGAATTTGGATCAGCTCTGCAGGTGCCTCACAGGCAAACCCTTCCCGTCTGTTTGGTTTCCAAGACATCCACGTTTGCTCCCCGGGTTTATTTGCCCATTCCAAGCCCCGGGTGTTGTGTCCCGTCCACTCCACTCCGCATTTCCCTTTGTGTTGCACAAAACTCACCCTGCAGAAGTCCTTGGACAAAATTCCTCTCCCTTTGGTACCGCCTAGAGGGTGGATTCTGAGAAAAAGTCAAGGAAAACCGTGCTCCTTAAACCTTCTGACACCTAAAGATCTCCCCAGGGGAAGAAGGACACCTTCCACTATCCCAGTTTGATCCAAGCCCCGTCCAGCCTGGCCTTGGGCACTTCCAGGGATCCAGGGGCAGCCACAGCTTCTCTGGGAATTCCATCCCAGGGCCTCACCACCCTCACAGGGAAGGATTTGTTCCCAAAATCCCATCTAGCCCTGCCCTCCGGCACTCCATCCCTTGGAAACCTTCCCTCTCTTTCTCATCAGCTCCTTCAGGTCACCCCAAATCCTTCTCTTCTCCAGGCAGAACAACCCCAAACTCCAGCATCACAGGTTCACCTGTCCTGGCTCTGCCCCTTCCCAAAATCTCACTCCCCACCCAGCCCAGTGAGAGGGAGAAGCAGCCACTTCCCAAAATCCTGCTGGTGTTCCCAACACCTTCCCAGCTACAACTCCACAGCACCACAAGGGGAAGATTAACCCCAAGTCAGCCAGAAACACCCAGTGTTTTTTTTTAACACACAGACAGAAAAACTCAACACTTCAAACACAGAACCACAACTTGGGAGCACGAGACAAGCAGGGAGAAGAATCCTGGTCAAGTAGCCAAGAGATGACTCAGGAGGCGCTCGGGAATGAATGGAGATGATCTTTATGGGTGCTTCACGTCACACCAAACTCCTCTCACAAGACAGTCTTATGGGAAGACCAAGTCCTGCACGTGGCAGGAGAGGTCCCACCCGCAGCTCTTGTTTGTCAACAGCAGCAGATGACCAGAGAGCCGCTGAATGAAGCCACTCTTGGCACGCAACTCCGGGACAAGCAGGCCCCAGGGAACGCCAGCCCCTCATCCCACCCGCTCCAGGTGCTGCCTCTTCCCAGCCGCCCCTCCCTGCGGGGCTGCAGGTGGGGGTCAGGGAGAGGGTCCCCATCATCAAACCAAGGGATATCCTGAGCTGGAAGGGACCCACAGGGATCACGGATGCAGCTCCTGGCCCTGCCCAGACACCCCAAAATCCCACCCTGGGCATCCCTGGCAGCGCTGTCCAAGCGCTCCTGGAGCTCTGGCAGCCTCGGGGCCGTGCCCATTCCCTGGGGAGCCTGGGCAGTGCCCAGCACCCTCTGGGGGAAGAACATTTTCCTCATATCCTTGCTAAATCTCCCCTAAATCACCCCCTGCCCTCCACGCTTCACCCCAAGAAGCCTCTCACACCCTCAAGGCACCCCCAGCTCTGGAACCCCCATTGGAGACGCCGCGTCCGCCCCCACCCTGGACCCCTCGCTGCGCACCCGCACCCCCCCCCAC
>NW_008236763.1:2346338-2353299 GCF_000691975.1 Corvus brachyrhynchos
GCTCCTGGCGTGGGGGTGCTCCCGGCGTGGGGGTGGTCCCTTTACAGAGATTTTTCTGGGATTAGGATGCTCCTGGGATTGGGACGGTTCTTTTGCGGGGATCCTACTGGATGAGGATGCTCCAGAGATGGAGACACTCCTGGGACGGGGATGTTGCTGGAATAGGATGCTCCTGGGATGAGGCTGCTCGTGGGGTCGGGATGGGGATGGTCCTCGAATGAAGCTGGTCCCAGCATGGGGCTGGTCGTGCAGCGGGGATACTCCTGGGATAGGGGTTCTCCTGGGATGAAGAAATCCCAGGCTGGGAACAGGGGTTTGGGGGCTGCCCCCCTGCAGAGGGGCTGCGCAGATCCCGGGAAATCCCTGCCGGGAGCGGGGCGAGGTGGGGGGGAGGCTCCGGGAGGATCCGGGAGGATCCGGTGCTGCGGCACCGGGAAGTGACGGTGTGGAAATGGCCCCGAGGCTGCTCCTGCCGGGCCTCGGGGCTGGGGCCGGTGGATGAGGAGAACAAATCCCGCGGCACCGCAGCGCTGCGGGAGGGACGGAGCCCATCCCGGAGGGGGGGGTCCGGCCTGAAATCAGGCGCAGAATTCACCTGGCTTTGGGAAAGAAGCAGCTCCGACCCCCGGCTGCTCAACAGGGTCCCGCTGGTGCGGTTTTATCCCGCAGGGATGAATTCCCAGCGTGGAACTTCAGGGTGTGCAGGCGTGGGAATGCCGTGGGCAGAGTGGGATCGGCTCAGAGGCTCCCTGTGCTGGGACGGAGGGGATGCTCCCACTCCTTGGTTTCAAAGAGAGCTGGAAAAAGTGGGAAATGTCCCTGCTCAGCCGTGGGATCCAGGATGGAGCCCCTCGCTGCGTGGCCTAGAAGGTGTCACCGGCGCGGTCAAGGTCACGTGGAAGCCGAGAAGCTCGGCCAGGACTGCCAGAAAGGCATCCCTTCCAGAAAGGCAGCCGGGAAATAAAGTCCCTGTTCCCAGAGGAAAACTCGCCTGCTTTGAGCGCCAGGAGCCCCATGGCTGCTGGGGGTCACACGTGGGGCCTTGTCCTCGATGTCCCAGCAGCAGCTCCTGCTCCTGAGGCTGCTTTGGGTTTGCTGGTGAGGGGGACAGCCAGGGCCAGGCACATCCATGGGCTGGGAGGCCCTGGCACAGAATTCCCAGAGAAGCTGTGGCTGCCTGTGGATCCCTGGAAGTGTCCAAGGCCGGGTTGGACGGGGCTTGGAGCAGCCTGGCATGGTGGAAGGTGGGGAAAGGTGTGGAACAAGAAGATCTTTAAGGTCCCTCCCCACCCAAACCATTCCATGATTCTCTGATGCCGTAATTCCGTGATCCATGGGGTTGTGGAGCTCAGGCTCGGTGGCTTGGCACATCCCGGCTTAGCCAAGGTGTTGTTTCCCACCCCTGTCCTTCCTCTGCCCCACCTGGGGCACAGAGGCTCGGAAAGGGCTGGGAATGTGGGGCCGAAGGAGCTGCAGCTTCCCACGGCTGCACCCACCACCCCAAACACTCCAGGGCTGGCACATCCCGCCCGGAGCTGGAGCTCCGCCGGCTCCGCAGCCTCATCCAGCAGCAGCATCCAAGGCCAAACGCCATTGATTTTATCGAGCTGGCTGTGCCACCCTCCCAGTGCTCACCTCTAATGCGTTTGGAGCTCAGCAATTAATTACCTGCACGGAATAAATCCTCAAGCCGGCAGAACACAGGAAGAGCTGGGGCTGGCTGCCGGCCGCACCGGGCACTCTGCCACGGCCACCACGAGCTGGCCACTTCACCCCTGCTGCCACAATGAGGGGCATCTTTAATAAATCAGAGTTTTCTTGCCCCAAACCCCCTCTGGAGCTGCTGGTGGGGTGGGTTCAAGCTGGTGCTTGGTCCCCAAACCCACAGACTCCTGTTGCCGTGGATGGGGAAGGATCAGAGTAAACTCTTCTTCCGTGCCAGCTGAAGATGGATTTGAGGTGGCACCCTGGAAACAACAGCCTGCCTCGTGTCACCTCCGTCCCCGCACTCCGGCAGATCCGTGGCAACTCTGCCTTCCCCAGCCCTGGCTCCAGCTCCTCTGCCGACAGCCAGGGCTCCATTAGGGAAAAAGAGGGGATAAAATAAGCTGTGGCCAGGAGCAGAGCTGGTGTGTGGCAGCTCTGCTCAGGAATCCGTTGGTGGCAGGGATTCCTGTGGGAGGGACGGGATCCGTCCAAAACGCTGCAGGAGGAGACTCCCAGCTCCTCGTGGCTGCAGCCCCACCACGGCTCGCTCCCATCCCACTTCCCCTGAGCCAAGGCTTTTCCCTGGATCTCTGTTTTCCCCAGCAGTCTGATCTGGCCCAGGGCTGGAGGTTGAAGCCTGACCTCAGTCCCCTCTCCCAGTTCACGATTTTGGTCTTCACAGCTCCTGAACCCGAAAGCCGGGAGCAGCAGGAGCCCGGAGGCATTGGCCTAAGCTCTGCCCTGTTCCCAGGGCCTGATCCAAGCCCCACATCCGTGGGCAAAAAACTTCTGCAGGGCTTTGTGCAGCTCAGGGGAGCCTCTCCTGAGGAGGGGGGAGATGAGGGACGAGGGGAGGTCCCACCGCAGGAGCAGCGGGGTTGGGACAGGGGTGGCTGCAGGGGACGGGGTGGAGCTTTAACCTCCCAGTTCCTCCCAGCACATCAATCCCACTCAGCTGGATTATATTTTTGGAGATCCCTTGCTGGGAAGGGATGGATGTGGGGGTGGAGACCTCCAGGTGAGATTCACCATCCCAGCCATGGCACTGCAGGGAGGATGAGAACTTTCCTTCAGCACGGTCCCTATTCCGAACCCTCGGCGCGTTTCTGTTTAATCCCTGGCACGAAGAGTTCCCAGGCGCATTTTGGCGTGGAAAGGACGCTGCCAAGGTGAGCTGGCTCCCCTGTGGCTCCGGGCTCGAGCTGTTGTCAGAGCTGAGCAGAGCAGAGCGATCTCTGGAGCAGCCACATCCATCATTCCCATAGGGAATCGCACTTCCAAAGCTCCCAGGCTGCTGGAAAGGACCTCAGGTGGTCTCCAGCTGTGCAGCTGCACCTCCCGGATCCGCAGGGGCACAGAGCATCCTTCCAGGCTGGATATTCCCTGGAGTTTGTGCCAGGCACAGCCGAGGGGCGAGATCTGAGGGTGGGATGCTCAGCCTTCCCAGGATCCGAGGATGGGATGGATGCTGGGCCTTCCCAGGATCCAAGGATGGGATGGATGCTGGGCCTTCCCTGGATCCGAGGATGGGATGGATGCTGGGCCTTCCCTGGATCCGAGGAAGGGATGCTGGGCCTTCCCAGGCTCTACTCGGTGCATCCCAGCAGGAACAGGCTCGTGGGGGTGTGGCTGCTCCGTGCCTCTGATCCCAGCCCTCCCAGATCCCATCCCGCAGGATTTCCATCCTTGCTTCCCACCAAATCCCGGCTCTCAGCATCCCCGCAGAGGCAGCAGCTGTGGCAGAGGCCGCCCGCTGGTCGTTCCCCCAGGGGCACAGCTGGCACAGCTGGCGGCAGAGATGCCACCTGCAGATGCCAGCTGGGATCTGGAGCTCACAGGGATCTGCACCCCCTGGGCAGGGCCACGCCTGGGCAGGGCATTCCCTGCTACTCCTGAGAGCATTCCCACACCTGGGCAGTGAATCCCGTTATTCCCAAGCATTCCCACACCTGGGCAGTGAATCCCGTTATTCCCAAGCATTCCCACACCTGGGCCGTGCATCCCATTGTTCCCAAGCATTCCCACTCCTGAGCCGTGCATCCTGATATTTCCAAGCATTCCCACTCCTGGCCAGTGCATCCCATTATTCCCAAGCATTCCCACTCCTGGCCAGTGCATCCCCATATTCCCAAGCATTCCCACACCTGGGCAGTGAATTCTGTGTCATTCCTGAGAGCATTCCCACTCCTGAGCCGTGCATCCCGATATTCCCAAGCATTCCCAGCTCCGGGTGCCCAGCATGACTAACGTTTGTCACATGCCGGTGCTCTCGCGCTGTCCCCGGGAGCAGCAGCGCCTGTGGGGGAGTTCTTTCTTTGCCATTTCACAACATCCCCGCGTTTTCAGCGGGAGGAGCGGCAGCTCGGGATGCTCCGAGGGACGGGGCTGAGCCGGGCTGTTTGTCCCCCCTTGGGGACAGCCCTGGCCCTGCCCCCCCGCCTGCCTGGGGTGCTGGCTGGTGGCCGGACCCTCTTGGTGCTTCCAGAGCAGAATCAGCTGGAGAAGCAGCAGCAGGACCGGGAACCCCACCCAGGATCTGCCAGGATCCTGCTGCTCTTTGGGGGCTGTGGCCTCGCCCCCGTGCCCTAAAATATGGAATGCTGAGGGATGGGATGGGGTGGGAAGGGATGAGGCTTCCCCACGTGTTTGTGTTGTTCTCCGAAGAGCTGCAGAGCCTTGGCTGGAGCCTCTGGGCGGGCCGGGGATGTAAATAATGAATAATTAACAATTAATAATCCTAACCATCGAGCAGGATTTCGCAGCTTGGGGCCGAGCTGGAAGGTCGTGGCAACCAGATCCTCTCCTCGTGTGTCCGTCTGAAAGCCGAGGAGGGGGGTTTGGGTGCGGGGCAGAGCTGGGGAACGTTCGGAGAGGAGCTGGGAGGTCTCAGGCTGGGTGGCAGCAGCAGGAAAAGCACCCTGGAGAGCCTGGCACGGCCAGGTATTGCCAAAGAGTCCCAAACCCTCATCCAAGTGCCAGTTTTCCTGCAAGATATCCCGGGTTGGGCTAAAATGGGATTTTTCCAGCTCTTCTCGGTGCAGTGGGACCTGGAGCAGGGGCTTTGAAGTCCATAAAAACGAGTCCCCAGCACCAAGCAGCAGAGCATGGCTGTGCCAATGAGAGAGTCCAAAGAAATAAAGATATTTTTGGATTCCCCTCGGTGTTTCACAGCTGAGCAATTAAGCTGTGTCCATTGCCTTGGTTATTAAGCAATGGCTGTTCCAAAATAGCCTCTGCTCCGAGCCACGAGCGGTTGCGTGCCAGGAAAATGCCTCTGCTTGGGAAGCACAGGAATATCCTGGGAAAACGCGAGAAAACAGAGCTTTTGCAGCAGCAAAGGACTCGTTTGTGGCCACCACTCCCAGCCCTTCAATGCAGACCCACTCTGAGCTTGCCAAGCTGTTGATGGAGCAGCAGAGCTGGAATCCCTCCTTGCTTCCCTTCTCTTTCCCGTGCAGATCCCGTGCCTGCCGAGCCCCTGAAAGCCTCTTTCAGGAAAACTTGGAAAGGGCCTGAGGAGAGTTTGTTGGGAAAGGTGAATTTCTGTTGGGAAAGGTGAATTTCGCTCAGGAGGAGCTGTTGGACCGAGGAGCCCTGAGGACATCTGGCTCCCACCTCCGAGC
This sequence comes from Corvus brachyrhynchos, assembly GCF_000691975.1. Classification (NCBI taxonomy): domain Eukaryota; kingdom Metazoa; phylum Chordata; class Aves; order Passeriformes; family Corvidae; genus Corvus; species Corvus brachyrhynchos. The sequence continues at coordinate 2,351,669 of NW_008236763.1, forward strand.
TGCTGCTGCCAGGAGGGGGAGAAATCTGCCCTCCTTTCCTGCCAGCTCCGCTTTTAGCTTGTTTTCATCTCCCTCGGGGAAGGGAGTTGGTTGTTTCTTTTCACTTGGACCTTCTGCAGCTCTGGCTGTGCCTCGGAGGGGTCTGCGGTGCCCTCGATGGGAGGAATCTGGGGGTTTGGAGTTATTACCTCTCCAATGCTGCCTCTGTTTCCATAGAGACCCTAAAAATAGAATAAAATTTAAATGGTTATTTCCTCGAGAAGCGAATCGGCACCAGAGATTTGTTATGTATTTCCTAGGAAAAGCCTAAAAGGACGGAGATTTGCGTTGTGAGTGGCTCAGGGAAGGATGAAAGGCTTTGCCTGTGGAGTTTGGGGACACAGGATCCCGTTGCTGATCCCTTGTCAGTGTTCTGGGTGTGGTGAGAATGGTGGATTCAGACTTTGTTTGGGATTTTTGGGAGAAGGAGCCCGTTCTGTGTGGCCATGAGCTCCTCCTCTGTCTGTAGCTCCTGGAGGTCAAGTCTGGAACGTCACAGCTTTCCCAAAATCTGGAGTTTTTCCCAAGTATCTGCTGGGGCTCTGAGGAGCTCCCGGTTCCCGCTGGTTTGGGAGCAGGAATAAACGGGAACAGCATCCCTGGGGACAGTCCCTGCTGCAGGAAAGTGGAGGTGAGGTGGCCCCAGACGTCAGCAGGGTCAGGACTGGCGTCCTCACAGGGTGGTGACTCCAAAAGCAGGTCAGGATTGTGCCTTGTGATCCTCCAGCTCCTGCCAGAGGCTGCTCCAGGAGGGAGAGGATTTTTTCTTATCCCAAATCGTTGAGTCGCTGCCTGGGAGCCGTGCTGGAGCAGGGATCTGGGCTCTGGGATGCGCTGAGCCCTTCGGAGATGCTGGAAGTTGCTGCCCCTGATCCACCTCACAAAATCTCCCGGGATGTAAATCTGGGTGTTCCAGTGGAACCCTGGCCGGGCTGACCCGGCCGTAATCGGGAGCAGGATCTGTTCCACCATCCATATTCATGACTTGGCCGCTGCCGGATTCCCGGGAGCCTCCCGTGTGTTTCCTGGGAATGTGGGAGCCGGCCCTTGGGAAAGGGAGACCTGGGGGTCCTCAGGGGAGCAGCGTGTCCCCGTGTCCTGCTGGAAACCAGTGGCTGCCCAGTTTGGACTGGATTTGGTGGCACAGGGCCACCAGCTGTGGTTTCCCACCTGGGGGGAGAGGCCAGCCATGGGCCGTGGAAAATCCCACAGGGAAAAGCCCCTTCCTGGAGCTCATGTCAGAGAGCAGCTGGAACGCCAGCCCGAGCCAGCCCAAACCACCACGCTCTGTGGGGTCATCAAATGGCCACTAACACTTTGTATTTCCAATATTTCCACGAATGTTTCGCATTTCCGAGCACTAATATTTATTATTTCCAACATTCCCACTCATATTTCATACTTCCCATGTAAACATTCCCATCCTACAACAAGTGCTGGCAGCAGAGCTGCAGTTCCCTTCCACGGATCCCTCTGGGCTGCTCCAGGGGGTCCCCAGAGCCCTCTGGAAGCTCTGGAAGCCTCGGAGCTTTGGTTCGGGGCTCGCGTGGGCACCGTCGGCGGGGCGCTGCGGGGTAACAGGAGCCCTTCCC
>NW_008236763.1:2353522-2356529 GCF_000691975.1 Corvus brachyrhynchos
GAGCCCCAGAAGGGCAGTCCCCACCTCGGGCGCAAGGCCCCCCAGGACAGCGGCCTGACGGCCATCCTGCATCAGCACCAGGGCAGGCCCAGGTCGTCGTCCACCACGGACACGGCCATCCTGCTGGCCGAGAGCGGGGCTGTCTACCTGCTCACCGAGGACACCGAGGGCCTGGCGGATAAGGTAGGGGTGAGGGGGCGCTGGGGGGGTTTATCCTGGAGGGAAGGAGGGTCTGGGGGGATTTTCTGGCTCTCTGTATTTCCCTGAGGGGCGGTGAAGCCGGGGTGGGGTTGGGCTCTGCTCCCACAGAACGGTGATGGGACAGGAGGATGTCACCTCAATCTGTGCCTCAAGAGGTTTGAGTTGGACATCAGGAGGAATTTCTTCCTCTGAACAGTGATTAGATGCTGAAAGGGCTGCCCAGGGAGGTTTGGAGTGCCCGTCCCTGGAGGTGTCACCTGGACGTGGCACTCAGTGCTCAGGGTGGGGGTCGGGCACAGCTTGGACTCTATGATCCCGCAGGGGTTTTCCAACCTCAGGGATCCTGGGATTCTGTGGCTGCACCGGGGTTAGGGGGGCACGAGGACAGAGCAGGGAGCCAGGTTGGGCTGGGTGCAGAGCACCCCAGAATTCCATCGGGATGAGGTTGTCCCTCAGGGCAGTGCTGGTGGCACCGGGCAGTGGTGGCAGCCCCTGGGAACCACTCGTGTCTGGAGCTGCTGGAATTGACGCTTCTCTTGTGGGGAATTGAAGGCAGGGACAGAATTCCCAGAGCGGGATTTGAGGGAGAGAAAAAAGGGCCTGGCACGACTCTGTTCCCGTGGGATGGGGAGGTCCAAAGGCGCCTCCAGGATTCAGCCGGGCAGCTGCGATTTGGTCCCATCCCAAGTGATTTTGAAACCAGGCTGGTGGACAGGATGGTGTTTCCATCTAGTGTTTAGTGCCATTAATTATGCAACAGCCCAATTAGCACTCGCTGAGTTCCAGGGACAGGCAGTGGGAGGTGCTGTGGGAGCCGGGGGGGATTCTCCCTGTTGGCTTCTCTCCTTGGCCTTCAGAGCTCGGGGGGGTTCCACACCCTGAAGCTGCTCCCTGCAGCTCTCAGGGCTATGAGGAACCTTCTTTTTGTGTTTTTACTTCACCCAAAAGTCCCAGCAGGGAATTGGCAAAGCTCGGGATGGGGAGATGGCCAGGCAGGCTCCGGCAGGGACGTGGGAATCGTGTCCCAGAGGATAAAAATGTCTCTGTACCAGCAGCTTTCCAAGGAGCTGCCCAGAATCTCCTCTCCCCACTTCGCTGTGAGCAAATCAGGGCACCCCAACCCTTCCCTGGCAGTTCCTGCTCCTCCCCTCTGGAATGTCCCACCCGGATAAAGCCATGCAGTGGCGTCAGGTTGGTCATTTGAGCATCCGAAGCCAAAATTCCTCCCTCGTGGCCTCCTCTGGGGTGTAGCCCGTGGCACTGCCTTGCCAGGATCCCAATCCCACTGGGATTATGGCCAAAGCTTCGATCCCGCTGGGGCAGAAGCGTCCAGAGGGAGGAAGAGCAGAGCAGATCCGAGTCTGCTCCCGGAGCAGCACAGAAAGGGGATGAATAATTAACTGCATATGACACAAAGAGTAATAAGAAGAGAGCCAACACCTTCGTGAGGCAGTGGAAAAATGACTTATTTAGAGAAACACGAGCCGTGTGATATTCCCGTGCCGGATTATTTTTCCAGGAGCCCTCAGGAAGCCCTGAGCCTGCTGCCTGCAGCAAACCAGCTCCTTTTCCTCAGGGATGGCTGGGTGGCTCCCAGAGCTGGGGCTTGGCATCATCCCTGCCTTGTCCCCTGGGATCTGCCTCCTCCTCCCTGTTTCCCCTCCCTCTGGAAGCCCCACGGGAGCCGTTTCCCCACACCCCCCCCCACACACAAATTTCATCCTGGATTTTCCACCCCTTCCATGAGGAGCAGACGCTGGATGGATCCCTCGTGGGATCGCTCAGCCTCACCAAGTGCTTTTGGGACAGCTGTAGATTATTCTTTATTGCTTTTAATTTTTTTTTTTTAGTTAATTAATTAAGTTCCTGCAGTTCTTCCTTCTCCTGCACTGGTTCCTCACCCTATGGACCCTGCCAGGGCCTGGCACACAAAAATTCTTCCCCCTTGCACCCCCTAATTGCCCCCAGGAGCAGCCTGTGGTGACAGGGGACAGCCAGAGGGGCTCAGGGGGGTCAGTGGGACCATGAACAGTCTGGGATTTTGGTGCTGGGTGCCAGTTCTGGCTGGGGTTTGTGGTTTACCCCAAAAGCAGCACTGCCAAGGGGTCACCCCCTCCTGGGGTCCCCTTCTTGGGGACCAGCCTTCCTTTTTTTGTGATTTTGTGATTTCCCCCTCCCCAACCTTCCACCCCTCCCCGTGCCCACCTTGTGCGTGCCGAGAGCTGGGGGTGAATTTGGGGTGAGCCGGCCATGCCCTGGCTCCCGCTGGCAGTGGCGACCAAGGGTTTGGGTGCCAGCTCTGCTCCAAGGGCCGTGTGGTCAGAGAGTGCCCGCGGGTTCCAGCAGCCGGGAGCATCCCTGCACCCCAAACACCTTCTCGCTGTCCCCTGTGCCTCACGGAGCTCCTCAGCATCGGGAGCACCCCAAACACCCTCTCGCTGTCCCCTGTGCCTCACGGAGCTCCTCAGCATCGGGAGCACCCCAAACACCCTCTCACTGTCCCCTGTGCCTCACGGAGCTCCTCAGCATCGGGAGCACCCCAAACACCCTCTCACTGTCCCCTGTGCCTCACGGAGCTCCTCGGCATCGGGGGCACCCCAAACACCCTCTCTCTCCCCCCTGTGCCTCACGGAGCTCCTCGGCATCAGGAGCATCCCTGCACCCCAAACACCCGCTCGCTCCCCCGTGTGCCACACGGAGCTCCTCGGCGTCGGGAGCACCCCAAACACCCGCACGGAGCACGGCTCTCGTTCGCCCGAAGGCGGCGGCCCGGTTGGGGCGTACCCGCCGCGGCGGGAGCAGCGGG
>NW_008236763.1:2357359-2364248 GCF_000691975.1 Corvus brachyrhynchos
GCCCCCTCCGTGCCCCTCCCCGAGCAGATGCTTCTCCTGTGAGGCACTGGGGGGACAGGGGAGCAGGGGGGGCTTCCTGCCACACCTCAGGGTGGCTCCTGAGCTGTGAGCCACCCCTGTTTATGGGATCACAACCCAAGAGTGCCATTCCCCTGCTCCAGTCTCCTCTCTCCGTGCCCCTGTCGCCACACCTCAGGGTGGCTCCTGAGCTGTGAGCCACCCCTGTTTATGGGATCACAACCCAAGAGTGCCATTCCCCTGCTCCAGTCTCCTCTCTCCGTGCCCCTGTCCCTGCTCCAGCCCTGCAGGAGAGTGTCCACAGTGTCTTGGGGCTCTCCAGGAGAGTGTCCACAGTGTCCTGGGGCTGTGTGGACCTGTCCCTACAGCCCCAGCCCCGCTGTCGTTCTGCCTCAAGGGCATCAGCCCTCGGGACACAGGGCGGGATTCATCCCGCTAAATTTAGATTCCCCCCGGGTCAGCGGCTATATCAGGGCCAGACGGATTACAGGGAGCAGGGAGAAACCCGGAGTCTCTGAGCACCCACCCCGGGGTGGCCGTGGCCCGTGGGGACAGAGGGGTTTGGGGTGGCCGGGAGGCTGCGGGATGGCTCAGGGATGTCAGGGAAAGTTCACGTCCCCTGCTCAGGCCTCTGCTCCCTGCCTGGGGCACGTCCAGCTCGGCCCTGGCTCCCTCCGGCCCTCCTGGCATCCAACCGCCGTCGGTTCCAGGGGGAGGATGTGGTTTCTGCCTCCTCCAGCTCCAGTTACCTGGGCTCGGTCAATAACTGGGACAGGGACAGGGACTCTGGCCCCACATCTAAGCCAGACAGAATTTTCCCAGGCAGGAGTTTTCCCTCGCTTGCTGCCTCAGTTTCCCCAGCTGGAATCCAGAGCCAACTCATCCATGAGTTTGGTGAAGTGTCTTGGATCTCCTCAGGAGGATTTTCTGGCAGATCCTCCCCTCCCACCCGAATTCCCGGCGAGTTCTGCCGTTCAAATCCCAGGGAAGGAGGTGAAACAGGCAAAAGGGAACAGAGGCAGTGGTGTAAAGCTGCCCTCCCTGCACCCCCCAGCCCCCGGGACATCCCTTTGGCACCCAGATCCCAAGGGGGTGATCTGGGGAGCACCAGGGTGAGGAGACCCTACAAGTGCCAGGGGTTTTTTTTGGGAGGGAACTCCTGACCTGGGCTGCAAACGGAATCAGGTGTGAGAGTCCAGGTGAGCTCCCACTTCCCACTTCCCACTTCCCACTTCCCACCTCCGTCTCCCCACGTGTGGCAGGGGAAGGAGTCCGTGAGCCAGGGCTGGGACCTCGTCCCCCGCAGTCATTCCCGCGCTCCCGCTGGGATGGCGCTTGCGGGAGCGCTTTGGAACGAGCAGATAATAGCTGGAAAGACAAAGACACCCGAGATTGCTGCTTAATTAATTCAGGAGGAGAAGAATATCAGACTCGGGTACTGATTCACCCCTCAGCGAAGAAGACATCGTGTTCCTCAGCCTCGGTGACATATGGCTGTTGATTGCAGCCCACCAGCAGCTCCCGCTCCCGGCAGGCAGCGCCGCGATCCCGGGGGATTTGGGGGTGGATGCCCGGGGTGCCGGGCAGGATTTGGGGCGCAGGGTTTGTGTCCACGCCGTGATCCCTCCAGGCCACCCCTGCTGCTCTGGGCTGGGAGCGGGATTTGGCTCCAGAGTCCGGATGAGGGTCCTGTTTGTGAGTCCTCACCTTGCTGAGGCTGCGGCTCGGCCTCTCCCCGCTTCCGCCTCAAATCCTCCGTGCAGAAGCTCCCAAAAATCCCCCCCGGTTGCACAAACCCTGCTGGAGGTGCTGAGTGGGTTCAGAGCTGTGTCACCCAGTGAGTGCTGGAGCTCCCGGGGTTACTCCCTCCGGCAAAAACAACAGCGGGAATTCTCCCAAATATTCTCCAAGCACAGGCAGGGCCCTGAATGGCTTCACCCACAATGGGGGGGCACCGAATTGTCCCTTCAGAGGCATCCCTTGCTGTGACCTATGAGCCCAGGGCACAAGGGACGGTGCCCAGCTTGGAGGATGTGGGGTGGAATTAGGAAATGCCGGGTTTGGCATGGCGTGGATGGGCACGGAGGCACAGGAACTTCCCAAGGGAGAATCCCGGGATCTTTCCAGCTGTACAACCACTCTCCACCGAGTGCCCTGAGCCCTGTGGGATGGTGGCACCGTCCCAGCACCAACGGGGAGCGGGAACGGCTGTTTGTGTTTGTTCCCTTTGGGAAGCAGCCGGGCCCGCAGCGCTGGCGGTGCTGTTTGTTCTCCCGGCACAGTCGGAGGATTGGGATCGGCCCCGTGGCTCCCAACCTGTTCCCACTCCCCTGGGCTCCCCCCCAGCCTGTGCTTCTCGTTCTTGGCTGCGAATCCTTTGTCCCTCGGGCTCCTCGGCCATGACAGAGGGAGAGGATCCGGCTGCTTCCCGCAGCTCCGGCCCCGCAGGAGCGACCCTCCTGAGTCCTGCCCCGGGAAAAGGATTCTGCTCTTAAATTCTCTGCTGGGCATCTCTGTGAGTGTTCTCCCCCTCTGCTCCCCTTTCCAGATTCCAGATTTCCAGATGTGGGATAAGGGGTGAGGAGCAGGGCGGTACCTGTGGGAGGAGGCCAAGAAGCTGCTTGCTCCAGACGCCAAATCCACTCGGGAATGGGATGCTAAGGAGCGCTGGATTTGGCAGATCTTCACCTCTATCAGCATCCCAACAATCCAGATGCAGTTTTCCCAGCCCATTCAAGGAGGGTTTTCCTGCTGGTTTTAATTCCCACTTCTCTGTGCCAAGCCCAGCCCCAGGGAAAGCAAAGCCCAAGCCCCAGGTCTGCCCTGTGCTCGTGTGGCAGCACAAGGGGACCCATCTGGGGCTCAGCCCAGGACTTGGTAGCTGGATCCTGCACTGCCCAGCACCAGCACGCACCAAATCTGCCAGGATTCTGTGGAAAATCCAGGGATTTCCTTCGCATGGGAGCTGGCATTTGTTTGTTTGTTTGTTTATTTATTTATAAATTTGCCTTGTACAGTCAGGCCTGAAAAACAGCTGCGGGGGGTAAGGATGCTGGGGAGTCTGACACCAACCTCTGGGGTAATTCCCTTGCAGAATTCCCATTTTTCCCATGCTGGGAAGGGTTTTGCATCCTGTGGAAGGGAGTCTGTGCCCTTGGCAGGGGAGATGCTGCCCCGCTGCTCCACCTCGCTGGGCTGGGGAGATAACCAGCGACGTTCTTTGTTGTTTGCAGTGATTTGTTGGCCTTCCCCTCGTGCTGGGGAGCTGGGAGCAGGTGTTTTCCTGGGAATCCAGCACCCAAGGTCCCCAATAAGGCACAGAAATGCTCTCCAGGGCTCGTTGCAGCATTCTGCCTGCACAGGCTCTTCCTGAGCATCCCTGCCTTTATCAAGTCCTCACTCCATCAGCCTCCTCTGGGAAATTCCTGCTCCTCCCTCCTTCCCCAAGACCAGGGACAGGCCAGGCAGGGTTTGTGGGGGCCTCTGAGCTGGCAGGGGGTGTGGGGGACATCACAGTTCCCCCTAGGATGAGCGAACCGCTCACTTCCCAGCCCCTGGCAGCCCCAAAAACCACGGCGGGAAGCAGATGGGCTGCAGGGCCGGCCCCGGCACCTTCAAGAGGGAAATGGAAAGCAGGAAGGGTGCTTTCCACAGTGTCCTGTGCAGCTGGGTCATTTTCCTGCCCTGCTGAGACAGCAGAAGAGCGATGGGAAGTGACCTCTGCCTCCTGTGCTAAAAGGAGAAGTGATGATGCTATGGCAGACACCAAAGCCACGCTGAGCGGCCCCGGTCATCTGCCCCGAGTCATGCCAGAGGCATCCACGGCCCGGGGCTTGGCCGGGCAGCTCAATCCACCCCCTGGGATCAGAGGGATGGGCCAGGAGCAGCGCCTGCCCACCAGAGAGCCGAGGAGCCCTGGCTGCTCCCGGGGGCAGCGCTGCGGTGTCACCGCCCGGCCCCCGCGGCTCCGTGTGGCACCGGCAGGGAGCTCTGCCCCGTCCTCACCCTGCCCTGGCACGGCTGAGCACCGCATGGTAGGCACGGCTGGGCTCCGGGCTGAGTTTACCAGGGAATCTTGTGTTTCCCGGTGCCCGTGGGGATGGACGGGATCGGGGCCGCGGGAGCTGGGGCTGGAAGGGGATGAGGATTTTGGTGCCTGGCAGCTTCACATCGAGCATTGGGCCACGCCAGGCTGCTCCAGCTCTGCCTTCTGCCCGTCCTGTGGGGCGGGCACGCCGGGCACAGGCACCAGCGCTGCCGCGGAGGGCCTGGCAGTGCTGGGGGGCTGAAGGCAGCACAGCTCGGGGTGCACCCAAAGTGCCAGGCTGCACTGCCAGGGCACGGATGGGTGCAGGGACAGCCCGGCAGGCGATGGCAGCGCCAGGCTGAGCGGGGCCCGGCTGTGGGAGCAGCACAGGCGTCCCCATTAACCATGGATCTGGGTCACGGGCAGCTCCTGGGTCCGGCTTGCACCATTCAAAGGGCGCCTGCAAACGCTTCCTAAGCTGCTGTTGGGGTTTTTTTGAGGAATAACTAAAGCAGAGAGCGGCGAAGGAGCCGGGCTCAGCCAGCCCGCTGTCCTTGGCCACAGTGGGTTTGAGGTTTCAGACACGCTGAGGACTTTGCTGTGGCTCAGCACAAGCTCTGCACTTCCATTCTGCTTCCCCGAATTGCTCAGACCCACCAGCCCTGCTCGGTGCAGCCCCACAGGTCTGGGCTGAGTCAAACACTCAGCTCAGGTCCCCTTCTTGGTGCCTCCCCAGCTCCTCTGGCCTGGCAGAAACGCAGCCGAGCCTGCTCGGGGCCATCCCTCCTTGCTTTCCATCTGTCCTGTTTAACGTCTCCGGAGCCGCTGTGAATCTCCACACCGCTGTCTGGGCAGTGGCTGGATGTGTTTTCTGTGCCGGCTCTGTGGCACAATGGGGTCAGTGCAGCCTTTCCCTTCCCACTCTCGTGGGGTGACAGGGACAGATCCAGGTCCGGGTCCAGGACACCTCCTGGTGCTGGCACGAGTGGCCAATTCCCGGCTTTTTAACTCCCTCAGGCTGCCCAGCTCCTTGCTCGATGATTGGATTTTTTCCCCCGGCTGTTTTCCACTCGCGTTTTTCCTTTCTGGATGCCTCCCCCTGCCTCTCCCAGGCTTTTCTGTCCCTCTCTGTGTCACAGCAGATGACACCAGCCCGTGCCGACCTCCTGCGTCAGGGCACAGGCAGCGTATGGGGCTGGAGGCGTGTGAATATCCCGGCACGGGGACGAGGGGGGTTTTGCGTTACAGCCCTGAAAGCTGCGCTCTCTGCGAGCTGTAAACAGCTCGGGCAGATTTCCTGAGTCGGCAATCCCGCCGGAGCCAGCGCCTCCGTCCCTGCGCGCCGGGAACGCGCCGGGAGCGCTCCGGGAACGCTCCGGGAACGCTCCGGGAACGCGGGGCCAGCCCTGACGGGGTCTGCAGGAAGCTTCTACTCCTCCTCCCTCCCTACTGCTCCCCCAAACTTCGCTGCCATCCGCTGCTGCCTTTCCCAGCCGGGAATCCTGCCATGGCAGCCGGCACTGCCCGGGCAGCGCTGCCAGCCTTGGGGACACCGCAGGGACACGGCCAGGCAGCCCACGCCAACTAGCCCTGGGGCACCCCAGCCCTGCCCGCCATGGAGGTAGGTCCTGGCAGCTTTTGGGGTTCGGATGAGATGCTGGGGAGGATGGTGATGGGTAGAGAGACCCACGGGGGAATTTTCGGTACCTCCGTTCCTCGGGGAATGAAACCAGGACTGAAACCCCCCCAGCGCCGCCCGTGCTCGGTGGGAAACTCCAGTGCAGCTGGAAGCCTGAACGTTAATCCCTGCGTTATGTAAGGAAAATTATTGTCAGGCTGGGAATGAGGAGGGAGCTGCTGCCAGCCCGCTGTGCCCAGCCAGGGGTGGCACAGAGGGGGACACGGCGCTGCCGGCCCCGGGCGGTGCCGCGGGCTCGGAAGGAGGGTGGGAAGTGTGAGTCAGGGCTCCTGCTGCTATTTTCAACACCTGAGGTGGGTCTGGTGGGAATAACAGCTCGGCTCGGCTCGGCACAGGGCTGGGAGCCTGTGTGGGGACGGGGACAGGACGCTCGGGGTGTCCCCGGTAACGCCGGGCGGTCCCCGGCTCAGAGGATGCTGTGCTGGAAAAGTGCTCTGAGGAACAGGGGCCACATGAAATAACTGCCCCAAAATCCCCCTCCCCACGTCCCCCACACACCTGCGTTTCTGTGCTGGCCGTGGCCTCTCCCCGGTGGCCACCAAGTGCCTCGGGCACGGTGACACTTGTGCTGCGGAGCTGAGAGATCAGGGCAGCAGCTCCCTGGATCTGCCCTGGATTTGGCATCTCTCGACAGCTCGGTGGCACCCGTTGTTGTTTTTGCCATGCTGGAAGGTGCCCGTGGTCCTTCCCACGGCTGTTTTGTCCCTGTGATGGATTCCAGCCAGGAATCACGGTGGCACTTTGTAGGGCGAGTCCTCGCTCGGGGCGGATGCGGCCACGGCTCATCCACGGCGCTTCCCAGTGGGCTGCAGGGCATGGAAAACAGAGCAGTTCCGGGGGTGATGTCAGCGCCTCCAGAGCTTTGCTCTGAACTTTGCAATAATTGTGCAATTTCTGAAGAACGGGGTTAAATCCAGGCGTGGATGTGCTGGGACAGCCACGGCCCCGAGCTGCTCACCTGCCACCTGGGCTTGGTTCCATCCGAGCTGCAGCACCAAGGAACCCAGCATTGCATAATTGTGCCCGGCTGCAGCCCTCTAAGTGCCGTTTGCTCAGCTCATTAGCTCGAGCCTTTTGCCTGTCTCAGCTCTCCTGGGCTCAGCTCTGTTGATAAGAATAATTTCCCTGCCCGTGTCCTGCAGCCC
>NW_008236763.1:2364368-2369607 GCF_000691975.1 Corvus brachyrhynchos
CTTTCCGTAATCCCCCCGTTAAATCCCCTGCGCAGTCATTTGGGCTGGCTGGGATTTAGCAGGCAGGGCCCGTTAATGCCGCAGGGATCCACATCCAGGCTTTTTTGGGGGGGTTGTTTTCAAAGCCATAACCTGATGTGCCTTTCCCCCGTGTGGCAGAGAGCAGGGGGCAGGATTTGAGCCCAGCGCTGGGTCCCTGCTCTTCCCTATCCATCCTGCCCTCCCAGATGCAATCCTGTGGATAAATCGTGGAATTATGGAGCGGTTTGGGTTAGGAGGGGCCTTAAAACCCATCCAGTGCCACCCCTGCCGTGGGCAGGGACACCTTCCACCATCCCAGGCTGCTCCAACCTGGCCTTGGATGCTTCCAGGGATGGAGCAGACACAGATTCTCTGGGAATTCCAGCCCAGCCCCTGCCCACCCTCCCAGTCAGGAATTCCTTCCCAATATCCCATCTAAACCCCCCATTTCCCAATGCCAAAGATTGGCTTTACAGAGGGCACCTCCCTCTTTGGAAACAGGGCTTAAGCAACCTTTCCCCTCCCCTCCCCAGTGGGTGTTTCCCATTTCAGCCTCTCCAGAGCTGCCTTTTCCTTTGCCACGGTCACTTTTTCCCTTCTCTGCCCAGAGAATTGCACAAAATCTGGGCAAAAAATCTGTTTCCTGCCGTTCCTAATTTCTGCCTCTCGATAAGAAACCAAAACAAAACCCTCCGTGGAGGGCCCAGCCTAAAAATAGCCTGGGAGTGAGGTCTGAAAACCGCAAGTTTGTTATGACTTGGATTTTGTTTTTAAAAAATTGCCACTCCAGCCTGAGCCCGTCCAGCTGGGATCGGCCTTTTCCTCTCACCCTCCAGCCCTTGCTCCATCACCGCTGCAGCGAGGAGAGAGGAAAAGCCTTGGGGAGCAGCTTGGGGGAAGCTGAGCTGAAATCCCAACGCCCCCAGACTCCCAGCAGGACACAAACAACAGGGAAAGGAGGAGATGGAAGGGAACAGCAGGGCCCTGGCTTTTCCAAGCCCCTGCTCCAGACGGGAGCGTTCCCAAGCAGCATCTCGAGAGAACATTCCTCCCCTCCTGCAGCCGGCGTTTCCTGGTGATAACGCACTCCCAACGTGATCCCGAAGCATTATCCCTATTAAAGGGTCATTCGGGGAAAGTGGGATGGAAATGAGAAATTATCCAGATCTGCCAAGGGTATTTAACTTTCAAGCAGCTCTTAATTAGAAGCCAGGAGCCATTTACACAACCAGGGGGGGATTTTGCATAAGAATCTGCATTTAAAACCCAGCAACTGGGAGGATTTAGGGGATTTTTTTTTGGTTGTTTTTCGTTTTTCCCAACTGGGCAAGCAGCATGTCCAGGATGGGGACCACAAGGCAGGGCCTGGCTTGCCATCCAGGCTCTGCAAATGTGGCTTCAGGAGAGTGATTTCCTCTCCCAAAGCTCCAGTTTTGCCATCTGTGAAATGGAATTTTGGCGTTTGTCCAGATTTCCTGCGGTGGCAGCTGGTGTTTGCAACAGGAGCTGGGCACTGCCAGGTGAGGGAGCTCGGAAAAGCAGAGGAGTCCCTGCAGCTGCAGCGCTGGGAGCAGGAGCTGTTCCCCAGTGCCCCACAAATTGGGGTGAGGGCAGTTTCTCTTGGGCTGGACAACTTTGGGGTGCATCCAGGCTAAAAGCAGGACCGAAATACCTCTGGGTTGCTCGATCCTCGTGCTCTGCGCTGGTCTGAGGGGAGATTTGGTGATGATTCCTGGTTTTCCTCACCCCTTTTCCCTGGGAGTGGCTGGCTGGAGCTGGTGGGCTGGCTGGAGAAATCCCAGTTCCCATCTCTGCAGAAGGCGAGGGTGGAAAGGCAGAGTCAGTGGCTGCTCCTTGCTGAAACCCACTGGGAAAATCCAGCCCTGAACTGGCTGCTGTGCTCTTTCACTGCTGTATTCCTGGGATTCCAGCAGCGGTGCCGTGGCTGGGAAATCTCCAACCAACTGGAAAACTCCCCAGCTTCTCTGGTTAATTATTCCCCTGCCCAGTTCTCGCCTCTCCCTCCGCATCCCAAGCCCGGTTCCCTCCTGGGGTTTTTCCTCCCTCCCCTGAGCATCCCCCTCCTTTTTCTTCTCCTCCAGCTGGACAAGGGCGACGTGACCACCCTGAACCTGCCCTCGGGCGCCGGGCACGGCGACGCCGACGGCCCCGTGTGCCTGGACGTGCCCGATGGCACCCCCGACCCTCACCGCACCAAAGCCGCCATCGAGCACCTGCACCAGAAGATCCTCAAGATCACGGAGCAGATCAAGATCGAGCAGGAGGCGCGGGATGACAACGTGGCCGAGTACCTGAAGCTGGCCAACAACGCCGACAAGCAGCAGGCGTCGCGCATCAAGCAGGTGTTCGAGAAGAAGAACCAGAAGTCGGCGCAGACCATCGCGCAGCTGCACAAGAAGTTGGAGCACTACCACAAGAAGCTGAAGGAGATCGAGCAGAACGGCCCCTCCCGCCAGCCCAAGGATGTTTTCCGGGACATGCACCAAGGGCTGAAGGATGTGGGCGCCAACGTCCGCTCCAGCATCAGCGGCTTCAGCGGGGGCGTGGTGGAAGGGGTCAAGGGGGGGCTCTCGGGGCTGTCCCAGGCCACCCACACGGCCGTGGTGTCCAAGCCGCGGGAGTTCGCCAGCCTGATCCGCAACAAGTTCGGCAGCGCCGACAACATCGCCCACCTGAAGGACACGCTGGACGACGGGCACCCCGAGGAGGCCTCCCGGGCGCTGAGCGGCAGTGCCACCCTGGTGTCCAGCCCCAAGTACGGCAGCGATGACGAGTGCTCCAGTGCCACCTCGGGCTCCGCTGGTGGCAGCAACTCAGGGGCGGGGCCCGGCGGCTTGGGGAGCCCCAAGTCCAACACGCTGGACAGCCACCACAACAACTTCGACACCATCCTGGAGGAGCTGCGGGAGATCAAGGACAGCCAGTCCCACCTGGAGGACTCCATGGAGGACCTCAAGGCCCAGCTGCAGCGGGATTACACCTACATGACCCAGTGCTTGCAGGAGGAGCGCTACAGGTAGGGACGGGCGGCTGCCAGGGGTGGTGTCACCCGGGGTGGCTCTGTGGGCACCACAAGCCGCTCTCCTGGGCTCATCCAGCCAAGAGACACGGGGAGCTGCAGCCCTCCTCACTGCCAGACCTCCGTGGAGGACCTTGAGATGTTTTCCCACAACCAGGGGAGGGTCGGAGGGGCTGGGTGGTGTCCCCAGTGCCGGGGGGGTGTCGGGGAGATGTCCCAGCCCAGCTGCCCTGCGCAGGTACGAGCGCCTGGAGGAGCAGCTGAACGACCTCACGGAGCTGCACCAGAACGAGATGACCAACCTGAAGCAGGAGCTGGCCAGCATGGAGGAGAAGGTGGCCTACCAGTCCTACGAGAGGGCACGGGACATCCAGGTAGGGCTGTGGGAAAGCTCAGCCACCCTCTGCTCCCTCCAGCCACGGGGTGAGGGAGAGACCCTGGGCTGGGAAGGAGGGTGGGGGAATGGGATTCCTTCTCCCAGCAGCCTCCAGGTGAGGTTGTCCCTGCGGTGCTGTCACAGCAAGGAGCAGGTCACTAAACCTTGTCCCCAAAACCAGGCAATCCCAGACTGGTTTGGGTTGGAGGGACCTTAAATCCCACCCAGTGCCACCCCCTGCCATGGGCAGGGACACCTTCCACTATCCCAGGCTGCTCTAAGCCCCATCCAGCCCGGCCTTGGACACTTCCAGGGATCCAGGGACAGCCACAGCTTCTCTGAGAATTCCATCCCAGCCCCTCCCCACCCTCACAGGGAGGGATTTCATCCCAAAATCCCATCTGCCACTGGGAACCCATTCCCCCTTGTCCTGTCACTCCCATGCCCCTGTACACAGCGACTCCCTGCCCTCCTGCTGTGCTCCAGCTGGGTGACCACATCACGGGGCTGTGACAAGCCACGTGTGGGCCAGCACAGTCCCGCAGCACCCAGCCCTTCCCCAGCCCAGCAGCGAGCCCCGGGGTCGCCGGGGAGGCACCGAACCCCTCCGGGGACACCCCTGGATGCGCTGCCACCGCTGTCCCCCGGCAGGAGGCCGTGGAGTCGTGCCTGACGCGGGTGACCAAGCTGGAGCTGCAGCAGCAGCAGCAGCAGGTGGTGCAGCTGGAGGGGGTGGAGAACGCCAACGCCCGGGCGCTGCTGGGCAAGTTCATCAACGTCATCCTGGCCCTCATGGCCGTGCTGCTCGTCTTCGTCTCCACCATCGCCAACTTCATCACGCCGCTCATGAAGACCCGCATGCGCATCCTCAGCACCGCCCTGCTCGTCCTCTTCCTCTTCTTCCTCTGGAAGCACTGGGACTCCATCAGCTACTTCCTGGAGCACGTCCTGCTCCCCAGCTGATCCGCAGATCTGGGAGGTTTTCGTTTCCCGACGAGGAGAGGGACAGGGGGATGAGGGTCCAAAGCCTTCTCCGCACGCTCGGTTCGGCTGCTTTCCCAGCCCTCCACAGCTGTCACCTGGATCTGGGATCCATCGGCCCTCGGGGATGTTTGGGAAGGGTGGGATGGGGAGCGAGGAGGAGTTTTGGAATGCACCGGTGATTTCTGGGTTTTTATGAGGGGTTTTGGGTGGTTTTTTAAAGGTCAGCCTGAAGTCCCTGGGAAGGAGATCTTCACCAGGGGTCTTCAGTTGGTGGGAAGGATTGAGCTGGACCAAACCTGGCTCTGCAAGAACTCCCAGTAGGGAGAGGAGAGGAGAGGAGACGAGTTCATTGGGGCAGGATTTTCCCTTTCGGCCTGGACAACCAAGGTGGCAAAAAGTCCTGGGACGGAGCGAAAGCGAAGCAGGTGGAGATGGAGGCCGCGGGTCCGGGGCAAACACAGCAGGACACACACGTCCCACCAGCCTCTGCCACACCCAGCACAGCCCAGCCAGGACACAGCGGGGCTGTGACACCGCCCCGGTGTCCCCACGGGGGGCTGGGCACACCCAGGGCACTCAGCACGGGCACGGGCACCACCCCCCGCGCTGGCTCCATTTCTTGACTTCCCAACTCTTTGGCTTTAGTTGATCCGATCTCTTCAGGGACACCAGGACTCTTCCAGCCTCTGCCCCGTGTCGTGTGCGTGTGCGTGGTTTTTAATTTAACTCCAGACTCTTGTTTCCATTTGTGAATCAAAGCTGGTGGGGCAGGGGGAGGAGGGGGAGCGGGGGGCCCCCCCCCCCCCCCCCCCCCCCCC
>NW_008236763.1:2369928-2370573 GCF_000691975.1 Corvus brachyrhynchos
CAGGAAGGGACCTTAAAGATCAGCCAGTGCCACCCCCTGCCATGGGACACCTCCCACCATCCCAGGGCTGCTCCAAGCCCCATCCAGCCTGGCCTGGGACACTTCCAGGGATCCAGGGGCAGCCACAGCTTCTCTGGGATTTCCATCCCAGCCCCTCACAGGGAGGGATTTCATCCCAAAATCCCATCTAAGCCTGCCCTCTGGCACTGTGCAGCCGTTCCCTCAGTGCCTGAGCATCACCTCTCACACCAGCACAGTCTGAGCATCACAGCTGGGAGGTGATAAAGGTTTGGTATCAAAGATAAGGCTCAGCCCAGCCCCAGGGCAGGAGCAGGGCCGTGCCCAGGTGGGATGCACAGGGATGGATGGACAGGACAGAGCTTTGGGGAGGCTCCCGGGAGCTCTGGAGGGAGTGGTCACCTGAGCCTGGGGGACTTGCCCAGAGCTGGGGGATCTGTCCCACCCTCAGCTCCAGCAGAATTCCCTCCTCTGCCTCATCCCAGCCAGGTGCATCCAGCACCAGGTCAGCCCTGACCCCACGGGAGGAACAAAACCGTGAGTAACTCAATTCAAAATCCCCTAAACTCCGCTCTGTGCCCTGCCTGGCTTTGCCTGAGCCCAGACCGGGAGCGCGGGGCTGCAGCT
>NW_008236763.1:2371906-2373491 GCF_000691975.1 Corvus brachyrhynchos
CGCCCCCCGCCCGCTAATTGCGCTTTATGAAAGAGCCGCAGCTGCGCTCCCGGCCGCCCCCAGCACCGGGATAAGCGCGGGGGACAGGGAGTGGGGGAGCGGGACCCGCCGGGCTGGGGCCGCCGGGCACGGGGACCGTCGTGGGGCACATGCAGGGATCGGTGCACTCAGCGGGGACATCGAGGGACAGGCTGGGGGGCTGCGGGCCCGAGGGGCACCTGGCGTGGCACAGAAGGATGTCCCTCTGTCTTCTGTTTGGGGCTGCTTTGCCGCATCCCAAGGGTGCCCCGGGGGTGCCACCGCTGTCCCCGTCCCCTGCCCCGTGTGTCACCACAGCCAGCCTGGCTGAAGTAATTATAATAAATTGTTTTGGTGTCTCAGGGTGATTGCTCCTAACGGGGACAAAGCGAGCACGGGTTCGTCTCCGGGCGTTGTGGTCCCGTTTCGAGCTGCACCAGCCCTGCACCGTACCCCTGCTGGGAGGACTCCCAAACACCCTCGTGCTGTCCCCACGGGGATCGCCCTGCGTGCCCAGGGCACCCGGAGGTGCCCACCTGCGTCCCCAGTTCATCCCAGTTCAAGCTGGACATGGGTACCCTCACCCGATCCAGGCACAGCGCGGGGGAGTTTTCCCAAGGAGGAGGAGGATGAGGAGGAAGGGATTTGGGAGGGGGAATGTTGGCAACCATCGATGGGGACACGGCGCGTCCCCGGCTGTCCCCTCCCCCCGGCGGCGTGGCCGGGCTTAGGCCGTAAAAAGCGGGAGCTGGTACCAAGGATAACATGCCACGCATGCCTGCGCCGTCTCCGGGGGAATTTCGGCCGTTCCACATGAAAAATACTCCCGGCTCTCGGGTCAAAGGGTCTGCAGGAAAAATTTCCGAGCGGAAAAGCTTCACGCGATGCAGAGCCATGGCTGGCGGCCGGCCCCGGGCGCTGCGGCTCACCTGGCGTGGCCAGGGCCACCACGGCAGGTGCCAGGGCCACTATGGCCAGTGTCAGTGCCAACACTGCCAGTTCCTGGGCTACTGTGGGCCGTCCCCATGTCGCTGTGACCAGTGCCAATGTCACCACGGCAGGTGCCAGTGCCACCACAGTCAGTGTCTGTGCCACTGTGGGCCATCCCCGTGTCACTGACCAGTGCAAATATCACCATGGCCAATGCCAATGCCGCCATGAATTGTGCCTGTGCCTCCATGGCCAGTGCCTATGCTACTGTGACCAGTGCCTCCATGGCCAGTGTCTGTGCCACTGTGGGCCATCCCTGTGTTGCTGTGGTCACCACAACTGGTGCCAATGCCCAGTGCCAGTGCCTGGACTACTGCGGGTTATCCGCATGTCACTGTGACCAGTGCCAATGTCACCATGGCCCCTGGGACCAGTGCCACCACCACAGGATGACCAGCAGTCCCTCGAGCTCGTGTGACCCTGGCAGCCCCCAGCTCGCCCCCAGCACCGGAGCAGAGCCCCGGCCGTGTCCCACTCGTGGCCAATCCACTTATTTAATTGCACGTTTAAAAATAAATCATCGTCCGGGGTTGGCGGGGAGAGATGCTCCAGGAGAAAAGTGGAGAGGAATTTAATT
>NW_008236763.1:2373583-2373929 GCF_000691975.1 Corvus brachyrhynchos
GGGAGCAGCTACGAAGGGAGGGGAGGGTAGGGCAGCGAGGGGAGGGCGCGCAGGGGAAAGCGGCAGAGAGACAGTGAGATAAGATTAGAGAAATCCTTGATCGCGGGGCTCCCCGAGGGCTGGCGGGACTCGCGGGTCGATGGCGGATGCCAAAATCCCACCCTGGGCATCCCTGGGAGCGTTGTCCCAACGCTCCTGGAGTTCTGGAAGGTTCGCGACAGTGACCATTCCCTGGGGAGCCTGGGCAATGCCACCTCTGCGGGAAGAACCTTTCCCTAAAATCCAACCCAACCTTTCCTGGCCCAGCTCCAGCCGTTCCCTGGGTCCCGTCAGTGGCGCGGGGAGC
>NW_008236763.1:2375018-2376188 GCF_000691975.1 Corvus brachyrhynchos
CGGCGTGAGGGGCCGTGGTCGGGAGTTGGCTCCATGATCCTTGTGGGTCCTCCCAGCTCGGGATATTCCGTGGTTTTATGGTTTGTGGTTCCCACATCCCATCAGCTCAGGGCAGGCATGATGGGGTGGATCCTGGAAGGGATGGGAAGGACAGGAGATGTCCTGATGGTCCCACAGCCACAAATTGTGCTCCAGCAGTGCTGGAGCTGATCCCCTCTGTCCCATTCCACTGCACATCCCAGAG
This sequence comes from Corvus brachyrhynchos, assembly GCF_000691975.1. Classification (NCBI taxonomy): domain Eukaryota; kingdom Metazoa; phylum Chordata; class Aves; order Passeriformes; family Corvidae; genus Corvus; species Corvus brachyrhynchos. The sequence goes on from NW_008236763.1 coordinate 2,375,263, forward strand.
TTTCTGGCGTGGAGGGATGGGCAGAGTTGTCCTGCTTGGAGAAATCCGCCAGCAGAAACCCAGCAGCCCAAAGAACATCATCAGCACAGCTCCGGGAGGGCACAGGAGCTCCAGAGCGACCACCAGAGCTCGGCTAACCAGGTCCCCAGTGGGGTCTGGGGTTGCATTTTCGGCTCAGATGTGACGCAGCCATTCCCTGTGCTCCAGGAAATCGGGATCAAAGCTTCCGGGCGCCGCTTGCTCCCCTTTTTTGGCTGCTCCGGGCTGCAGCTCGGTGCCATTGAAGATGGGAGGACTTTCATGTGGGGATTTCTCTCCTTCAGATCTTCAAAGAAATCCGCAATCAAGCAGGTGGTTGTGGAGGCACCTTTAAAAAGAAAAAAAAACTACAAAAAAAAGGGAAAAAAGCCCAACCAAACGCACTTTGAAAGAATCAGAGGCAAAGGAACGCCTCAACTTTGTTGTGTTAATTGTTCCGGCTCTCAAAGTTCTGACAAAATGTCTCAGAAACATCCCTGGCTCTGGGCCCACGATGTGTCAGGCACACAACAAAGGGCTCCAGCACGAAACCTGAGGAAGGGAAAACCGACAACGGGAGATTCCGAGCGGAAGGAACAATCCCAAGGTTCCAAGGAAGGAGCGTGGCCGGAGGGGAGGCGACACCCAAATTCCAGAGCTCCAGGGGCATCCCTGAGCTGCTCTGGGCGTCATTAGGAGCCATCAGTTAATGAGCGCTGCCTGCGGCCCTCCATCCATCCCCTTCCCAGCGGTGCGACAGGTTCTGGGAAGCTCCAGCGGGATCCAGCCCCGTCCCCACGCTGCATTCCCAACACGAGTGGTGGCTTTGGCTGCCGGATGGCCCCGGGGTCACCCCCGCGTCCCCCCGGGCCCGCTCCTCCCGCCCCGCTCCCAATCCCAAATAAGGG
>NW_008236763.1:2376480-2377029 GCF_000691975.1 Corvus brachyrhynchos
CAGCCCCCAGATGAGGGTGGGGTCCAAGCCCGGGGTGACCCAGAGAGGCACAGACACACCACCCACCCCAGCATTCCCATGAAAAATCTTCGGGAATGCCCAATTCCCATGCCCGGAAGTCCCTACACCTGTCCTTCGGGAATGGTGGCAGTCCCAAATCCTGGGATGCAGCAGTGGGAAGCACCAGTTTCCCCCAGGACCAGCTGGGAGAAGGGTCCAGGCTGGCCTCACCTGGATAATGCCATGGGATAGCGACCAGGGAAGCTGGGATCAGTGGATACAAACCCACGGGACAACCCGCTGTGCTCCAAACCCGCCGGCATCCCCTCATCCTCCTGCACAATTCATCTCCGGGAGTTTCTCCCGGTTTCCCGGTTCCCGGAGCCATCCCGGCAGGAGCCCAGCCCCGCTCCCACACCCTGCTGGGCAGCGAACGCAGCATTTGGGGCTGAAGTCAGCCCCAAAAAATGGCATTTTCTCAGCAAAACGCGGCTGAGGTCATTTCCAGCCGCCCCAAACCCCCGCGGGGCCGGGCAGGGCGCGGCGGGG
>NW_008236763.1:2377621-2379202 GCF_000691975.1 Corvus brachyrhynchos
CGCAGCCTGGTGGGACAAGGGGTGGCATTCCGGGCATAGCCCTGCTGCGCCCTGGGAGGGAGGAGGCGCGGAAGGGCTCCGATTAACCCGACTGGAAACGGGAAATGGTTGCGGAGCAGTGAAATGGATTTCCACGGCGCAGCGGGGGAAGGGGGTGAAGGGAAAGGGTGGAGAGGCAGCCAAAACCCGGAGATATTCCCCAAATCTAAACCCACCCCGGTCCAGGAATGTGCGGGCGGCGCTGGGACAGGGGGCTGCCCACAGTGGGGAGGGGAGAAGGGGTTCGTGATCCCCCACTGCCCCACTTCCATCACAGCTTTCCCTGAATTTTGGGCTCTGCTGGTCCAGTAGCTGTTCAGCCTCAAAATCCAGCTGGTCCCACTCCCGGGGGTGCTGAGCCCCCACATCAGGGATGCGCCCAGTCCCAGTTCAGTACCACAGAGCGCTGGGGAAGCACCAGTTAAACCCAGTTTGAGGAGGGGCTGAGTGCACAGAGTTGTTCCACCCTGCAGGACGTGTCTGAGCTCACCCACCCTCACCTGGGCCGGAGCACGGCCCCATCCCAGCGGGAAAGGAACAGGGACAGGGGCAGGAGCCTGGCCAGGGCAGCCCCTCCCTCACCCCCAGCAATCAAGGTGACAACTCAGCTTTACCATTTGCTTTTAATTTAAAGTTTTGCTCCAGCCCGTGCTGTAGGAGGGAGGGAAAACGCCCGCACGCCCCTGGAGAGGGGAAAGGGCCAGCGAGCACACGCGGCAATAGTGCAAGGGAGCCATGGGACACCGGGGCACAGCCACCTCCCCAGAAACACCCCTGGGAGGCCGCTGTGCAGCCGGACACCTCCCGTGCTGCTGCCCTCCACAGCAGCTTGGACAGAGGCAATAAATCAATAAATAAAGAGCCGGTGCCTCTCCAAAGGCACCTTTTTTTTCTTCTTTTTCTCTTTTTTTTTTTTTTTTTTCCACATGCCACTGAGTTGTCGGCGTCACAGCCTTCCTCAGCCCGGGCTTTCGGCCACATCCAGTTCGGGTTTCTCAGCACTCAGGAGAGGGCAGAGCCGTGGCCTGGGCGCTTTGGCCACCAGCACCTCCCAAAGCCCAGCCCACGGGCAGCACCTTTGAGCCCTCCCAGCACCCTGCTACATCTCCAGCTTGTTTGAGGTATATCACCCGCCCCCTCCATTACCTTGTGCAGCCAAAAAACAGTGCAAAGAAAACAAAAATGGCCCCCCTCAACCCCTTGCTTTCATCCCCGCCATGAGATGAGCCTGTTTAAGAGGGGAGGACGGCGGCGAGGCACCTCCGGGACCCCCCAGCCCCTCCTCGGGGGTCACTCTGGGCTCTTTGGTCCATTAAATGTCCTGGCCCTGGGGCACCCCCCACCACCACCGAGGCTGCCAAATAAATCCGTGGGACGTGGATCAGCAGCACCAGCAGCCCCGGGGAAGGCAGGGAGGGCTCAGCCCCCTCCCCAAAATGCACCACCCCGGGCGAGCCCTGCGGGGAGGGAGGTGGCCTCAGCTCAGCCTCCCCCCGACGGCCACAGCGCGCCGGTAGAGCTCGGTGACATTGTCACAGCCCG
>NW_008236763.1:2380119-2382793 GCF_000691975.1 Corvus brachyrhynchos
CCACCAGTGCGTGGCGATGTCCTCGATGGGGCCCCGGCGCTCCGGGTTCACCATCAGCATCCACCGGATCAGCCCGCAGGCATCTGGGGAAGGGACAGATCAGGCACGGGAGGGGACACGGGGATGGGGGACACACAGGGGGATGGGGGCGGCCCTACCTGAGAGCTTCGTGGGCTCCCGGTAGTCCCCGCTCGTGATCTGCTTGACCAGAGTCTTGTAGTCGTGGCCATCGAAGGGCATCGTGCCGTGGACCAGGATGTAGAGGAGGACGCCCAGGGACCAGCTGTCCACCTGGGAAAGGGACAGAGGAGCCTGGAGGGGACAGCAGGACTGGGCTGTCCTGATCCCCATCCTGCCACAGTCTCATCAGGGCTCCCAGGATGGCAGCAGCCACAGGAGGGGACAGGGCATGGGGCAGGAGCTCAGCACATGCACCCACCCCGCAGTGCCCGGGCTCAGGGGTCCCGTTATCCCAAAAACCCCCGGAGCGATTCCCACGCCTGGCAGGGAGGCACAACCAACCTCGGGGCCCTTGTAGGGCCGGCCGTTGATGATCTCGGGGGACGCGTACAGGGGGCTGCCGCAGTAGGTCTGCAGGAGTTTGTCCTGCTGGAAAACGTTGGACAGCCCGAAATCTGCAATCTGGGGGGACAAACACGGCTGTCATCCAGCGGCAAAGTTCCCTTTCCCAAAGTTCCCTTTCCCAAAGTTGCCAAGGCTGAAAGTTTCCCTGGACCTCTCCAGGGATGAGCCTTTGGTTCTGAACCCCCTCCGGGGGCACCTCCAGCCTGGTTTTCCACCCCAAGGTTGCTCCTGTTGCTCTCTGCCTCCCAAAAGCCTCATCCCAGCCACGGCAGCAGCTGCCCTGCGGCCCTGGCAGTGGGAGTAGAGTGGGAAGATGAGGTTGGAAGGGCTTCCAGGCTCTCCTCCAGCTCATTCCCAGGCACCCCAGGCTGTGCCTTGCACAGGTACTCATTATCCTCATTATGGCTGTCACCTCACACCGAGCAGGAGCTTCTGTGGCTGCCCGCGAGCTCCATTGCAAAATCATCCCTGCTGGAGATAAACCCCGCAGCCCGTTATCAGTGACCGCAGGGATCTCCGGCCGAGGCCGCCCCGTGCCCTTCCTCCCTGGCAGAAAGCATCACTCGGGGCCCCTGGAGCTGGGATTTCCTGGCTGGCACGCACAGAAACCAGGAAAAGAGCTCTTCTCATCCACCCAGCGTTGATCTGGGTGCGCAGACTTTGCCCCCTTATCAGCAGGCAGATATCACTTACGGCTTTGCCAGATCTGCCAGGCTCTGTTTTTCCCAGGCAAACCGCATTCCCAGGCAGTGCCAGAGCTCCGGGAAGCCCTGAGGGGACTGAGGTGCTGTGGTCACCCCTTGTCCCTCCACGCTGGGCAGCTCCCCTCGGGTAACCCCCGAGCGCGGCCAGGCCGTGCCAGCCCCTCACCTTGATGTTCCCGTTGGCATCCAGCAGGATGTTCTCCAGCTTCAGGTCCCGGTGGACGACCCCGTTCTGTGGGAAGGGCGGGAGAGCCGGGGTTAATTCGCGGAGGGTTTGAGCGAGGGGAAGTCCGGCACACCGGGAGGGAGGTCACTGCCGGTCAGGGCGCGGCGAGCAGGGCAGAGGAGCCGCGCACAGCGCTGGGTGTGGCCCGGGTGCCACCAGGTCTGGCTCTGCTCGGCAGCAGGAGCAGGGAGGTGCCTGCACCAGGTGCCACCCTGGGCTCCTCCATTGTCCCCAGCACCTGCTGCCAGCCCCACCAGGGCACAGCTCCTGCTTGGCCAGGGCCTGCTGCGCCCAGCTGAGCGAGACCCCGATGTGCCTTGGGGTCAGGAGCTGCCCTGCCAGCCCCTGCTCCCACCGAGGACTGAGGCACAGCCTTGGAGCATCCTCCTGGGAGACCCTGGTCCTGCCAGGGCATCATCCCACAGCCCCGGGGAGGGTCCTGCAGCTTCACGTTCCCGTCAGGAGCAGGACAGGTGACCCAGGGCTTGGCTTCCAGCCCCGCGGGCAGCCCTGGGCGTCTCCGTCTGGTTGGGTGGCAGGGGAGGTGACACCTCCCAGGCCGGGTTAGTCACCCCCACCCCGCAGCAGCCGAGGCCAGGACCTCCCAAAAGCTGCCGGGGCACTGCCACACCCTTCAGACAAAGGCAGCATTAACCCTTCTCCTGGGAAAGGCGCAGAGCCACGAGCTCCTCTCACCGTCCGCGGGGCTGCATCCCTCCCCAGCCCTCTGCTGCAGGGCGGAGCTCTCAGGAGCCCATCCAGCCGCTCCCCCGCCGGGAAAGCACCGGGAAAGCATCGGGAAGCGCGGTGCCAGCCCACCTTGTGGCAGTAGTAGACGGCGGACACGACCTGGCGGAAGAAGTGCCGCGCCTCCTGCTCCGAGAGCCGCTGCCGCTCGCTGATGTAGTCGTACAGGTCCCCTTTGCTGGCGTATTCCATCACGATGACGATCTTGCTGCTGTTCTCAAACACTGCGGGACGTGGGGAAGGGTTAGGAGGGATCCTCGGGACTGTGGGAATGCTCATTAGGACATCGCTGTTAACGAGCAGCTGAAGCCCTGATTGACCCTAACGCTGCCCACCCCAATCGCTGCCCTCAGCCTTGGACTAAACAGGGACCTGCAGGTCAGGGGAGCCGCCAGAGCTGTCACACACATAC
>NW_008236763.1:2382931-2384280 GCF_000691975.1 Corvus brachyrhynchos
GGCACCGGGTGTGCCCCCGCCAGTGCCCTTCCTGCCTGTTCCCACTGCTCCCAAAAAAGGCTCTGGCTGGAGCCAGGAGCCGGAGCGTTTTCTTCCTGTTTGCAGAAAGCCACCTCGGTGTTTTTGAATTCCAGCCGCCGGTGTGACTCAGCCCTCGCAAACACGGCGGAGGAGCTGCCAGCCCGCTCGCTTTTGTTTGGAGGACAAAAGGGCTCTGGAGCCCTCCCAAGCGCCGGGAGCAGGGGCAGAGCAGGTTCCAGCCCAAGGACTCGGTGTCTGCAAAGCCTGACCCACCTGCGGATTTGGGCTGAGCCCGGTTCTGGTTGGACCTGGAGGAATATCCCTTGGGTTATCCCAACCCCCGCCGGTAGCAAAGCCCGGCCCTGGCCATAAAGCCAAGCCCGGCAGCACCAGGAACTCTCCCAGCACTCTGTGGTTTGGTTTTCCAGTGCCCCGGGGGAGGGAATGAGGAGGACTCCAGGACTGAGATTAAATCCTGCCTCGGGCTCAGAGTGGATCCACGGAGATCCCAAATTCACCTGGATGAGCGTCCGCCACAGCCACACACAGCCCCTGCTCCGCAGCACAGCTCAGCCTCCCTCCACAGCCCCACCGAGGCTTCCAGCTCCCAAAATCCACATGTGGAGCTGGATTCCCTGTCTGGGAGGGAGGGACGGCACAGGAAGGGCTATTTCTGGAGCAGGTATTTCCCCTCGGCGGGGAAAGCACAGCCTGGGAGCATCTGCTTTCCCTGCTGAGTCACCGGGAACGGGAGCCAGGTCCTGGAAGGGAGGAGAGGGCCGGGCTGAACCCACCCAGCCGGGCCAAACCCACTCCAAGGACCCCAGCCCCCCCCCCGTTCAGGAGGCTCCGATCATGGATGCAGCTGGAAAAGGGAGGGGAGCAGAGGCCTCACCTTCGTGCACAGCGATGATGTGGGGGTGGTTGAGGGAGGACATGATCTCAATCTCCCTCCGGATGTGGACAAGGTCCTGCTCATCCTTGATTTTGTCTTTCCGGATGGATTTGATGGCCACCTGCGGATGAGCACAGAGGGGGCTGTGAATTCCCAAAGCAAGAAATTCCCCGCTCCCTATTTTAGGAAGGGGCTCACAACCAAGATCCCAACCACCCAGCTTCCCCACGTGCCGTATCCAGGAGCTGAGCAGCGCAGCTCCATGGAAACAGCTCTGGGAAAAGCGAATTTGATCGATTTGGGATTTATCCTTCCCAGTTCCTGCTGCTGCACGCACGGGAGAAGCTCCCCCCGAGGAACACCCGTGCCAGCTCCTCGTTTTGGGGGGCTCCCCGAGCCTCCTCCCGCAGGTAGCGCAGCTCTGCTCCCCCTT
>NW_008236763.1:2384294-2386162 GCF_000691975.1 Corvus brachyrhynchos
TGCTGTTTTGCTTGCCGCCGCGGGATGCCGGCCAGGTGCAGGGATGCGCCCTGCACACATGACTCGGGAGATAACCACAACAACAACAGCCCGTTCCTGGGCTCAGGAAAGGGGGAACAAAACCCCACACCTCGCGTTTTGTGCGCCCCTAAGCCACTTTATTTCTAGGAGTAAGAGAAAGTTGGGATTCAAAAGTAGATCCCCGCTCAGAACGGGGTGGGAGACCCGGCTTTTTCCAGCCTTTCCTTTGGGTTTTCAAGCTCTCCTCCACAAGGAGGTTGAGAAAGGGGAGGAGAACGAGGAGTAGGTGCCGGAGAATAGACGCCTTCTAATCCCCTTTCAAAGGAGCTGTGGGCACACAATGCGTTCCCAGGGCTGAATTTACAACTGACTCCAGCAAAACCTTTCATTTTTTTTTTCCCCCCTCTTTTCCCCTCCCAGACAAGAATGCGGAACAGCTTTAATCCCGCCAAGGGACCCCCGCGCCGGTCTCCCAGCAACGGCGAGAGGGGCCACAGACCCCTGCCGGCCCCAGCTGCCCGCACCGGGACCTTCCTGCTGCTCCGAGGGATGCTCAGCCTCGTGTCCCTGCGATTTAGGGGCGCTGGAAGCCTCGCTCCTCAAAACCCAGCCTTGCTAAGCCAGGCCTGTGGCAGCAGGCATGGAACCAGCGAGATCTCGGCAGGGAGAAGCCCCTGAAAGGGGGGCTTGGGTGGGCACTGAAGTCCCATTTTGGCCCCAAATCCCATTTTTATGGCACTGAACCACCTCAGGCAGCACCAGCCAGAGCAGGAATTGCTCCTGGAGGATCTGGGCAGGGCGGACTCTGGCCGGGGGAGGTTCAATAACCGCGGCCCAAGTTTCTGCAGAAAGCAATACTGAAAGCGTTCAACGCTTCTGGGAAGCCCAGCCAGGTTTTCGTTCCCCTGACCTTTGTTTAACAGGTTAAATTTTAACAATTTTTTTCGCTGCTGCCCCAGTTACCTGACCCCTGCAGAGCCTCCCTGCAGCCAGCCAGCCTCCCAGACTCCTTCTGGCTCACTCCTTCCATCCCCCTGCTAGCGCCTGGCACCCAGCCCAGCACCCTCAGGAGTTTGGGGGGCTCACAGAGCATTTCCTTTGTGCCCCCCATACCCCCAAAATTCTGAGCCAGGGCTCAGGGCAAGAGCCACAGTCCACGGAAAGATGGAGCAGCTCCAAGAGATGCCTCCGGCTGGATCGAGCAGTGCTGGATCCTCACCGTGATCCCAAAATCAGTGACCTCCAGGCAGATGCAGCCATCCCATCCTCCCCCAGCGGGGCCAGGCAGCAGCTTCGTTCCCAAACTTTCCCTGCCCAAGAGGGCTGGGAGCAGAGGATGTCCCCTGGAGACAGGACAGCAGCCTCGGGGACAGGCGGTGCCACAGCCCCACCGGGAGAGTCCCCTGCAGGGGAACAGCCGCAAGGAATCCCACTGGAGCCTTCCTTGGGAGCCCAGGGAGCTCGGGAGCGCTTTCCAAGGCAAAAAAAAGCTTTTAATTAAAAGTTTTTTGGGGGCAGAACAGGTATTTTCAGCAGCTGCTGAAAAATGCATTAAGCTACAACCCCAGGCAGCGCTTCAGAAGTTGTTCCAGACTGCGAGGGCAGCATTTCGTGCTCCATGAAATATGGATTAAAATCCACCCTGGAACAGCCCAGGCTTCGCCCCTTCCTGGAGATCAAAAGAAGCTCTGGAATATTCCAGGTGCTGCCTTCTCCTGTCACCAGCACGGGCCCCTAAATTACGTTTGTGACACCGAGGAGAGTCCCACGGGAGGTCCCCCGGTTGTGTTTGGCTTGGCTGTGGGCCAGGGATGGGGAGCCAGGCTGGGAAAAACTCCAGGCTGGGA
>NW_008236763.1:2387206-2388577 GCF_000691975.1 Corvus brachyrhynchos
AGATAAAGGATTTCTAGCCAGAAAAAAGGGTGGGTTTTTTTTTTCCAGACAAATAATTCATGGAAGTCCCAAACCATCCTCCAGCTGCAGGAGCCTGGAATTTCCTGTCACCTTCCCACCAAATCAGCCTGCTCTGAGCCCAGGTATTTTAAAATTCAGAGAGGAACAAGAAATCCGGGCAGTAAAACGAGATGGTTCAACACTCAGCGCCTCTGTCAGAGGCAATTCCCGATTCGCCAGAGGCAAAATCCTTGCGGATGGAGCAGCTCCAGCTTTTCAGCCCGAGCCGGTGCCGTGGGATGCCCACAGCCCACGAGGGGTCCCTGCCCTCACACCTGCGGGGTTGGGAAGTGAAAGCCACTTAGGGAAGGAGCGAACAACAGCCGAGCTCGGGATAAGGCTCGGGATTAAAGAGGCCCGGAAATGCTGAGTGCTGCAGAAAAGAGTTTGTGGGAAGAGGAGACATTTGTGGTTTAGGGCTCGTGTTCCTTCACCAGGCCGGGGAGGTGCTGGTGGCAGAGCCTCTGATTATCTGCGGCGGTGATTGAGGGCTCCGTGGCCTGTGGGTTGAATTTGCATGATAAAAGAGCGATGCCAGAGCCGGTCCTGAGGGGCTTCCGCAGCCGGGCGAGTTTTGGGGCAGAGAACTGAGATTTCTGAGCTGCGGCTCTCTCAGGTGCGGGCAGGGAAAGCCAAATTTTCTCGCCCCTGCCGAGGGGAGGGATCCTTCCCGCTCTGTGGGTGGAAGCTGCATTTCAAGGCCCTGATTATGCAGCAAACCAGCGGCTTCTCCCGGCTCGGACGGGAGATCTGCCGTGGGATCTGATTTCATTAAGAGCCGTGGTGTTACACAAGGAAACCTCGCGAATTCCCAGCTCTTCCCCTGGCGTGTCCCCGTGGGCTGTCGCTGATCCCATCTCACGCCCTGCTCAGCCCCTGGCAGGGCCAGTCCTGCCGCTCGCAGCTCGCCCCCTGCTCAGGCCGTCCTGCGAGGGTCTTTTTGGGTCCCTCCCACCCCTCGGGGCTGGGAAATCACGGCCAAGTTGGAATCCTTGCAGATTCCCACAGGACAGAGCAGCACCCGGCGCTCCCGGGGGTTCAATCCCCTTTTCCCTGAGGAAAGCTGCGCCCTGCGCGGAGCCGTGCCTCGCACGGAGCCTCTTTCTCCCGCGGGCTGGCGTGAGTCAGGATTTTGGGCTGAGCCCGGCTGAGCTCTGGGTGCCCCACACCGTGTGAAAGCCAACAGCAAACCCGGCCCGCACTCAGGGGGAGAGGAAGGGAAAACCCCTCCAGACTCGAGTGCGGTGTTTGCTTTGGCGGCCGCGTCCCCGCCCGCTCCTTCCCCCAGGAAGCCCGACCGCGGTCAAGTGG
>NW_008236763.1:2389283-2389715 GCF_000691975.1 Corvus brachyrhynchos
CCCCACGGGCAGCGCTGGGAGCGGGGAACCCACGGGGAGCGGTTGGGGGGAGACCCAGGGACCAGCGGGCACGGGGCAGCCACGAACTGGGGGTAAGGGAGGGGATGTGGAGAGGGGGGCAGGAGGAATCCAGGGACAAGGGAGAGAGGCAGAGGACAAAGGGGGACACGGGGGTGGCTCCAGGATGGAGGGAGACGAGGATTTTCCAGGGCATGATGCAGGGAGAGACTTTCACCCAAAGGCTGGGAAGGGGTGCAGGCCCGGAGCGCTGGGAGGGTCAGAGGGGCTTTGAACAAGAGCGTGGAGTGCCAGGACACAGGGAATGGCTTCCCGGTGCCAGAGGACAGGGTTAGATGGGATTTGGGGATGAAATTCCTCCTGTAAGGGTGGGGAGGCCCTGGCACAGGGTGCCCAGAGAAGCTGTGGCTGCCC
>NW_008236763.1:2389819-2390743 GCF_000691975.1 Corvus brachyrhynchos
GATGTTTAATGTCCCTTCCAACACAAACCATCCATAATGTGGAGCAAATTCCGTAATGTCTCACACCGGCGACAGAGGGACACGCACAGCCAGACGTGATTCGCTGCAAGGAGTCCCAATGCACCCAAACCCAGGGGAAAAAAATGGCATTTAGGGCAAAATCAGGGAGAGGAGAGGCCTGGGCGAGTGCAGCCTGTCCACATTTGCCACAGGGCCACGCTCTGCCCTCCTGGACACACAGCTTGGGAGGGAGGAACAGGACCTTTCTCCAGGCCCGGAGCCCGGGGGGGGAAGCGGCTGCTGAGGCTCCCACGCGAAGGCTCCTCTCGGCCATTCCCGGCTCCCTCAGCAGCACCTTCTCCCCGTGTGGTCTCCCTGCCCCTGCGGTAAATCTTTGTTTGGAGATATTAAAAGAATGCAATTATTTCCCAGAACAGCCAAAACAAAGGCTCTTGCCCAGCTCCGGCATGTGTGAGGACACCCCGCATCGATGGCAGAGGGAGATAGCTGCGGGATTACTCATCCAGACCTGGATTTTCCCACCGCTCCCCGCAGCTCCGGCAGAGCAGGGGGTCCGGAACGCCTGCCAGGGGTGATTTAATCCAGCGCCGACTCCTCTCCGCGGGCTTCGGAGGTGACACCAAGGTGACACAGGATGGAGCTCTCAGCATCTCGAGGCTGTGCCTCGGTGTCAGGAGAGACCCAGGCGGGCGGCACTGTCCCCTGGCTGGTTTTGTCACCGGGGTGAGGTTATGGAGTGACCTGTTGAGGGCAGCTGTCCCTCAGGGAAGCTGAGGACAACAGATCATGGACACAGCCTTGCACCAAACCGCTCCCCGTGGCTGTCACCCATCCCAGTGCTGTCCCACGCTCCTTAAACACCATTTGGATACAATTAAGACACACAGGTCTCTTCCCCCCCCA
>NW_008236763.1:2390894-2395935 GCF_000691975.1 Corvus brachyrhynchos
CTCACAGGGAAGAGCAGCTCCAGGCTGCTCATCCCCACCTCAAGCCTCCCCCCGAGCTGAACAAACCAGGGACGAGCCGCTGCCCTCGTTTTAAAATCAGCCCGGGACATCCGAAGACGATCCCGGGCCGCAGCAATTGCGATAATGAATTGCGATAACGAATTGCGATAACGAATTGCGATAACGAATTGCGATAACGAATTGCGATAATGAGTTGTTTACTGAGCAGCACCAGGAGCCGTTTCCATGGGGAAGATAAACAAGGCGGAGATGAGCCGAGCTGAACCGAAGCGCCGTAATTCCAAAGTCAAAGCAAACAGCCGGGATCCTGTCCGGGCACGGCCCAGGGACTGCGGCAGAGCCGGGGAGGGAAGGCACGAACCTCCCGGGCTGCGGTGAACAAAGGGACTGCACCGGCCTGAGGGGAAAAGTGTCGCTGTCGCTGTCGCTGTCGCTGTCGCTGTCGCTGTCGCTGTCGGTGTCTCCCGGAGCTGTCCCAGCTGTGGGACCGCTGCTGGCTCAGCCCAAAAAAGCGCTCGAGCACACACCGAACGGCAGGCACGTGTTTGGCATCCCCGTGGATTTACCGGGATGCTTTTCCCGAGGCTTTCGCCGCGAGGAAAGGAAGCGCAGCCCGGCGGAGCTTCCCCTTCTGTTTCCACCGGATAAATTCCTCTCGGCGATGCTGTGCTGTGGCTGCGAGGGAGGGAGGCTGAGGGATGCGTTTCTTCCAGACGGGCTCAGGAAGCCGTTCCCGTTTGCATGGAAATGCCAAGGGACCGGAGCCGAGCCCGCTGGAATCCGCTGATAAGGATCCTCTATTGTAGCAGCACCCACGGCTTTCTCCACCGGGGAAATCCACCGAAATTCCCCAGCTCAGCCCTGGAAATCCCAAACTGGGCTTGTCCCGCGGCCCCAGTGCGTGTCCACTAAAGCCAACCTGAAATCCAGCCGGGAATTCGGCTCCATGTCTGGGAAACCCGCTCCGAACTCAGCTTGGTGCTTGGATATAGCGGGAGCTCTGTCTGCTCGCAGGCTCCGAAATTCGTATTAATGAATTTATTACATTGAAATAAATCCTACAGCGTTATCCCGGCGCTGAAAACATCCACGTCCTGGCCAAAACCTGTGGGTTCGGCGGCCACAGGCTCTGCTTGTGGATTGGGAGAGGAACAAACGTTAGGCAGAGGATTTTCTTGCAGCAGGGAGACCTCCCACGGGGAAAGGAAGAGCTCCCGGAGTCATCGAAATGCCAGAGACAACAAAAGGTTTCACGCTCGCCCCTCGTTAGTGGCCCCGCAGCCCCAGCATTCCTCACCTGCTGCCGGGGGATGCTCGGGCAGGTGTGAAACCCATTTTCCCTCTGAAAAATCCCGGCGTGCTCTGATCCTCCCCATCCATCAGCAGGAGAAGGGAAACTCATCAGCGGCAATGGGAACCTTTGGAAAAGTCATTTATGGCCTTTCACTGATGGTGAGAGCAGCAGAGGCCTCCTCGCACCCCAGGAGGGCAGCTGGGGGTTCCATCCATCCATCCATGGATCCATCCATCATCCATCCATGGATCCATCCATCATCCATCCATCCATCATCCATCCATCCATGGATCCATCCATCCATCCATCCATCCATCCCTCCGTCCATCCATCCATCCCTCCACCCATCCATCCATCCATCCCTCCATCCATCCATCCCTCCATCCATCCATCCATGCCTCCATCCATCCATCCCTCCATCCCTCCGTCCATCCCTCCATCCACCCTCGACCCCTCCATCCACCCCTCCCTCCACCCCCCCGTCCATCCCTCCATCCATCCCTCCATCCATCCATCCATCCATCCATCCATCCATCCATCCATCCATCCATCTATCCCTCCTTCCCTCCCACCATCTCCTCTGGATAAACCCAGGCTCATTTCAGACCGATCCAACGGGCAGAATTTGTGTCCCACTTTGCAAACCCCACCAGCCTGATGAGGTTCCAATCATGAGTCCAGGCTCTCCCGGCGAGAAAGGAGATTGGGAATGTGCCGCAGCCGGGGCTGGATCGCGGTCGGACAGAGAACATTTCAGTGGGAAGATGAGCAGTGAAGCACATTGAGGAGAGGAGAGAAGCAGAGCAAAGCCCTAATGAGGAGTGGCTGGGGTGGAGTCCTGCTCGTTCCACAGCTGAACCAGCCACAGGAATTCCCAATCCAGCCTGGATCCACGGCAGTGGATCCTGGAGTTCAAACTGGGATGAACCCAGGAACCGGCCCCTCCAAAATCTGGATTTTCCGATTTTTAATCTGTGCTATCAGGTGATAACGAGATCTTTGTTACTGTGCCCTGTTTGCCTCAGAAAATGCTCCACATTGATAAGGGACACGTGCAGTGTCTGAGTGACAAAAACTCTGAAAGTTTTTTGAATAAAATCCAACCCAAGCCCTGTTTCAACCCCAAAATTCGTCACCCGCTGTGGTGAAGCCTCCAGCAAACCCCAGGTGAGTGGCAGCAGGAGCTGAGCAGGCTCCAGACACAATTTCCTCCCGTTTTTGCGAGTTTGGAGCAATTCCCAGGAATTTTTCTCCCCTCTCATTCACACTCCAGACCACAACACTCGCCCACACCAAGGAGATTAAATCTTATAGATATAATTCATAAAATACATGGTTATCAATACATTTTTTCTATTAAACCACTCCTTCAAGGCTCCCTTAACTACAAATCCACCCCGCCCAGGCTGTCCCTGACACCCTCCCGGGAGCTGGGGGGTCACACCACGTGGGGCTGCAGAAACCCCGAGGCGTTTAGAGGAAAAATAAGCAAAATTCCCCTCCAAAAAAAAAAGCTTTTGAGAGCAGGAAGCGTCTGTGTCTCAGGATGGTGACTCCACATCCGCTCCAGCGCCGGCGGATGCAGAGGGAATGGGAGCAGACGGGAGTGACTCCACTGCTGGTGGCCCCACAGGGTTGGGGACATCACCGGGATGGGGATGGCAGTGACAGAGGTGCTTCCCGGAGCTCCATTCCCAACTCTCCAGAGCGGAATTCCCAGCTGAAGCTGGAACAGAAGCCACACAACCCCACGCCGGGCTCCTTTTGGGAATTGTCAGCCACAAAGGGCAGAGCTGACCCCAAAGAGCACCGCTGACCCCTAAAGATATTGTCCCTAACAGCCAGGACCAGCCCGGGTGCGTGTCCTGGGCCCACGGCAAGGTGCAGGAATCGTTTCTGCTCCGCCACCAGATCCTTCGGAGGTTGTTCCTTGAGGAAGTTTCCTGTTTGTGCAGACAAGGTCTGCTCGGGGACAACAAATGATGATTTTTGGCAGCAGGGCCAGCTCAGCCCTCAGCCTCTGTGTCGGAGCAGCCACCGGGGCCAGGGCTGAAAAGCCTCTCAGTAAACCCCGAGCGTGGGGAGTTCAGGCGAGGACACGGCCGGGGCCGCTCCGGGATTTTTTTTTGTCGCTGGAAAACTCCAAGGGCTCGGCTGGGTTGGGATAAAGGCACGCAGGGAGCGGAGCGGGCACGGAGGGTGCGGGGGGGGTCCTGGGGGCTGCCTGGGGCAGCGGGACCAGCCCGAGGCTTTCTGCAGCCCCCCAGGGACAGGAGGTTGGTGACAAACCCGCTGGAGATCCCAGCATTTATCCAGGGATAACCTCTCATCCCGAGGGATTCACTGCAGGGAGCTGCAGCGGGACCCCAGACCCGGAGATATTTCCTGGGCTGGCTCTGGGCAGCAGCATCAGGGACTCTTTGGACCCAAACCCAGCTCTGTCACGGCTCCCTGGAGAGGTTTGGGGCTCCACGGGGATGTCTTTCCATGGGAATAAAAGGCTGGAGGAGGCGCGCAGCATCCTTTGCACACCAGGTTATGTGTTGGATCTGGGAAATGGGGTTTTAGAGCCAGCCCGGCCCATCACCGCCCGGCCAGGGCAGCCCAGGACAGCGGGAGGGCTGCCGGAGGTGCTGCTCCAGCCGTAGCTCAGCCCAGGGATGCCATCTGCTGTTCACAGCTCTGGGAACAGACCTGGAGCCGGCCCAGCACCGCTCTGCCCGAAACAAACCACCCAAACCCGCTTAAACAGCGCAAAAACACCCCGCCCGCACCGCCAGGAGCGCCTGAGCCACCCGAGCCTCGGCTCAGGGTCACACCTCCGTCACCTGCAGGGTGGGCGCAGCCCTTTGGTGACAAAACCCAGGAGGTTCTGTCCTGCAGGATCCCATTTCCCAGCAGGAGCATCCCAGGGAAGGGCAGGATCGAGGCGCAGCCGTGAGAAGCGTCAGGGGAGGGCGGGGAGTGCCGCGCTCACCCTCCGGGTTCTGCAGGGCTCCATCGCGCGGAACATCCCCTCCCCCGAGCCAGGAGCACCGAGGGCGGGCACTCAACAGCTCCAGGGATGTCCCAGGGATGGGAGCTTGGGATTCATCCAAAGGCAGAGACCTGGATCTGCTTCTCCTTCCTCCACGGGGACTCAGAGCTGCTCCTTTCCCGCTCTCTGGAAGCTGGGGACACCCCCAGCTCTGATTCTGTCACCCCCAGTGGCTGTCACCTCTCCGTGGAGTGCGCCAGCGGGCTCATTCCCAGGATGCTGCCCTGTCCGTGCCTCCCTCCAGGATTTCTGGAGGCAGAAAGGGAAGGATCAGGCTCCAGCTGCGCTGCAGCCACACAAAGGATCCCTCCTCCCCCTGCTCCAGCCGAACAAAGCACCGAGCCCGGAGCCGCGGCCGCTGAGCTACGCTGATTCCAGGTGGAATCAGGAGAAAAAGAGCTGGAAAAGGACAAAGGAAAATTCCTCATTAACGGCCCGGCTCGATGCAGAGGCGACTCAAAGGGGAAGGATCAGGCTCCAGCTGCGCTGCAGCCACACAAAGGATCCCTCCTCCCCCTGCTCCAGCCGAACAAAGCACCGAGCCCGGAGCCGCGGCCGCTGAGCTACGCTGATTCCAGGTGGAATCAGGAGAAAAAGAGCTGGAAAAGGACAAAGGAAAATTCCTCATTAACGGCCCGGCTCGATGCAGAGGCGACTCAAAGGGAGATTTGCTGTGCCCGGCTTTGGGC
>NW_008236763.1:2395985-2400281 GCF_000691975.1 Corvus brachyrhynchos
GCCCCCCCGCCCCCCTGCGCCGCACGGAGCGGGGACAGCGCGGGGACAGAACGGGGACAGCGCAGGGACAGCGCGGGGACACCGGGACCCCCTCCCCGCAGCGCAGGGAGCGCGTTAAAGGAGGGATGTGACGCCTTGGAAGCGAACCGGCGATGGGGTCACATCCCTGGGAGTGTCCAAGGCCAGGCTGGACAGGGCTTGGAGCAGCCTGGGAGAGGGGAAGGTGTCCCTGACCATGGCAGGGGTGGGACTTTAAGGTCCATTCCGCCCTAAATCATTCCATGATTCCATGATTCCATGATTCCATGATCCCAGCCTGCCCTGACCCCTCTCTCCCACATTTTCACATCATCCCACCCCTGACGCAGCCCGGGCTCCTCCGAGGGCTTTCCCAAGGACAGCTTTTAACGGGACAACTGCTCCAAGCTGGAATTGCGTCCCGACAGTTTGGACACTCCTCCCAAAAACTGCCTGGGGTGAACGGAACCCAAGAGGAGGTAGCGGCTGGGGTCACTTTGGTGTCACCAAAGCCACCCCCGGTCCCTGGGGTGACAAACTGGAGGCACAGCCCTGGTTTGCTCCTTTCTCCCAGGGGAGATCCCAAATCTCCAAAGCAGCCAAAAAACACCTGAAAATTGCAGGTTGAGGCCGTCTCCTCCTGACACCCAGCAAAGGCAGCAGCTGTGCCGGTCCTGTGCCAGTCCTGTGCCAGTGGTGAGGAGCCAAAGCTGTCCCTTGGGAATTCATCCTCCGGAAGCCTCGGCAGCCCCCGGTTCTGCCGGAGTGCCAGGGAAATGCCACGGGATTGCAGGAAAAGCCTCGCGGTGAAGGTGAAGAACGATGCCCCAATCCGGCTGCAGGTCTGGAGTATCCCTTGGGAGAAGGGGATCTGTAGGGAAGCACTCACAGATCCCAGGATCGAAGAGGACACCACCACTGTCCCCCCCTGAGCCACCACTGACCCTCTGGAGAGTCCCAACACCTCCCACGCTGTCACCTGTGGCCGGGATGGCTGCAGCGACACAATTCCCACGCCGGGATCTCTGGAGTCCTCCCCACAGGCAGGAGATGTGGAGAGCGGCTCCTCCAGCTGGGTGTCCCCACGGAGCTGTGACAGCGACTGGAGGGGACCCCTGGCCAGTGTGGGGGTGCCTCACGGGGGTGCAACAGCAGTGCCAGGGAGGGAGGCACAGAATCCCTGGATGGGGTTCCAGAGGAGCTTCCAGGCTCCTGCAGCAGTCTGATGGTGCTGGGAGCTGCCAGCACCGTCCCCAACGCCACTGCTGGGGACAGCCAGGGGCAGGCACCTCTTCCAGGTGGGGTCCTCTTCCAAAGAGCTCCAGTCAGGAATCAGAGGGGCACAGGGACCTGTTCCAGGTGGAAACCTGCTCCGGTCAGGAATCAAAGAGTCACAGGGACCTGTTCCAGGTGGAAACCTGCTCCGGTCAGGAATCAGAGAGCCACAGGGACCTGCTCCAGGTGGAATCCTCTGGTCAGGACTCGGAGGGGCACAGGGACCTGCTCCAGGTGGAATCCTGCTCCAGTCAGGAATCAGAGAGGCACAGGGACCTGCTCCAGGTGGAATCCTGCTCCAGTCAGGAATCAGAGAGGCACAGGGCCTCCACGGCCGTGCTGAGCCCCTGGCTCACGCCGCCCACAGCCAGCAGGCAGTCCCGCAGAGCGATGCTGGAGCAGGCGCAGCGCGGGGTGGGCATGGGGGGGAGGCTCTCCCACTTGTTCTTCTCCGGGTGGAAAGCCTCTGCCGACTCCAGCACTGTCGGCTGATTCCCTGGAAGCACAAATGGAGGCGCTGGATGATAAAAATCCATCTCCCCCCGCAAAAAAAAAAAATCCGCTCAAGGACCAGAATTTGCTGTAAACCCACAAGAAAGTTGGATTTGAGCCCCTGGAGCTTGGAGCTGTCCAGAGCATCTCTTGGCTGCTCTGTACCCCAACCCCTTATGGGGGCTGCTTTCCCTGCTCCCTCCCACCAGCCAGGATCGGGATTTCTCCCTTTTCTGGGATGACAAAAATTCCCACATGATTTTAATGGGTTCCCACCAGTCCCAGAGCCTCACCCAAGCCCCCGGCCACAACAACTCTGCCTTGCAGGTAGCCGGCCACGAAGTCTGCTCGCCTTTTCTTCAGGAAACAGGAGCGCTCCATCTTCATCCACCCACCTGGGAAGGGCAGGACACGCTGGGTTTTATGGGATCATCTGCTCCTGCAGAAAGCATCTGCCCCTCTGACCCCCTGGCTTGTGGAAGTGCAGTTTGGCTGCTGCACCTTGGGGTGATAAAACCCCATGGAATGGGTCGGATTTGCCCCCAGCACAGCAGGAAGGAGCTGTTGGATCCAGCTGCCTCGGGATTGTGGTTTTCCCATTCTGCTTGTTAATTCTGGCTGGAAATCGTCCTCTAAACTGAGCTCAAGACAGCAGCTGATGGGAACTCTGAGCTCTGCAAGGCCAGCAGAGCCCCAAACCCAGCCCTGTGTGGGCCCAAACCCCAAAACCAGCCATGTGTGTTCTCAGACCCCAAATCCAGCCCTGCGTGGGCCCAAACCCAGCCATGTGTGTTCTCAGACCCCAAACCCAGCCCTGTGTGTCCCCAAACCCCAAACCCAGCCCCGCGTGCCCCCAAGCCCCTCTGGAAGGGAGGGGCAGGGCCAGCCCCCACCTTGCTCCAGGTCGAACACGTCCACGGTCCTCATGAACTTGGGCTGCCGGTAGAGCCGGCCCTGGCGCAGCCCCCCCAGGCTGAAGAGCTTGTCCTCGGTGGGCACGAAGCTGGAGAAGGCCCTTTTGTTGGGAATGTTGGGGAACTTGGCCCACGACCTGGTGTCCGTGTCAAAAACCTCGAAGGCGTTGACGGCGTACTTGGATTGCCTTCCCCCTGGGAAAAGGAGAGGGAATCCCAGCTCAGGGGCTGCAGGAGCCTCGGATCTCCAGGCCCCTGAGTGAAACGGGATTTTTTTTGCCTCTCTGTGCTCCTTTTCTCTGTTTCATGGCAGGAAAAAGCAGAATTTTCAATTTTCCAGCCTATCCCCCTCCCCGCGGTGTTGGCACAGGGAGGTGTTTGAAATGCACCCGTTTGATCCAGACAAACCCAGAGCAGAGCCAGGATCAGGCTCAGGGAGCTTTTGCAGCTCCGATGAGCTCGGATCCAGAGAGAGAGGAGGAGGATGAGGAGGAGAAGGAAGGGAAGGGGAGGAGAAGGAAGAGAAAGGGAAGAAAAGGGAAGAAAAAGCAGGGAGGAGAAGGAGAAGGAGAAGGAGAAGGAGAAGGAGAAGGAGGAGAAGGAGAAGGAGAAGGGAGGAAAAAGGAGGAGAAGAAAGAAGAAAGAAAGACAAAAATGGAGAAAGAAGAGAGGAGGAGAGAGAAGGAGAAGGACAAGGAGGCCAAGGCGGAGGGGGCAGGGCTGGTCCTTACCCAGCACGTAGATCTTGCTGCCCCTCAGGACGGACGTGGCCGCGTAGCGGGGCGTGGGCATGGCAGCCAGGGACACCCAGATGTCCTTGAGCACGTCATAGTGCTGCAGGAAGTTGTGGGGCCTCAGGTCCGAGCCCATCCCCCCCGCTGCGTACACCCTGTAGTCTGGATGGGGGGAAAGAAACCACGCCAAAAATCCCACAAAATTATCATAGGAAAGCAGCAGAAATCCAGAAATCCCCCCCTGAAAAAAATTCCCACAAAACTGCTACAGGAAAGGAGCTGAAATCCCCCTCCTCTGCACAAATCCATCCCCACCACCAAAAAAATCCACTCAAGGACCAGAATTCACTGCAAACCCACAGGAAAGTTGGATCTGAGCCCCTGGAGCTTGTCCAAAACACCCCCAGGGACCAGCAGAGCCACCAGGGCTGGTGACAAACCCGGGGGTGGCTCTGTCTGCGCTTCCAGCCTCCTGTGGAGCATCTCGGGAGGGTGGGAGGTGACAAACGCACGAGGCCCAACTCCTGGAAGCACAGGAGATGTTTTGGAGACGAACGAAGCCACCCTGGGCCACCACCCAGAGAGTTTTTGCGCCTGAGCACAAAAGCTCAGAGAGTCGAACCTAAATCACCAATTCCTCAAGCAGATCCCGAAATCCCCCATCCCACCACCCCACGGGCGGCCCCGGCAGGTCCCTCCTTGCCTTTGGCCGTCACCGAGATGCCCATGGCGGCCTCCCGGAGCGAGCTGCGCTTCCTCCAGCGTCCCTCGTCCGTGTTGTACATCTCCACCACCTTCAGCGGCAGCTGGTTCGTGCCCACCCCGCCGATCACCATGATCCTCTTGCCCCGCGTGGTCCCGGC
>NW_008236763.1:2400509-2402475 GCF_000691975.1 Corvus brachyrhynchos
CCAAATCCCCGCCCCGAGTGCTGAGTGCCACATCCAGGCCTGCCTTGGACGCCTCCAAGCCTCCCTGGGCAGCCCCTGCCAAGGCCTGAGCACCCTTTCCATGAGGAAATTCCTGCCGAAATTCCACCCTGAGCCTCCCCGGGCACAGCTTGAGGCCGTTCCCTCTCATCCCACCCCAAATTCCCTAGGATAAGATCCCAAATCTGCCCCCCCCGCCTGCCCCCTCCTGTCAGGGAGTTGTGCACAGCCAGAAATTCCCCCGGAGCCTCCTTTACTCCAGGCTGAGCCCCTTTCCCGGCTCCCCCGGGACTCTCCAGACCCTTCCACAGATCCCTCCTGAACTGAGGGAAAACACCAGAGTGCCACCCCCACTGCAGAGCAGCACCGCCGGCACCTCTCAGTGCCTCTCCATCAATCCTGCGCATCCAGAGCTGCCTCGGCAGCTCATGCAGAGACCGAGCCTAAAATAAAACCAAACCAAACCAAAAAGGGGTGGGAAAGAAAGAAAGAAACAATCAAACAAACCAGGGAAAAAAAAACCCAGGCGAGAAGGTCGGAGTCAGTTTGTCCTGCTGCTTCCCGAGCTCCCCACCCCCAGGTGACATTGAAACCCGGCGTCTGCCTGTTCCACGCCTGTTTTCCGGCCTGCTGGCCAACTTCTCCTTCTCTGACCCACCTGGTTCCTCCTCCTGATCTTCCTCACCCTGAGGAAAACAGCAACCCCCAGCTCCCTCCTCTCCGTCCCCGGGAGCCGGGAGGGATCCCAGGGGGAGCGGGCTGGAACCCCCGCGGTCTCCTCTCTCCAAACGTCATTAGGCGCGATGCAGATGAGCTTAATGAGCGCGGGAGGACGGAGAGGGGGCGAAGGGAGAGCGGCAGAAGCGGTTTTGCTCCGACATCTCCGCCTTGGTGTCCAACACCTGCCCTCAGCCAAAGGCAGAATTCCCTTTGTCCCTGCGGCGGCTCTCGGCGGCTGCTGCCCGCTCAGAGTTTGGGACACGGCTCTGAAGGGCAAAGCCAGCCCCGGCCAAAAAATCCCCAAAAAAGGCACATTCCTGGCTCAGCTGCGCTGGGAGAGCAGCATTCCCTCTTCTCCCCGTGCACAGATTCCTAAGGGTTTTCCATGGGGATGCTGAGGTCCCACTGAGCCGGGAAGAGCCACGCTGGCAGCAGAGTGGGGCTGGAGCAGAGGGTCACTCCCAAAACAATGTCCCTGACCCCCGAATCTGTGTCCCTGATCCCTGAATCCATGTCCTTGACCCCCAAATCTGTGTCTCTGATCCCTGAATCCATGTCCTTGACCCCCAAATCTGTGTCCCGTCCCCCCGAATCCATGTCCCTGACCCCCAAATCTGTGTCCCTGACCCCCAAATCTGTGTCCCTGATCCCTGAATCCATGTCCTTGACCCCAAAATCTGTGTCCCTGACCCCCGAATCCATGTCCCTGGCCCCCAAATCTGTGTCCTTGACCCCCAAATCTGTGTCCCTGACCCCCGAATCCATGTCCCTGCTCCCTGACTGACACCCGGCCCTGTGGCTCTGTCCCATCCAAGGTGCCCAAGCACAAATAAATCATCCAGGAGTGACACCCCTTGGGTTTTCCAGGGGGAAATTCCTCCTTTTTCCCCCCAAAAAAGCAGACGCAGACTTGTTTCCTGCTGGAGCAGAGACAGAACGAGGGGGATCCGGAGAATTCCCTGCCCCAGGACGGAGCTGCTGGGAGCAGCCGCAGGCGTGGCTTAGCAACAGCCCCCTCCGGCCTCCTGTCGCCACCCGGGCCCCGGGATCAGCCGGGGGATTCCCGGGATCACAGCGTGGAGCAGGATCCCCCTGGAATCCTGCATCCCCCGCACCTCCTGAGTGCTGGGAATTTCATGTGGTTTCTCCTAAAAATTCCCGGCTGCTGCGTCCCCCGGGTCAGCAGGGGGACAGAGGCGGCCCTGGAGCCAGCGCCAGGGACAGCGCA
>NW_008236763.1:2402525-2404692 GCF_000691975.1 Corvus brachyrhynchos
GCCCCTGGAAACCCCAGAGCCGCCCCAAGGGGGGATTTCCGGGCTCCTGTTTGCTCCCGCAGCTCCTCTGAAAGTGGGAATTACACGAGGCTGGCAGGGATCCCACATCCCTGGAAGTGGCCAAGGCCAGGCTGGAGCAACCTGGGGTAGTGGGAGGTGTCTGTGCCCATGGCAGGGTGAGGATTTTTTAAGGCCCTTCCAACCCAAATCATCCAGGGATTCTATGATTCTATAAAGAAAATTGAAAGCATCGGTGAAAAAGGTCTCACGCCTGGACTGGGATCCAGGAAAATCCCTTCCCATCCAGCTCTGAGCTGCCATAAAATCCAATCATTCCAAGCAGGGCTGTTTCTTTTTATTTATCTTCCCAAATAAATTTTCGGGAGTGCACCAAACATCATTTATGGCATGAGGAATGGGGTTGATGAATAAATCCTCCTTGGGCTGGGGTCCAGGACCTGCTGTGGGCTCACCCACAATTCCCGGCGCAATTCCAGGCCCCACAGGGGCCGCAGGACAAAGGAACACAAAGCCACGATAAAAAGCAGCAGCAGCACATCAAGCCACGCTTCCCATCCTCCCAGAATCCAGGGAAAAAGGGGCGAACCCCAGCCCAGATCCCGCTGCTGCTCTGCCCTCCCTGAGCAGCTCCGGGATTTGTGCCCTGCCAGCTCCAGCGGCTCTGGGATTCTGCCTCCGTGAACGATTTTTTTCCTTTCCAGGTGAATTTTCACGGACAAATTCAGCCTGGGCCGGCTAATCAGCAAAGCAGAGCCAGCTCCTGTTTCCAGCAGCACGATGGATTTGCATCCAGACATCCAGGAAATCCTTTTTTCACCCCGTGCCTCTCTTCCTTCGAATCCAAAGTGCTGGGATGAGGCACAACCAGCATCGCTCTGGCGCCTGCCAGGAGCAGAACCTGGGGCCAGGCAATTCCTCTGTCCAAAGCTTAGGAATAATTGCCTCAAATTGCCTAAAAATTCCTTTTCAACATCCCAGCACGCAGAGAGCGCTTGGAGAGGGATGAGGATTTCTCTGGGCAGGTCCCTCGCGGGAACAACGCAGCAAAGAGCTGGGAATTCGGCTGGAATGCAGAGCTCTGCCTGAATTCAGCTGCCTTGGCACACAAAGGATCCGCTCCTCTTCCCTCCCGTGCTATTTTAAGGAAATCAAGGTCAGGCTCACACGCTGATCCCACGCCTTCACCTCCGGCTCTCCAAAATCACCTGGATTTCACCGGGAAGCGACACCAGCGCCGTGCAGGGAGCTGGGAAAGCGTCCCGCAGCCTCATTCCCCTCCCGGGCACAGGGAATTACGGCTGCGTTATCCCAAACTGACCGACGTCTGAAATCCAAAGGAAGGGAAATTGCTTTTCCAGCAGCGGAGGCGGCGGGGATGGGGCAGAGCCTGCTCCAGTCCTTATCCCTGCAGGATAAAATTCCCGGCTCTAAGAGCACCCACAAACCCTCCAGGGCCTTTTCCAAGTGGATTTGGAGCATGGATGGGCAGGGGCAGCCCCACAGCACGCCCTGAGAGGGGGTCAGGGCTTCACGGGACAGTGGGACCTCTCCCTGGATATTCCCTCCATGGAAAACCCATTCATCATTTGGGAGAGGCCCTGGATTCGTGGCATTTCTGGGCCTGCGGTAATTTGGGATTTATCGGAGCCAGGCTGGTGGGGTTTAAAGGGATTCACGGGATGAACGGGGAGAGAGGTCAGAGCATTGGAGCTTCTTTCCCTTCCATTCCCATCTCTCTTCTCTCCAGGATTTGGAAGTCTTGCTGCTCCAGGGTCGAAATTCCAAGGGCCAGCGCATGAGCTGTCCGGAACCCAAATCTCCTCCCATTTGGGAATGGGACAGATCCAGGGTGATCCCCACAGCCCCAAAAATCCCGTCTGCCAACGCCTCCGTGCCACCAGGAGCAGGTCAGACACCCCCAGCCAGTCCTCAGCGGGACAGAGACATCCACCAGGGAAACTTCGGGAAAAAGGATCCTCCTCTCCCCCGCGTCCCAACGGAAAAGGGGCCGGGAACAGCCCGATTTTGGGGCCTTTGCTCCAACCCCGGCAGCTGGGAATGAAAGGAGCAGGCATGGAATTGTCAGCCGGGGATTCCAGACCTGCCCGCCTTCCCTCGCCATAGTAACAACCGCCCGGAAAATAAC
>NW_008236763.1:2405076-2408661 GCF_000691975.1 Corvus brachyrhynchos
TGGCTGAACAGTTGAATCTGAGAAGCCTATTTGCTCAAAGTCAGGCTATTTTATTTTATTTTATTTTTTAAATGTAATTTTATTTTATTTTATTTTATTTTATTTTATTTTATTTTATTGCAAGAACTCCCCTGCAAGAGCAAAGGGTCTCCCTTCCCCATCCAGCTCCCACCAAAATCTCCCTCTGCCCCAACAGCTCCTCTCCTGCACGAGTGAAAGCCAGAAGGGCTTTTCCGAGCCCTGCAGCCTCTCAGGTTGTGTTTCCAGAGCTCCTTTTCCTCTTTATTTCGGCTGCACAGGGAATGGGAAGAGCTCCGGCCGGATCACAGCTGGGGGAGGTCACAGCAACCCCAGCACTGCCAGGGCCTGGGCTGGAAGAAAGGCTGGAAAAATGGGAGTGGGGATGCTGGGAGGAGAAAGGCTGAAAAGAAGGGATTTGGGGGCTACTGGGGGGAAAAAAAAAGTAAGGGAAAACCCCATCCTTCTTCACAAAAAGTAAGGAAAAATCATCTTTCTTCACCCAGTTTTTGGAAGGGAAACGCAGACTCCGAGCTTTGTTTGAGGCTGAAAAGCCTGGGAGGACCCGGGGTCTCAAATCCCCCCCCAAATGACCCAGTGACCTCCAGTGAGGAATTCCCTCCCTCCCTCCTTCCTTTCCCAGGATTTCTCGGGAATACTCACAGCTCCGGAGCCGCCGCGCCGAGCGCAGGTGGAGCATGGCTGGAAAAGCTCCGCAACTTCCCCTTTTCCCAAATCCTCCGAGCATCCCCTTCCTTCCTCCCACTCCCCGCCGGGCTGCGAGCGGCGCCGGGAGCAGCCGGGGTTGGGAATTGCTGCGTGGGAGGGGGGGAAAAAAACGGGAACAAAAATCCGCGTAAATCCAGCGGCGCTGCAGTTCCCCCTCTGGGAGATGTAGGACGCTCAAGGCGGGGAGGGTTTCCCCATCTGGGCTCCTCCTCGGAGCGGCAGCCGGGGCTGTGCGTGCGAATTCCCGGCGTTCCCAGTCCATCCCTAAGCCTTTTATGGCTCCCCACGCTCGCACAGGATGTTCTGGAACGGCCGCGCTCCCCCCGCTCCCCGCCCTAAACCGGCACCGACAAAACTCCTGGGAAAGGGAGGCGGGAGGGCAAAAATCGGGAAGCAGGAGCTGGAAAGACGGAGCTGAGAGGAGGCAGAGACCCCGCGGTGATGGTGGGAAGGGATGGGGGCTGCCCCTGGGGGAATGCCAGGGATCAGGGAGGGAAGAGCCCATCCCATGGGTGTCACCCCGGAATGGGGAAAAGGGGCACGGCAAGGCAGCAGAACCCCCAAATTCTGCTCCTGCACCCCACAAGGAGCTTGGGGGAGTGGGATGTTGGGACCTTCTCCCAGCCCGCCGGTCATCCCGGGGTTTTTCTGCCTTGACCTGATTCCCTCAAAAGGTGTTGGAAGCGTCTCCTTCTCCTCCAAGTGCTGCAGATGGATCCATGGATGGATGGAGGGATGGGTGGAGGGAGGGATGGATGGATGGATGGATCCATGGATGGATCCATGGATCCATGGATGGATGGATGGATGGATGGATCCAGCCTCACCTTCCATGATGAACACCCGAGATAAACAAGAAAAAACGGGATAAATCAGGGGGAAAATGGGGAATTGAAACATGACAGGAACAGCTCAGCCACAAATCCCAGCTGTTCCAAGCTTCCCGATGGCTGAGCCGGATCCAGCAGGCTGGAAAATGTTTTTCTGGGAATGATGGATTCCCGCTTTTTTTGGTGCCTCAAAAAAAGCTGATTTAAATTCTCCCAGCCTGCTCGGGAATGGTAAAGGAGGTGTCGCTGTTAAAAAATTACCAATAGTCCTGAGAACCTCTAGAATCCCTGCAATTCCACATCTGTTTCCATGGGAACAGCAGGAGAGGTGCAGGAATTCCTGCAGATGACACCAACGAGCCCAACGGGGAGGTTTTAATTCCCGGTTCTAATTCCCTTTTTTCCACCTGCAGCACCTCAGGCTGAGCCAACTCCATCCCTAAAACATTCCTGGGATGGGAGGAGCTGCAGGAGGAAGGAAAATGGGGGGGAAATGGGAAAAATCGGCTCTGGAAATGCAGGAAAAGGGGTTTTTTTGGGAATAATGAGGATGTTGTGGGTAAAGAGGGAAAACAGGGAATTTTTTCTGCCAGCAGGGAGAGAAATGCAGGGGACTGGAGGTCCTAATTTTTTCCCAGAGATTTTCCAAGCTGACAGTTAATTAAGGAGTTAATTAAGGAGTTCTCCAGTGCAGAGAGCTCCCTTAATCCGGGCAGACAGCAGCCAGGAACTCCGGGATTTCTCCATCAGATTTTCACCCACAGGGAGAAGTCCACCAGCTGTGCTTGGCCGAGTGACAAACGCGGGGAGACAGGGCAGGAACTCAGAAAAGACAGGGAAAAAAAGGAGAAAACCACCCCAAAACCCATCCCAAATCAGCCCCAGCTCGGGGAGTGGCAGCTGAGCAGGAAGCAGAATCGAGCTGTGGATTTTAGAGGGTTTTTATAATTAAAATAAATTTTAAAAAATGAAAAAAAAATCAGAATATAAGTAAAAGTTTGGGTTTGTATCCAACTGGAAAAAAAGCAGTTCCCAGGGCTGGGAGCTGCTGATCCCACATTCCCAGAATGCTGAATAAAGCAGAGTTTTTTGGGATCACCACCTGTATTCCCCTTCCTGGGAAGCCCAACCAGTCCATAAATCCCAGAGCAGGGCACAAAATTCCCTGGATTCATCCCAGAGTCTGTTTGGCTCTGGGAAGGAGCTGCAGGGAAATCTGAGTGGGAGAAGAGGGACTTTGCTCCTCAGCCACAGCCGGGGTTAATCATTGATGGCCCAGGCAGAGATAAGAGCCAGGAGCAGCTCTGGGTGAAAAAAAACCAGAGTAGAATTCTGATTTTCTATGATTTTTCAATATTTTAATAGACTCAGAGCGCTGATATTTTAATTAGAGTTTAACAGAGTGAACGAAATCCTGATCCACCTCAGAAATCGTCATTCAAACTGCACAGAAATGTGGTTTTATTTCCTTTGGGGCTTAAATACGGAAGCATTTCGTGCTTTAAAAAGGCAAAAAACCAAACCCATCTTGGAAACAAAATTTCAGGAGCCCGGATTTGTTCCAGGGGTTGCCATAAGGAAACTCCTGCATCCCTCGGAATCTTCCTCTTTTGCACATCCCTAAGGCTGAGTTCATGGGGGAATTTATTGATCTGAAACAATGCAGGGTTTAGGTGAGGTACTGGGGGGGAAAAAATCACGGAGATGGTTGTGAATGTTGGAATGGGCTGTGCAGGGAAGTGGTGGAGCCCAAACCCCTGGAAGTGCTCGAAAAACGTGGATGTGGCATTTGGGGACAGGGCTCAGTGGTGGCCATGGCGATGGTTGGACTCCTGGGTGGAACATGAGGCAGCAGAGATCCCAAAATCCCAGAATTTAGGTTGGAAAATCCCTCCGGGATCATCGAGTCCAAGTTATGGGCCTGATCCCCACCCTGAGCTCTGAGTGCCACATCCAGGTGACACCTCCAGGGATGGGCACTCCAAACCTCCCTTTCCAACCCTTTCCA
>NW_008236763.1:2408688-2411211 GCF_000691975.1 Corvus brachyrhynchos
TCTGCCTGAAATCCCACCCTGAGCCTCCCCTGGCCCAGCCTGAGGCCGTTCCCTCTCCTCCTGTCCCTGTTCCCTGGGATAAAAATCCCAAATCCCCCCCGGCTGCCCCCTCCGGCCAGGGACCTGTGCAGAGCCAGAAATTCCCCCTGATCTCCCTTTTCTCCGGGCTGAGCCCCTTTCCCAGCTCCCTCAGGACTTTCCCAATCCCACCAAGCCTCGCTTTCCGTATTTCCCACTCTCCAGCCCATCCCGGGGTGTTTTTGGGAACGGGGCCGTGCCACAGCCGCTCTTCAGCTCCCACTTCCCTGTCACTGCTGTCCCTGCGTGTGCCAAGCTCAGCTCTTGGCTGACAGGTCTGGAATTTCAGTGCCTAAAATTAGGGATGGGGTGGAGGCAGATTCCCAAATTCCTCCCCCGCCCCGGGATGTCCCAGTTCTCCCAGAGCAGACACGGATGTTTTTGGTGCGAGGCTGGAGGAGGAGGCTGAGAACGGGATGTCAATCCCGCAGAAATCCCAGCCACGCTTCCCAGGGGGAAACGGAGCAGAGCCGGGGAAAAGGGGCTGGGGGAAAAGAGCCAGGGGGAAAAAAAGAGGGAAAACACCACGGAACGGGAACCAGCCCCGGTATTTTCTCTGCTGCCACCCCAGGAGGGCCAAGGCTGGTTCTGCTTTGGGGCTGGAGGTGCCACGTGTCCCCGTGGGATGAGTTCCTTAAATCCCATAGGTCCCCAAATCCATGGAATCCCGGACTGGTTTGGGTTGGGAGAAACCTTAAAGATCCCCCAGTTCCACCTCTTTCCATGATCCCAGGTTGCTCCAGCCTGGCCTGAGACACTTCCAGGGATGGGGCAGCCGTGGATTTTCTGGGAATTCCATCCCAGCCCCTCCTCACCCTCCCAGGGAGGAATTCCTTCCCAAAATCCCACCTAAACCTTCCCTCTTTTAGTTTCAAACTGCTCCCCCTCGTCCTGGCTGCTCTTGGATAACCCAGTGCTGCTCCATCTCCTGCTGGACACCTCAAATTCCCAGGGAAAGGAGTTTGGGATGCAGGAATGACATCCTGGGATGGGTTTTCCATGTGCTGCTGGAGCTCGAGCTCAGCCAAGACTCCAGGTCAGGGCCCCTTTGGTTCCCTGCATCCCTTGCAAGGCAAAATTCCCCCTTCCAGGATTTTCCAGCAGCAGCAGGAGGGAGTCTCCCAGCGTTCTGCCCATGGAAAACCAGGAAGAATGGGAGCGGGAGTGGTTTTTCCACAAAGCAAACGAGATATTAGATGAGATATTAGGGGGAAAAAAATCATGGAAATGGTCATAAATATTGGAATGGGCCACTCAGGGAAGTGTTGGAGTCAAAATCCTTGGAAGTGTTGGAAAAACCAATTGGAAAAATTCCCCTGTCAGGATTTTCCAGCAGCAGCAGGAGGGAGTCTCCCAGCGTTCTGCCCGTGGAAAGCTGAGAAGGATGGGGGTGGTTTTCCCACAAAGCTGCCCTCGAAGGGAGCTGGGAGCTGGAAGAGGCTCTGGAGGAGTCTGTGGAGCCCGGCAGGGATTTGTGCCAAGGTTTAAAACCCACCAGGAGCTCATCCCTTAAAGCCGTGACCCCACAAACGTTCCCCAATCGTTCATCTCTCGCTTCCAGGCACTCCTGAAACAAGGTTTGGGAACGGGGTCAGGAAACTCCATCCCGGGAAAGCCCCGGAGCATCCCCGGTGTGAGGATAAACCCGACAGGGATGAGCTTTCAAATGGATAAAATTCCCGATTTCCAGCTTTTCCAGAGGAGCAGCACGAAAACAAATCCGTGAGTTCAACCCCGTCCTGCTGCAAAGCAGAGCTGGAGGAAGGAAAGGCCGAGGAAGGAGCGAGCTGTAATTAACTGATTGCAGCTAATTGCTGCGTTTGTCACGAGCGAACACAAAGAACGTCAGTTTATATCAACTTGTAATTCCCTCATTTGGCAGAGCAGACATCAAATATTCATGTTGGAGCAGATTACTGCCTCCAGGACAGCCCGAGGCGCAGGCTGCCGGCACTTTGACCTCTTTTGTTTCAAAGGTTACTCCGGCTTTTGCCTGGAGGAGAAAAAAGGGGAGAAAAAGCCTTAAAATTCACGGAATTCACCTGAAATGTCCCTGCCAGGTTGCAGAATTTGATGCTTTGAAAACAAAAATTAACCCCAATTCAGGCCATTTTCACAAGTTGGAATTGTTTAATTCTCCTTGTGGAGCACGCTGGGACTGCAGGTGTGGGGTGGGGAAAGGGTTGGTGCGGAAAGGATTTGTCATCCCTCAAAAAAACCCCCAGGCAGGTACCTAAAAGACAGAATTCCAGAAAAACCCAAAGTCTCCAAACCCATCCGAGCCCTGAAATTCGAGGAAAGAATTGGTTGAGAGCCCATTCAGCTGCTGGGGATCCCATAAAGTCAGGCTGCACACAGGAGAACCAATAAATAAATATAAACGTAAATGTAAATATAAATATAAATCTTTATTATGTATTTATTATATAATTATATTTATACATA
>NW_008236763.1:2411270-2412836 GCF_000691975.1 Corvus brachyrhynchos
ATAAATATAAATATAAATATAAATATAATATTAATATAATTATAAACGAAATATAAATTAAAGATAAACGAAATATAACTTTAAATACATCAATAAGTAACCTTTTCCTTTAAATCCTTTCCTCTCACCCCACAAAGCAGCAGCGTTTGGAGCAGCCCTGCTTTTGTTGTGACAGCTGCTGCGCTGTCAGATTAGGCCAGAGCACAGCTGTTGGCTCCGTGTTTTCCTCCAAACATGTCCAAACCGCTCAGGATTTGGGAATTTTCCCCTTCAAGCAGACCCCCAGGAATGCACCCACCGAGCTAATTGCTCCGACAAAGGCGGGGATTCATTCCGGGCTGCGGAATAAACGAGGGAAGTCGGCCTGCAGCTTTTGAAGGCCGCTTCAAAGGCCGCCTCCAGAAAGGAAAGGTGGGGGCAAAGCAGCTTTT
Source organism: Corvus brachyrhynchos (assembly GCF_000691975.1). Classification (NCBI taxonomy): domain Eukaryota; kingdom Metazoa; phylum Chordata; class Aves; order Passeriformes; family Corvidae; genus Corvus; species Corvus brachyrhynchos. Next base: position 2,411,702 of record NW_008236763.1, read on the forward strand.
AGTGCCCAGGAACTCCCCAAAAGGCTTTTGGAGATTAAAAACTGAATGTTCTACTTGAGTCAAAAGAGTAAAAAAATCCCTTTCAACTCCGATTCCCCCTCCCCAGGATATTCTAAGACCTCTGCAACGCTCCACGTACTTCATTCCCTTTATTCCAGCTCCTTTATCTGCTCCTGCAGCAGCATTTTGCTCCCTTCCCACCCAACTCCCTGCCAAAGCCTTCCCTGAGTTGGTATTTTCAGGGATTTCAACCTAAAAGAAGCAAATACGGATAATTTAGGGACGGCCCATAACGCTCCCTAATCCCAAAGGGGTCGCTGATGTTTCTTTGGCGTCCCAAAGCCAGGAAAAGCCACATCAGAACCCCCCAAAAACCCCAGCCCAGCTCTGAGCACAAAGGGTTATTCCAGCAGCACATTTCCATGGATGTTCCCTGCACAGGGAATACCGGGAATGTCGCGCCCGGCTGGATGCGACAGCTGCTGCTCCCTGCGGAGCTGATTCAACATTTGCCACCCCCACCAGGGGCAAAATAAAACATCCCCAAAATCAACCCCTGGCGGGAGTTTAAGGAGCAAACCTGACTCGTTCCGCTCATTTAATTCCCTTTACCAGGGCTCCGAGCTGCTCTTTAATGCCTCTCCGGATCAAAAATCTTTCCTTACTCCACGCCAGAAAGTCAAGGAATTGGGACAGGATAAAGGCAAACAAACTCAGACATCCACATGGTTTTTATTTCTGGTTCTGAGGCTCGGGACAGGTTCTCGCAGGACCTCACAGGGCACCAAACCACTGGAAGCGCTGTAGAAAAGTGAAGTTTTATATCAACAGAGCCCCTGTGCCACCAGCACTCACTTCACCGGGGCCTCGATAAACATTCCCACGGAATTTCTCAGCGCTGCCTATTGGAATTCCCAAGGAAACCTCAGGAAGAGCTGGCAGATCCCTCTGCTTCAGGGATCTCTCTTCATCAATCCCCAAAATACTGGAGGAAGGATGGGCACCCATCCAGGAGACCCCTTCATAACCCGTATTCACCCCCAACGCGACTTTTTAACGTTCAATACTCAACATTCGGGAAGAATTCCTTCCAACCCTGACGCTCAGGGGCAAAAAGGAGGGGGGGGGAGGGGCT
>NW_008236763.1:2413202-2417812 GCF_000691975.1 Corvus brachyrhynchos
TTTGTCCCACGCCGGCCGATTTAAAGGGGCCGCGCGGGGAGAGGGGCCCGGGACGTGCGATGAGTTGGGGGCGTTCTCAGCCCGGCCGAGCCCAGGGGGTGGGGGGAGTTCTCACCTCCTTTTCCTGCCTTTTTCCATGTGTTTCGAAAAAAAAAGGTCTGCCAGCGAGCTGGAGAGGGACTTTTGATATGGGCATGGAGTGGTAGGATAAGGGGAGTCCCTTTATACTAAAAAAGAGGAGATTTAGATGGGAAATTGGGAAGGAATTCTTCCCTGGGACTGTGAGGAGGGCCTGGTAGAGAAATTGTGGCTATCCCATCTCTGGAAATGTCCAAGAGACTCCACCTTTCCCTGTCTCCCTCCCCAACCTCCCCTTCTGTTCCCATCCCACAGAATAAACCTCAATCTCCGAGCGGTGCCATAAATCCCATTTATTCCCGCAGCTCCACGTGCTGGATGGGCTGGGAAAAAGCTCATTCCAAGCGCAGACAGAGCCGCTCGAAGGAGAATATTCACCGGGAGGAGACGGATCAATAGGGGAGTCTCGGGGCAAACCGCACCCGTAATTTATGGGATCACCGTGTAAACGAGGGGCGATGCAGCGGGAGCCGCCGGGATCGGGGTGTCCGCGGCTCCAGGAGACCTGGAAGCGCTAAAAGGGATCGGCATCCATCGGCTGAGCTCTCCTGATCCCTTCCCATGGCGCTCCCTGATGCTCCTGGATCCCTCCCTGACGCTCCTGGATCCCTTCCTGATGCTCCTGGATCCCTCCCTGATGCTCCTGGATCCCTTCCTGATGTTCCTGGATCCCTCCCGAGGAGGGCAGGGAGAGCCGGGAGATGCCCCAAATCCCGCCGTCCCCCAGAGGACGATGGATGTCGGAAGAAAATCCTCCAGGAAAACGCTAAATCCCGGCCAGCGATGCTCGTTAGGACGGAGCCCAATAATTACTCAAATAAATTGTGGGGGTTTTTTTTCCCCCCATCTGACTTCCAAAGCCTCTGGCTGGGAGTTTTCCCGACATCCCAGGCATCGCTGTGGGGCTGGTTTACGCCTTAACAACCCCCGTGCCCTCCCCCGCATCCATCCCATCCCCAAACAACGGGAATTTCTATTTCAGGGCTCTTTTGGAAAGGGGCATTTTGGGAAGAACCAGCCGAGAAAAGGAGGGAGCAAAATCCCTCACCTCCAAACGACCATAAACTCCACACCCCAAAAATCATCATAATTAATTAATTAATTGGTCTGTTTATTTATTTCTTCCTCTGGCATAGGAATTCCGATAGGAAGCGCTCTGCTCTGTGCGTGGAAGACAGCCGTGCTTATTTACAAACGCCACGGTTATTTTCTCCCCCCCCAAAAAAAACCCAACCCCCCAAAAATAAATGTACAGTACGGATTCCTATGGCTCCTGGGGCCGGGAGATTCCCGAGGAACATCTCAGGAGTCCCTTCCCGATGAAATCCGGGCAGCTGGGATTTAAAAAAAGAAAAAAAAAAAGACAATAAAAAGAGATTAAATTCTTTGATCCGTGTCAGGCAGCAGGAGGGAGAGGCTCGAGGATGGTTCTGTGCCTTTCCTTCTTTTCCAGGGATCGATGCAGGCTGGAATCAGGAAAATTGATGGGGTGGAGCAAAATCCCGAAGCAAAGCCTCAGGTTTAAGTAGGGCTTTGTGGAGTCAGGACCTGTTATGAGGCTGGCTTTGGTTTTGCTGGTTTTTTTGTGTGTTCTTGCATAGGAAAAAACCTGGAGGAACAGGAAAAATCTGGGGGTTGGGAGCCAGTCCAAGGTCATTTCTGCATAATTAATATTTTTCTACGTATCTCGGTGTCAGGCTGTCCCTCTGGATTTATCCTGGAAGAAAACAAGGCTGGAATTCCACCCTCATCTTTACACTTGTGATAAACTCCAGATTAACCCCAAATTAAGTCTTTAAATGCATCGCTCGTGTGGCCACCAGGAATCCTTGTGCAAAAACGAAGTTACATTCAGGAAATGCCCTGTGAGTTCCGCCAACTTCCTCGGATTTTTGTTTGGCCCAGAGCTGATCCCGAAGGTCCTCGCCAAGGGCAGCGCTGGGGATGCCAAGGTGGAATTTGGGAGGATCTGCTGATGTGCAAAAATAGGAGCAGACAAAGTCAGCATTTTCCCAAAGCAACGGGAGCTTCCCTGGGCTCACCTGGAGCTGCCTGGGCCCTGTCCTTGCAATAACATTTGGAAAAATGCCGAGTTTTGGGGCAGACGCAAATTATTTTGGACCATAGGAAGACTGGAAGCAGCTGGAAGAAAATCCTGCCCACGGCAGGGAGAAAGGACAGCTTTGACCAGGTGATTTCTGGGGAAAAAAAATTTTAAAGGGTTTTTTGTTGTTGTTGTTTGGGGTTTTTTTCTCTTGGCTGCAGGATCCATTCCTTGGATGCAGGAATTGCCCTGCCTGGAGCAAGCAGGGCCCGTGGTGAGTCCAGTGCTCCAGGTGGAGCTGGCTGGAATTCTGTCCTGCTGGGGAATGTCTGCCTCGGGATCTCCAGGGTGATATTCAGCTCCTTTTTCCCATCTCCAGCAGAAGCTTTAGGAAGGTGGTAGAGGATGAGGAGCTCAGGCTGCAGCTTTCCCCTGGCTTTCCTCCTGCAGCTGCTGCTCGTGGCCTTCCAGCTGAGTGCCCGGGGCCGGGCAGCATCCCTCCAGCACCAGGATCCCTCCAGCACCAGGATCCCTTATCCACCAGGACCCTTCCAGCACCAGGATCCCTCCAGCACCAGGATCCCTTATCCACTAGGACCCTTCCAGCACCAGGATCCCTCATTCACCAGGACAATTCCAGCACCAGGACCTGGGTGACATCCTCGGCGAGGTCATTCCTGGGCTTTGGCTCTTCCCTGGCCTTCCTGGGGAGAGGGAGGGGAGAGGAAATGAGAGAATCTGGGATAAATGAGAGAATCTGGGATAAATGAGAGAATCTGTGGGATAAATGAGAGAATCTGTGGGATAAATGGAGAACCTGTGGGATGAATGAGCGGATGAAGCAGCTCCCCCCGTGCTCCCCCAGCCCCTGATCGCTCAGCTCCCCTTCTCTGCCAAGCACCATCCCGGACACTTTGGATCAGCCCCTGAGCCCCCCGAGACCCCCCCAGACAGGGCAGGCAGAGGTGACACCGCCAGGGAGGTGACGAGAAGGAGGCACCCGCTGTCCCCCCGGCAGTCCCGGCGTACCCAGGGGACAGGAATGGGGTCCCGGGCTGCTCCTCACACGGCCGTCTCCTGCCCCCCGCTGGCCTCTTCCTTCTTCCTCTTCATCTTGCAGAAGCCGTGGAGGCCACAGAAACAGGCGAAGGTGAACTGGGGCATCCCCCGGAGCAGGAGAGGCTCGGGAGCGACCCCGGGAGACCTGGATGGGGACAGGGAGAGGAGTCAGGGCGGCAGCTGGGAGTGCACGGGCAGGAGGGAGGGTGGAGAGCAGAGCCCCAAATCCCAAATCTGGGACGTAAAACTGGGACATCACCCTGGAGCGGGACACATCTCATCCATCTTCAGTCCCTCTCCCTCTCCCTTCCCCTTTCCCCTTCCCCTTTAACTTTCCCTTTCCCTTTCCCTGCCACTCTCTCCCAAATTCCCCACCCCGCCAAACCCGTGGAGACCCAAACTCGCCCCCAGCCCCTCTCTGGCCAGCAGGGAGCAGCTCCCGGTGCCCGTGGAGCTGAGGATCCCTGGGGTTACCCCGGCACAGGGGCAGCACCGGCGGTGCCGGCACAAAGGGGCTCAGCTGGGACCGAATTCCCTCTCTTTGTGTCCGTTTTCCAGCAGATAAAATAATGCCCCAAAGCCCAGCCCACGCCACGGCCCAACAGCTGCAAAATGTAATTATGCAAATGCAAGGCTGGGGGGTTTTAAATAAATAACAAATCCTCGCAGAAATGCTGTCTGAAGGGAAATCTTCACTCGCTCCCTGCTTGAATTCTGAGCTTTTCATCAAATCACAGAATCCCAGACTGGTTTGGGTTGGAAGTGACCTTAAAGCCCACCCAGTGCGACTCCTGCCATGGGCAGGGACACCTTCCACCGCCCCAGGGTGCTCCAAGCCCCGTCCAGCCTGGCCTTGGACACTGCCGGGGTGGAAGCTTCCCTGGATAACCCTGTGCAGTTTGCAGATGGTTTTGCCTCAGAAGGGGCAGTGCTGGTGCTCAGGGGGAGTCTGGATTTGGCATCAGTTCCCATCAACTCCAGCACGGACAGGGAGCACTCGGAGCCTCAGTTTACCCTCCGTGAACTGGGCATGAGCTCGCAGGGTTTGAGGCACTGTTTGGGGCTCCCCATCCCACAACCCTGTCAGAGTTTGGAGCAGCCCTAATTCCCAGCAGGGCCAGGTGGGAGGAAATGAAGCAGCCAGAGCAGGTGGAGCCCCGTCAGTGACAGCGGTGACAGCGCCGGGGGGCGATGCCACATCCCCGCCTTCCCCTTCTCCCTCTTTCCAAGGGGCCCAGCTGCAGCACAAAGCCCGAAACATCCCCTTTAATTCCCTCCTGCCGTCCGCGGCCATCTGGGTACCTGTCTGGGGGCTCCCAAATTCAATCAGGCCACCTCCGGAGCTCACAAATCCCCACGGCCGCCCCTC
>NW_008236763.1:2417911-2420963 GCF_000691975.1 Corvus brachyrhynchos
GCACTGCCTCCGGGGAACGCTCGGCTCCAGCTGGAGCGGGGAAGGGAAGGGGGGAACAGGGAAAGCTGTGGGGGCTGCTCCAGCGCTGCCCAACCCCGGTCTGGCCGATGCTTTCCTTGCTCCGGGGGTGTTTAACGCTGTCCAGAATAACCAACCCCCCCTCCCAGACCTCCCAGGGTGGTCCCCAGGGGTGCCCTGTGCCACCTCACATCCCCCTGTGCCCGTCCCCCCCCTCCTTGCAGACACAAAACCACCCCGAGAGCCTGGGGGGTCTGGCTGGGACCCCATTAGGGACCTATTGAGATATTTAGAGGGGCTTGTAGCGCGCGGGCTTTTCAGGCTGACCCTCTGCCTCCCATTCAGGCAGGGGGCAATGATGGATTCGGGCAGCGCTGACAGAAGCCCTGGCTGATTTGCAAGGGCCGGGCAGGCACCCCAGCCCCGCGCTGCCCTTTCCATTCAAGAGAGAAGATCCTCGGGATAAAACTCAGCTGCAGCCGAGAAAATGCGCGGAGCATTAAAAATGTAAAGCTGGAGAATTCTCTTTAGTCAACTGCATCACCGCGGGCCGTGTTTGTCACTGTCACAGTGATGAATTGGGAGCTGTCTGCAATCAGCATGCTCACTTTAATAATGTCACTTTCCCTGAGCCCGGAAAAATATCTTTCTGAAGCAGCTGGACCGAGTCTGTTCCTTAACCCAGCAATTCCCATTTCCCTGGGATTTGCTGGGCATCCGGGAAAGCTCCTGGCACCAGGAGCAGGTTTAGGAGGGAAGGAGAGCAGGGATGGCTCAGCACAGCCCCACTGCAGGGACACTCCCAGGTGACACCAGTGGCCGCCAGCCCCCGGGTTGGGATGCTCAGGCACCAGGATCTTTCATTCCAGCTGATTTTCCTCCCTCTCCCTCAGCTCTCCTACTTCTGGGAGACACCCTTGAGTTGACTTTTTAGCGAATCGGTTGGAAAAAACAACAAGTTTTGCGTTTGAACCCTCGGATTTCAGAGCTGCCTTTGCCGCCGGCGTGCCGGGCGCTTTCCTCGGGAAAGGAGATCATTTGCAATGGAAATCGGGGCTGTACTTTTTGCAGGGAGCCGAATGGAATTGAATTATTTGTGATGAAATGGAGAAAAAAAAATCTCGTTTCATTTGCCTTTCGTGATAACCAGTCCATCCATACCCACAGCCACGATTTTTAGGAAGGAACGATGATTTGGGGATCACCAGCCTGGCTTTCTAAAAGCCACTGAGGAAAACACCCTTGGAAGAGTCACAGCTGGGGCTTGCAGGGATTCCCTCCTGAATCCTGGACTTCTCTGGGTGATGGGGATGCTCCACGTACGGACCTTTGCCTGGGATTCTTGTTCCTTTTGGTTTTTCAGCATCCAAAGTTCAGCTCCTGCATCCCAAAACTCTCTGTTGGGGCATCCTCTCCCTGTGCGGACGCAACCCCTTTCCCACACTCCTCATCCTCTTCCTCCCAGCCCCAAAATCCATCCAATTTAGCATTTTTCCAGCCAAGCTTTCAAACTCATTATTTCCTAGCCTGGCTTTTTAATTTTTTCCCCCCCAAAAAAAACCCTCGGACACTTCTCTGCTTACAACCAGTCCTAAGCCAAACCCCACTTCAAAGCTGCTTCCCTAATGAGCAGCAGAGCTTTAAAAACCCAACAACAGAGGAGCCAGAGGAGGGGATAAAACCCACCTGAAAAGCAGCACCATCCCTTTAAGGGGAGATAATGAAAGGAGAAGATGTTGCCTGGCATGTTTGCAGAGAATCGCTAATTAAAACATCGCTTCTGTAAAGTCTGCTGATCCCATTGATTCTTTCCCCCCACACAGTTAATTTGCTGCTAGCAAGGCAAAGTCGCCAGGGTCCTCATTATAAAAATTTCACTGGCTGCAGCTAATGGTTGTAATTAATAGGTGCAATAAATTTCAAATGGGCAGCCGGGGTGTTCATTAGCTCGGGGCTGACTCAGCACCGGTGGCCTCACCAGTTCCTAAATAACCATTCCCAGGCAGCCGGGAGGAGGAGGAGGAGGAGGAAGAAGAAGAAGGTGCACAACTGGTGCAGCCGTAATTCCCCAGCCAGGGCAGAGCTGGGTAAATAATTCCAGGATTTGTGTCCTTTTAGTCTCGTTTCTTTTTGTCCCGCCGGTGAATTGTCAGTGCAAACCTTCCTCCAGCTCCCCAGCTTTCCCAAATGCCTGGATTTGGGGTGAGATCAGCACTCGAGGAACTGAACCCTCTGAGGCAAAATATCCAACAATAACACCTCACATCCAGGCATGGATCAAACCCAGGCATGGCTTGGGTCGAGGATTTGGGATTTAATGTGGATTTTCACGTCCTGGTTCCTCCTCTCCGGGCATCCCGAGCCAGGGTTGAGCTTCAAACCCGCCCAGGCTCCTGCTGAGCATCATTCCCTGCCTGGAAGATCCCATGTGAGCACCAACCCTCCCAGGGAGGGCGCTGGGTGTCCCACAGGGCCGGGTGCTGCCACAGCTTTGATTAAAAAACTCAGCTTTTCGGTTCATTATCATCTGGCTGTAATTAAAATATTCATAATTGGCACGCTTCCGCCAATTTATCCCCTGGCACCGGCAGCCGCGGGGCTGGGTGACCCAGCAGGGAGGTGCTGCTGCTTCCCTGCATTGCCCATCCCAATCCAAGGCGGAATTTGGGAGCTGGCGCCCTGTCCCTGCACATTCCTGAGCCAGAATTTGGGCTGGTGCCCCCCAGGGATGCCCAGGGGCTGATGTGGCAGCACAGGGGCTCCGTGCCGGGACACGAGGCTGTAATTCCCACTCCAGGCAGGACAAGCCCGTGCCTCGCCCGGTTTTGGGATGCTCCACACCCAGAGCCCGGCAGGAGCCCGGCCGGGGGATGCCTCCCTCACTCATTATCTGTAATTAGTGCTTGTCCTGCTCTCCACCATCACTCCTGCGAGCTCAGGAAGGACCAGTGAGTGCTGGAGGGGTCCAGCTGCTCCAGAATTTGCCTTTGCCGGGTGTTTTTGGGCACAGAACTACCCGGGAATGGCTCGGAGC
>NW_008236763.1:2421772-2425476 GCF_000691975.1 Corvus brachyrhynchos
AGGCCGCCGGCCCTGCCTCCTCCCCCCCAGCCCCCCCCACCAGCGTGCCCAGCCCGTTTCCTCCCCCCAGCTGCACACAACTGGCCGTGCTCCCTCCGTTCCTTTCCAGCCTCATCCGTGCCTTGCTAAAGGAAAATCAATCCAATGAAAGGCAGTGACAGCCATTCCCGAGGCTGCGGGATCCGGGAGCGCAGACAGGCTGCCGATATCCCTGCCTGGAGCTGCTGTGCCCATGGTAGGCATGGAAATATCCACAGGGGCCGGTGTTTGGGGCTGTCCCATCCCTGGAGGTGTCCAAGGCCAGGCTGGACAGGGCTTGGAGCACCCTGGGACAGTGGGAAGTGTCCCTGCCCATGGAATGGGATGAGCTTTAAGGTCTCTTCCCACCAAACCATTCCAGGAATCCTCGTGGTGACAGCGGGGACCATCCCGAGAGGATTTTCCTTCCCCACCACAACACTTTGGGTCGCAACAAAACAAAATGGCAAAAACGGGGGAGGTTTGGGTTCCTTGGCCCTGCTCTCCCTGCCTCGGCACCCTCATTCCAGGCTCCCATTCCCGGTCTGGAGCAGCCCCGGGGCGGGGGCGGAGGGGCCAAGCCAAGCGTGTCCCTCTGCCCGGCGTGAATGGCTCGGGGCAGGCATTGTCACGGGTGAATTTTCTGAATGAGCAAATCCTCATTAAAAAATAATTAAAACAGCCCGGCGAGATTGGCTTAATTCCTTTCATTTTGACGGATGGTGTTTGGTTTGGATGATTTATGTGCCAGCTCTCCCGCTTTCATTGTCGGAACTCATGGGATTTCACCATTTTCTTCCTTCCACACCTCCTTGAGTCATGGGATTACAGCTGAACCTCAGCTTTTTCCCCCTTTTTTTTTTTGTTTTCTTCCAAGGACTATTATTTTTAAGGATGCATTCCAGGCTGGTGAAATAAACTTGAAAGGCTGACACCCAAATGAGTCAAAGCTCAGGAAGTGAGAAAAGAAAAAACTGAAGGAGGGAGAAATTGCTCGTTTCCTGCTCTGCGAGGGAGGGTGGAACCCCACGAGGTTGTTGGGGTGGTTGTGGAGGTGGTGGGGGCTGCAGGAACGGGATGGGGCCTGTGGGAGTGGAGTCTGTGGGGTGGGATCTGCAGGAATGGGATCTGAAGCCGTGGGATCTGCAGGAATGGGATCTGAAGCCGTGGGATCTGCAGGAATGGGGTTGGTGGGATGGGATCTGCAGGAATGGGGTCCATGGCAGTGGGATCTGCAGCACCCCCCTCCTCTTCCGCCCCATGGCTCCAGCAAACTTCACCTTTGCACATTTCAGAAGTCCCAATTTGCCAAACCCTGCCCTATAACTAAACCCATCCTCCTCACATGCCCCTGGCCACCACCTCCCCTCACCACCCTCATGACCCCGGCCAGGCCACGACCTTCTGGGAGCTGTGGGGACAAACTGGGTGGCCCCAGCTCTGTGGTAGGAGACGGGGCTGGAGGTGCCCAAACTTCCCTGAACCCCCTTCTCAGGGGAGCACAGGGCTGCTGCCAGCACCTGGAAAATGCCATTCACCCTTGGAAATGACCTTGGAAATGCCCTTGGCCTCTTCCCGGCGCTTTTGTCCCCCGGGATGCAGGTGGGGACTCTTTGAACCGTGCAAGAAAAGCTCCATCCCAAAGAAAATCGGCTCCCTCGCCGCTGCTGAATGGGGCCGGCCCCACCATCCCCGGCCCCTTTTGTCTCCCCTCCCTCTACCCCATCCCTCTGGCTCAGGCCCTGCAAGGCTTCAATGCCCCCTTTCACTCGGTGTTTGGCCCCAAACAAATTTGAGTGGCTCGAGAGGGGCTCGGGGAGTCGGTGCGGAGGTGCCTGGAAGGTGGAGTCCCTCCTCTGTGTAGCCCATGGCTTTTCGCCCTACATGAGTTCGGGAAAGCAATCACATAGGAATAAAAAGCCATAGACCACAGCAGAGGGCTTACCCTGGACAAGCCAGCAGTCTTTGGGAAAAGGGGAGGGAGAAGGGAAAGGAGAATGGGGGAAAAAAGTGACTCTTTGGGCTAAGTTGTCCTCCCTCCTTGTGACCAGCAGGAGCTCAGCCCCAAAAACAGAGTGGGTTCCCCCACAACCCCAAAACCAGGATGAGTTCCCACCCCAAACCCCCCTCAGCACCACGGGGTGGCTTCTCCTGGGTTACCCAGGGCTCAGGAAGGAGCAATCCCAGCCTGGAATGCTCCCCTCTCTCAGCAGGGAGCTGACCCCAGAGGAGGACCCCGCATCCTGGATGCTGTGAGGAGCTGGGATTGCAGGGACAGCTTAAAAGCCACGGTGCCATGGCCAGAATTAATTGCAGCGTGCCCTGGGAGCAGCCATGGAATGGTTGATTTCCCCTCACCCGGTGTCCTGGCCACGGCTCCACCTCATCCCCGTCAGCACCTGGCATCCTCTCATCTGTGCTGCTTCCCAGAATCCCAATGAACCCGACAAACCTGGAGTTAAAACCCGGGCGGCTGCTCTGGCTGCAAATGGAGCAGCACAAATTTCCACCTGCAGATCCAGCATCCTTCTCCGAGCAGGAGCTGCTGGAGCCCGCGGCATAAATCCCATTTTTGGGGAGAAGCACTCACCTTGGGGTGCAGCCGCAGCCTGCCACGCAGCTCTTTGGAAAATCTGACCTGTAGGGCCACCAGGGGATTGCCCGGGGTGGCTGAGCAGGACCGGGATCTGAAGCCCGTGGTGGCCCCGCTGCCCCCAGAGCTCACCTGGCTGCAGGGGCGGCGGGTGCTCGGCCCCCCCGGGCCTTTTCGGGGGAGTTTCCGTCTCCGGACCCACAAAACAGGCGCTCGGGACAAGGGGATGCGTTTCAGGGGGCAGAAGCTCTGCCGAGAGCTGGACACGGCCCTGATTCTTCAGGAAAAGCCTCTCGGCACCTGGGGGAGCTCCTTGGGTGGCACCAGAGCTGCGCAGGTTGTCCCTGGGAATGCTCTGGCCTCCGCCTTTGCTCCCTCCCCCTGCCAGGACACGGCTCGGCTCGTTCATCAGCGGCTGTTAATTGCCAGGGGCTGATGAGGTCAGGGTGGGAGACTCCCCAGAATCCCTGGGAAATCCCGGTTCTCAAACGCCCCAGCCGCCAGGACGGGAGGCAGGGAGGGATTTTGCTGTGGTTTGCAGTAGAAAAGAGCACGACTTTGACCTACAAACCGAACTCCTGGAGCGCAGGGCGGCTCTGAACTGGCATTTTCCCAAGGTTTTCCCTCTTTTATTTCCCATGAATGGTGAGGGGAAAGGGCCACCGTGTCCCCCACCTGTGACACGGCCACAGTCCCCTCCAGCCCCTCCCCAGGACGGTGTCCCCTCCTGGTATCCCAAAACATGGAGCTATTCCAGAGCGTCACTTGATCCCAAAATTCCATCCTTGGGAGCAGGTGCTGCTCTGGGAAGAGCTTTTGGGAAAGCCCCCAGCTATGGGGTGCACGCCAGGAGCCCCCACATGGATCCCTGCACCCACCCACCCCTAATCCCCATGGATCAGCCCTAATCCCCATGGATCAGCCCCAGTCCCATCGTGCGGGGGGCGAGTCTGTCAATTTGTCCTTCGCGGCTCTTTGGGACGTGGCCCTGTGGCACCCAAGGCCTTCCCACGGAGGTGGCACCTGGCAGGGCACAGGCTGCTGTCCCCAGCACGGCAGCGCGAGGACACGTGTCCATCCCAGCACCACCATC
>NW_008236763.1:2425606-2426926 GCF_000691975.1 Corvus brachyrhynchos
GGGGGTCACCCCGCTGCTCTGAGGCTCTTTTGGACCCCCCAACCTTTCTCTTGTTGCCACCGCAGCACCCCCGAGCTGCGCGGGCACATGGCTGGGGTGGTTGTGCCGCGAGGGGCTGGGAGCGGAGGGAGGGAGGGAAGCGGGGAAGGAGGGAGGGAGAGAGGGAGGGAGGGAGCGGGGTCAGGTATTTCTCCATCCCTGGCTCCGGAGGGCCGCTAACAAAGGCGCTATTGAACTGCAGCCGCTCTGGTCTGTGAAGCAGAAACCTCTTGTATCTGCTCCGGTGCTTTGATCTCCCTCCCCCGGTGGGATGGGCATTACTCATGTCCTGCTGCTCGGGCACCGCTGCCAGCGCGGCACGGCGGGGACAAACCCCCGCTCGTCCCCGCGGCGTCGGGAAATGTCCCGCCGGCATCACGCACCCGCCGCTCACCCCACTCCTGTCCTCCCTCTCTGCCTTTCCTCTGCAACCCCCCCCCAAACCCCTCCATCCTCGCAGATCCCAAACTTTCGGGGGTCGGCGCGGTGCTCAGCCGAGCGTAGGGGCGGGAGGAGCCGCGCTCTGCGCCGCGCATTCCTCTCCTGTAATTAAAGCCGGTGCGCTGGGTGGAGGGGGAATTTCCCAAAGGGTTTTACTGGCGTGTGGACAAGGGTCAGACAATGAGAACATTTGACAGGGTGCCCAAATCCGCTGTATCTTGGATACGCTCAAAGCCTCCCCCGTGCTCCTCGTCCCAGGCTCTCCTTTGGGGGAGGTGGGGGAGGTTGGGGCAGGTTCGGAGGTGGCGACGGCGCGGGGGGAGCTTGGGGACTCTCACAAAAACCCCGCAGCTTTCAACCCAGCCAGGCTGCCCCAAAAATGCCAATGCTTGAACAGCACAAGCTCTGGAACCACACTCCCGGCGGGATGCGCCTGGAAGTCCTGGGAAGAGGCATCAAACGCACCTTGGAGACTCTCAGCGCTCGGATCGGTGCTTTAAAAAGTGCTCTGCTGCCTTCAGCAGGTCCCTGCCTCTCTCCCTGCGGATCCAGGGGCACTGGGGGCTTATCCCGGTTTTGCCAGTCCCATGGGATGCTCTGACAACCTGCCCAGAAACCATCCCAGTTTCCCAAAAGCGCTCGAGTGCCTTTGGAAATCTCACTCCTTCCTGCCTCTCCAGCTCATTTGCAGAAATCCTGGCAGCTCCCACAGCACCCAGAGGGGCTCGTGTGGGAATCGCCTCTGGAGCAGGGAGGCCCCTGGGGTGACCACACGGCAGCGCCCAAAATGAGGGCACCCGGAATTAGAACATGGGAGGGATCCTCCATGGAGCCAAGGGC
>NW_008236763.1:2426939-2431992 GCF_000691975.1 Corvus brachyrhynchos
GCGCCGCTTTCCTCCTTTTCCGCGCTCCCGGGGGGGGGGAGAGCCCGGGGACGTGTGCAGAGCCTGTTTGTGTCCCCGCCGTGGGGTGGACACAAATAAAACCCCCCGAGAACTGGGATGGACAGATGGACAGACAGATGGATGGACACTCCAGAGCAGAGCCGGGAACATCGTGTTTTCCACAGAGATCCACACCAGTTGCATCCCCATGGAGGCAGACTCAGCCTCTCTTTTGGGGGATCAGCTACAGCTCCCCCTCCCCAGGCCCAAACCGGCTCGTGCCCCATCAGGCCCTGATTCCTGGTGGATTTTTAAACATCAACCCTCAGAATTTTGGGGAGTTTGGGAGTCAGAATTTGGGCAACGATCCATTTGCAAACTGTCTTGCCAAGTGGCTCCAGCACAGCCAGATTAGATCTCCTAATCACATTTCCGAGGCGCCCGGGATCATGGATTGGGGATTTAGAGAATATTCGTCATTGTAACAATGTCATTTCCCAGCCCTTACCTCGTTCTCCGAGTCATTATGCCCGGACTTTATGGCTTCACGGGAACATCTCCCAAGGAAAAGGGAGGCTCCGGAACATTTGTGGTGCAGCTGAAGGTGCGCCGGTTGTCTGTCACCTGCGCCTCCCATGGACGGGGTGATTCCGGGGTTATTTATGGGTTTTAATCAGCTTCCTCATCACCACCCGATTTTCTACTGAAAGCTGCTTGAACAGAACCCAAATCTTTGCAGAATTCCTGATAAATCTTCCAGGAATAAAAAGCAGGGAGGGGAGGGACCAGGGAAGCTGAGGAACGGCCCAGATCCTGCAAAGCTCGGGAGAGCAGAGCTCCCCTGCTTCCCTCCGGAGCTGAGGGTGAGACCACAGCATCTCCAACACCTTTATGGAGGCATTCCAGGGAAATGAGCTCCATAAATCCCTGTTTGCAGCCACAGCAGCCACGGCAGCAGCACAGGCAGAGCTGCAGCATCACAGGCAGAGCCCAGCTCCCTTCCCCGGGATGCAGCCATGGAAAACCACTTTGGGAAGGGCCAAACTGCTCCTGGTTTTCCAGGTGCACACACAGCCAGGGGCTCCTTCCAGGGCACAGAATCCAGTGTTGAACTGCTCCGGTTTGTTTGGAGGAGGGAAAAGAGATCTTTCATTCCTGGCTGCTTTTGCACTTCGCTTCATTCCCGTTGGGATGCTCCTGCCCACCCCTCTCCAGGAGCGCAGGTGTTGCCCCCTGGCAGCCCAGGAGATGTTTCCCTTTTCCAGTGAGCATTCCAGGCTTTCCCTGAATTGGATTTGTGTATGAAAAGTGGGGCTGGAGAGGTGCTGAGGGGACAGCGCTGTCCCCACACCGGGCAGTCCCACGGGATTGGCTTTTCCATGGGTGCCCGAGGTTGCAGGAATGTTCCCCCTGGGACAGTTTTGGGCCAGGAGGGATATTTTGTGTCTCCAGTTCGTTTGTGCCACTCAGCTTCAGGCACAACACCAGCCTGGAGGAGCTGCAACCTCTCCTTCCCACTTTTCCATCTGGAGCAGCACGCCGCTTCCAGCCCTCCTTCCCTCTCCCCCAAACGACTATTTTAGGTGACGGGAAATGCAGCGAAAGGTTTTTCTTTGTACCGAGCAAAGTATCCTCCAACCCTAAATGATTTCGTTTCTCAGCTTGCTGGGATAATTCAGGGTAAATTCATTTCTGTTTGACCCCTCGGTGCTCTGCAAACCAACAAATCCATCCTGAGCAGGGAACCGACCCTTGGAGAGGCCCCAGGATCCCAAAATCGTGACTTGTGTGCCCCAGGTCACAGCCCAAATCCCTCTGCTCAGCCCCACTGCCCTTTGCAGAGCACCAATTCCTCTGGATTTATTTCCAGGTGGAAGGATGGGAGAGGCAGAGAGGGAAGGGATGAGATAATGACCCAAATCTGCTCCTGCTCCCTCACCATCAATTTTTCCATGGAGCCCATTAGGAGACGGCAACAGCAGCTTGGGAATCCAGGTAAGGCCCTCGCTAACAAGATCCTCCTGGGCCTTTTAGCACCTTCCTGGTCACAGATATCTCAGCTCCTGCAGCCCCAGCTGTAATTAAGTCTGGGCTGCGAGACAGGAGATGCCACAGGAGCTGGGGGGGAATCTGTCTCGATTTGCTGGAGCAGCTGCAGGGCTGGTGAGGGATGGTTTGGATCAGGCAGGGATTGGAGCTTGATGGCCTGGATCTGGATCAGGCTCAGTGGCTTGGATCAGGCAGGGATGGGGGACTGATGGTCTGGTTCCATCAGTTGTGGCGAGTCAGTGGTCTGGATCTGGCAGGGATGGGGGGTCAGTGGTCTGGATCTGGATCAGGCTCGATGGTCTGGCCCTGGCAGGGATGAGGGGTGGATGGTCTGGTTCCATCAGGGATGAGGGGTTGGTGGTCTGGTTCCGTCGGGGATGAGGGGTCGATGGCCTGGCCCTGGCAGGAATGGGGGAGCTGCCCCTGAGCCACCCTGGGTGCTTCAGGGGCTGGTCCCTGGTGAGGGATCCCTCGTTCTCCAAGTCATGATGACTTTTTGCCTTTATAGGAACATCTCCCATGGAAAAGGGAGGCTCCAGAACCTTTCTTGCACTGGTGCTCCGGACAGCTGAAGTGGCAGAGGGTGTCAAGCCTCACGCAGCTTTTCCTGCTCTCCCAGGGTTTGAGAGACCCTGTCTGGGTGCTGAGGGGCCAGGTTTGCTCTGGGTTTGGGGTTTCAGGGTTGTGCTGAGCAAAGGGAAGGTCCTGACAGCCGAGCTCAGGCTGACCCCAGGTCTTGGGCAGCTCAGTGCAACAGGCAAAGGATGCGTGTAGGAAATGTGGGACTGGAATGAGGCAGCACATGGAGTAGCCCCTGGAGAGGGAGCAGGGCCATCCTAGAGGCTGTTGGGCAGCCGGAGTGCTGGGGGCATCTTCCGTGTTGGGTCCAAGGGGAGGCAGATGTGGGGCCACTGCTGGCCCCGTTGCTCCCTGTTATTCCCCGTTATTCCCTGTTATTCCCCATTATTCCCTGTTGCTCCCTGTTATTCCCTGTCCCCAGCTATTCCTCCTGTTCTGCTGACTCGTGACACAACGTGGCACCTCTCAGCACGAGCAGGAATTCACCTGGAGCCGGTGTCCCTTCGCCCCCCCGGAGCCGGTCCCTTCCCTACTCGCCCCCCCTGGGCAGGGCACTGGGGGCTCACTGTCCCCTCCCAAGGGACAGCCACACCTGCAGCGTGGCCCAGCCCCACGGGGACACGCACAGGGGCAGTGTGAGGGTGTCCCACCCCTGTCCCGGAGCCTGCTGTCCCTGCCTGGAGCCAGCCCAGCCCTGCTCCCACCCAGCCCTGCTGCTGCTGCAGGTCTGCCACTGCTCCCTGGGGACACACAAAAACCAGGAGGGGACATTGTCTGAGCCCCTCTGGGCACTCCCAGCCCGCTCATCAGAGAGGGGCCCAGGGCTTCTGTCCCCCTCCCCTCTCCTCAGTGGCATTGGAGCTGCTGGCAGGGAAAAAAATCCTCATTTTCCTGAGCGGGTCTTGCAGTCCAGACGCGTGAGAGCACCGGGCACCGCCACACCACATGCACAGAGCCCCCACACCAGCCCCCAAATCCCTGCACGAGCCACTGGGACCCATCTGGGCTACCCAGACCTCTCAGGACCCCCTCGTTTTCGGCACCACAACACACCTGAACGAACAGCAGCAATCAGGTGACACCAAAATCGCGGCAATTCCTCTCTCCAAGTCCTTAATCTGCTTTCTTCTGCACCGCCACACCACATGCACAGAGCCCCCACACCAGCCCCCAAATCCCTGCACGAGCCACTGGGACCCATCTGGGCTACCCAGACCTCTCAGGACCCCCTCGTTTTCGGCACCACAACACACCTGAACGAACAGCAGCAATCAGGTGACACCAAAATCGCGGCAATTCCTCTCTCCAAGTCCTTAATCTGCTTTCTTCTGGCTGACATCACCGCTCAGGTTGATACACGAGCTGCTTCCCTTATCTTTCTTTGGGATTACCTCATCGGAGAGGACCCGGAGAGCCTCCCTCTCCCTCTCCCTCTCCCTCTCCTTCTCCCTCTCCCTCTTCCAGCTCGGGGCTTGGAGCTGCAAGTTTGCAGCCGGAGGAAGGAATCGCTGGGATGCGGCTCCAGCAGCACCCCCAGCCCTGCCGGCCACTTCCTCCCGCATCCTTCCAGGATCCGGGGATATCCAGCCAGGCGCAGGCAGCGGCAGATCGGCTCCCTGCCCTTCAGAAAGCAAGATGCACCTTCTGCAGCAGGCAGAGGCTCCGTGGGGTTTGTTCCCGCTATAAACAATGCCAAAGTGTTCGCACGCACGCAGAGCCCAGTCCTGCGAACCCCCCGCCTCACCTGGGAGAGACGAAAAACTTAAAACGTAAATTCGGGTACGGGAGCACCCATTCCAGCCCCGGCGGAACCCAACCGTTAACGAGCTCACGTGTAATTAACTGATAACTGCCTTAACATGTGTTGCATGTAATTCTCTGTCAACATAAATAGTGGGGATGTAGCATGAATATACACACACATCTCACAGATATTCACCCAGAGATGAATTTTCACCAGCTCGGAATTATTCTCACCCAAAACAAAGCCAATTTAATTTTTCCCCAAGCTCACCAGCTACCTCCACAAGAACAGAACCGCAGCAAGCCACAGCCACCCTTCGGCTACAACACCGCCAGGAGAATTAAATCCATATATTCCCACGTTCTCGGCACAGACTGAGGGCTCGGATCGCTTTGGGATGCTCCAGGCTGGCATCCCCGGGGATGCTGCCCAGGAAAGGCAGCCGGGAGCGGGGGGATGCAGGTGCCTGCGGGTGCTCCGCGTGTGCTCAGCGCCGATCCCACCGCGGGCTGAGCGTTCCCCCGGTGCCCCCACTCGCCCTCACGCACGCAACTCCTGCAGGCAACGCTCCAGACAAAGAAAGCGAGAGAAAAAAACGCCGTCTTACTTTTTTTCCTCCTTTTTTTTTCCTCCTGCTTTTCTTCCCCCCTCCTCTCTCCTCCCGCAGCCCCCCCCGCGGGA
>NW_008236763.1:2432408-2435909 GCF_000691975.1 Corvus brachyrhynchos
CGAGCAGACACAAAAGAGCCTCTGACCTGGGGGGAGAAATCCCCTTTTCCGGGAAAAAAAAGCCCACCCGAGGTCTCCGGTGCGCGCTTTGAGCAGGCAGGGGAATTAAAAATAGCTGGGCTAGCTCGGAATCGGAGGCAGCATTCCTCCCCTAATGAGTCTAATTAGCGGGGTGAGGATGGAAGCGGCTTTCCCTGCGCCTTTCCCTGTCTGCAAGCACTGCCCGCGCTCTTCCAGGGGCTTTTGGGGGAAAACGGCGTTTTCCCACTTCCAGGAGCTGCTGGGGCAGGAGCTGTCCCTGGGTGCAGCTCTCGACCTACGCCTCAGCTGCCTTAAGCACCTCCGTCTCCAACCAGAGAGGGTCAGACAGGATTAAACCCCAAACGCGCATCCCGAGTCCTCCGGGGCTTGGCAAAGCAAAGACAAGTCGGATTTGGGACCTTTTTTTTTTTGGTTGGTCCTTTCCGCGGCTCGTTGCTGTCCCTGCACCTCAGCTCTCCCAAATCCCGGGCTGTCAGTGGAACAACGAGGGATTCAGTGGGGATTTAGCCGGGCTCGGGAGCCAGATCCTCCTCCCGTGGCAGCGCCCGAGCCGCCTGAGCACGGCATTACCTCACCCCGAGCCGGGACAGCGGGTGCGGGGCTGCTCTGCCCTGGGGACACGGGAGGTCCCCGGAGGGGGGCAAGGACCCCTCCTGCTCTCTGCTCTCTCAATAACTCCAAAAATCCAAATTTTAGCCATTAATTTTGGCTGCAAGGGTGTGGGTGAGGCGCGGGATGGGGTGAGGATGGAGCAGGGTCCATCCTGCGCATCCTTCCCCTAAACAGGGATGGCACAACTGATGAATCCCCCTTGATGTGCTGGGCAGCTCATTAACTGATGGGCCTAATGAGCTGCTGGGGTTGTCCAACAAGCCAGGAGCATTGGGATTGGGGGGACAATGTTGGATCTGGGCACGGGATTGCCGGAGCAGGAAGTCCAGGCAGGCCAGGAGCGGTCAGGGAGGGCTGAGCCGTCTCCCAGCATCTGCTCCGCTCTGACATTGTGCTCACTTGGGCTTTTTTTTAATTGTCTTGATGTCCCTCATTTGCATAATCCCCCATAATGCAGCGCAGCAGGACTTTTGCTCTGAGCTAATAAATAGACGACAAAAATAAATGTGTCATGTAAGATTTGCTTCCATTCCTTGCCTTTGTGAGGGAGCTTTCACCAAGGAATGACGCCGGCGGCGTTGATCTCACAGGAACTGTCAGCCTGGCCTGCCACGAGCAGCGACTTCCCCTCGCCCCGGGTGCTCAACTTTGCCAGATGTTTTCAGCCGAACTCGCCAGCGAGCAGCAGGAAAAGGTGGCTGTGGAACGCCGGCACGCTCTCCTGGCGACCTGGGGATTGCCCCCAAAGCTCTTCCCCCAAATCACCCCACCCCAAAAATGTCCCCCAGGCCGCCAAAATGTTCGTTGTTGTGATTTTGCATCCCGTGATGGGCAGGCAGGTGCCTGCGGTGCCTCATTCTTGGGGTATTTAATTCAGAATTACGGGGCGCTGTGGTTTCCTCTCCTCTCCGGAGCCGTGCCCAGCTCTCCTCTCACGGCGGTGATGAATTACTGATGAAATTCGTTCCCTGAGCTGAGGAAAAGGAGTAATTGCTGTGCCATGAATATCCAAGTGGGCTCACGAGGCCGGGAAAGCGCCGTGTGTTTGCTGCAGGAGGATTTCCCCCTTGGTTTGACAAGAATTTATTCGTCCTTTTCCAAGAATTTGGCTGGATGGATCTCGGGATGTTGATGGGAACAGCAGAGATCCCTTAGCAGGCTCCGAGTGTCAAAACACGGTTTTAGAAGAAGTTCGCTGGGTGTTTTCCCAGGATGGAGCTCGGCTGGAAGTGCGGGAGCTGCGGGAGGATCCCTGGGCTCCAGAGGATCCCTGGAATGCCAGGCCTGTGAAGAGATTTCGATCTGATGGAGCGATGAGACTCCTCAGATTCCTGGAGGTGTAGCAGGGATGTTTCCTTCGAAATTCCTCGGGATTTCACACCTCGTGCATTCCAGGAGCTGGGTTTTTTCCTCTTTCTGCCCCCAGCCCTGTGATCCTGGAGGATTCTCAGCTCTGACCTAAGAACACTTCAGCATTTCCCACTCTTTTGTTTGCTGAGAAAAGCCTGAAAACACCAGTCCTGAAGGGTAAATGCCACAAGAGAAATAAAAACCTGATCGTAGGTGAAGTTCCTTTTTCTCTTTTAAACCCTGACCATTTTAACTCATTTTTATGGCTGTCCATAACACGACTCTGGAGTGGGAGAGCTCTCCACCCTGGGAAAAGATATTCCATCCACAACAACTCCTCTCCCAGCTCATCCCAGCAGCGACATCTTCACCCCAATGGTCTGGACCAGCCCCTGAGCACCAGATCCATGCACTGGGATGAGAGACTGGAGCGCTGGGAGATGGGAAGGCAGAGATCCATGAGGGTGGAAAGAAGGGAGAACCAGCGGGAGCGAGATGAGGCACAGGAGCGAGGGATGGACGGCTGTGGAGTCTCCCTCCAGGATGCAGTGAATAATTTCCCTTTTCCCCACAGCACCAGGGCGAGAGGACGGGATCATCCGTCTTCATTACATCCCTGGAATAGGCTCTGTCAGGTTCCGCTGTAAAACCAATCAATATTCCCTTGGCCTGGCTGCCCACAGCTCCCGCCAGGCCGGGAGGAGCTGCACAACCAGGGCGGGCACGGGACATGCCAGGCACCACTTTGGGTCCCCAGGGGGCTGAGGGGACACAGACACACCCAATTATTGCCCCGGGCTGTCCACACACGCTTGGGTTTTGAAAGGAGTTCACGCTTTTTCTCATCCGGCTCCCCGGGGGTTTTCCTTTTCCTTTGCCATCAAATCTGCAGGCAACAGAACAAATCTCCTGCTGCAAAACCCCGCAGGAAGGAGTTGTTCAGGGAACAAAAAATCACCCAGGAAAGCCTTCTTTGCCCAGTTGCAGTCACACAACCCCACTCCGATTGCAAAGCCAGCTCCAATCAGGGCTCCCACACAGAGCAAGGCACCTGCAGGGGAGCTCCAGGGATCAGCCTTCCCAGGCCAGCAGCATTCCCACTGTCCGGTTGCTCCTGAGAACCACCAGAGAGAGGACAGACCCTGAAATGGGAGACCCTCAGGGCAGACACGTCCCTGACCACCACACCTTTGGACATGGAATTTGGATTTGGGGTCTTTGGGTTTTACCGGGAGATGCTGGAAGCAACCACAACTGGGGGTGCCTGGTTGGGGCAACCGCCCGGCAGCAGGCAGCCCTCAAACCGACCTCAGGCCCGGCATGACCCCTCCATGCCCACCCTGCAGACCTTTCCCGGGGTGGGAACGGGGCTCTGGTGATCCCCCCTGCCCTGGGAAGCTCCCCCAGCGCCGTTTCCACGCCTCGTGCCCGGGCTCCTGCTGCAACAAAAGTCTCTCAGCAGGCGAGACAAGCCCCATCCATCTCGCTCCCCACCCG
>NW_008236763.1:2436288-2437435 GCF_000691975.1 Corvus brachyrhynchos
TGCCCCTCTCTGCTGTGCTGTGCCAGCAGTGCCAGCACCTGCTGCTGCCCCACAGCCCCGGCTCTGCCTCGCTGGGCTTGTCCAGGGTGCTCCTGGCTGTCCCAGGGCACCTCTGAGAGTGCTGGCAGGAGGTGGGGACAGCTCCGGGCTCCCGGCGCTGCTGGGAGCAGGAGAGGGGCTCCCCTGACAGAGGAGAAGTTTAGGGTGGATACAGGGAAGGAATTGTGCCCTGTGAGGGTGGCACAGGGTGCCCAGAGCAGCTGTGGCTGCCCCTGGATCCCTGGAAGTGTCCAAGGCCAGGTTGGACAGGGTTTGGAGGAGCCTGGGATAGGGGAAGGTGGGGGAGGTGGAACTGGATGAGCTTTAAGATCCCTTCCCACCCAAACCAGTCTGGGATTCCGGGATCATGGCAGGGTTTGGGTGACCACCCCAAACCCTTTCTGCAGACAACAGCGAATAACTCAAACACCCCAGCCCTGTGTGTGGATCAACTTCTGCGGGGTGAGGACCCCAATTTGGGACAACACTCCCACCCCTCCTTTCTGTCAGCTTTTAATGAACGATCTATTCAAGTTCTGCTCCTCTCCACTGTCCCAGCAGCTGAATTGTGACTCTGGGGACCCCGATCCTGGTGGTGCCGCGTCCCTGTCCCTGCTGCTGCCGGCCCTGGGGCAGCTCCAGCCTGGCGGGACGCGCTGGGCGTTTGCCTCCGTTCGCGCTCGTTTGTCATGGAGATCTCCTGGCATTTTTTAAAGGGGAGATGAATTTCGGGGAGCTCTGGGCTCCGATTTCCCCAGGGCAATGGCTCTGCCGGGCCGCGCGCAGCGGAGCCGCGCTCCCGTCCTCCCGCTGCTCCTGATGGAATTTGATTCCGCGCTGCCAAATCTGCAGGGCTGCGAACACATTCCCGCTCCTGATTAATGGGAGTAATTTCTGCTTGAAAGAAGGTTTGAAATGAGCAGCCGAGGGGAAGCGAACGCTGAGGGTTCCCCCCAGCCCCCCCCTCCCCCGGCGCTCGCTGCTGTTTGCATTTCCCAGCTCGGGGATGGGCGAGCAGCTGAACAGACTCGCTGGCCCCGTTTCAGCGCGGCAGAAGGTGTGGGAGGCAGGGGGGCTGCGGGGATGGGCAGGGGGACGAGCCCGGGGG
>NW_008236763.1:2437480-2448770 GCF_000691975.1 Corvus brachyrhynchos
GAGGGAAAAGAGGGGTCCCGCCTGGGGGTACCCCGGCTGCGGGGTCGGGGGTGTCGCGACCCCCCGTGAGCTCAGCCAGGGCTCAGCCCTCCTGTCCCCAGCCTGGGGCCACGCTCCTGGGGTGTTCCCATCCCTGTCCTTCCCTCCCGCCCCACCGCTGTAGCCCCAGGAATCACGGGAGCTTTCCCCCGTCCCCTCCGTCGTCTCCCTGAGGAGCAGCGGTGGCTCCGCATCTCCTTTTCAATTTATTTTTACAAGGAAGGGGAAAGAGAGAGAGGGAGAGGGAGAGGGAGTCACATCCTAATCTGGCAAAATGTCAGGGAGTGATTCAGAGAAGAGGAGAGCGGCAGAGAGAGGCAGCCCACACAGGAGACTTGTTTCTGATTTCCAAATGTCAGCATGTCCTTTAATTAAATGCTGATTAACAGGGGACGTGCTCCCCTGCGCCGGAGCCGGGGCTGCTGCTGCTGCAAGCCGTGGCTCCACGGAGAGGCCGGGCACCGCTGCAGCTCTGCCAGCCCCGGGATGAGCTCCTGGCAGTCCTGGAGAGCCGCGGGAGCCGAGCCAGGCTGTGCTCGAGTCCCCGCTCCTTGTCCTGTCCCCGAGCTGGGACCCAGCCCGTGATTTTTGTCCCCATGTGAAGCTGCAGCGGGTGCAGCTGAGTGAATCTGGATGCAAACCCTGAGGTGGATGCTCTTGCTTTAGTTTGAGCAGCTCTTTCCTTCCTCAGCTCTCCCTGGGCACTCCAGCCAAGCTGCAAAAATGTTACTGGATTTGGGATCTCTGGGAACAACCTGTGTCCCTCAGCATGATCGGCTTCGATGCTGCTTTTTGTCCTCTCGGGCTGCCTGGGCTTTGAGCTCGGTGGGAGGGTGATCCTTGAGGGAAGGAGGGCTGGGCTGGGCCCTGGGGGTGTCCTGGGGGTGACAAACCCTCGCTGACCCCTGGAAGTGGGGAGTAGCTCCCTACGGACAAAGCCAGGCCAGGCAGTGTCCCGCTGCCTCAGTCCTGGCTGCTGTTCCCGAGCCCCAGGGGTTGATGGAGGTGGGATTGGGGATGGAGGTGGGATTGGGCATGGAGCAGGTGAGTCTGGGCAGCACCTGTGCCTCACTCCATGTTCCCACTGCCATTCCTGGCCTGGCAATTGCTTTGCTGTGTCTGGATTCTCCTGGGGAACTTCACCAAGTGCCCTGGGATGGGTGATTCCCAATCCCGGCCCTGCCCGGGCCTTTGGGATGGCTCAGGATGGTTTTATAAGGCTTGGGGCAGCCCCACACGAGGTTTATGGGACAAGAGAGGAACGTTCTGCTCCGCACCCCTGGCTGGCCACGGAAGTGCTCCCGAGAGGACAAAAGCTCTCCAGGCTGCACAGGAACTGGGGCAGGTCCTCTGCGGACCTGTGTCACACGGAGCCACTCGCACAAAGCTGCCAGGGAGGTGACAGGGCTGAGGCCACACGCCAGACAAGGCTAAATCTGAAACGGGCTGTAATTAAAATCAAGATTTCGGTGCCAAAACGGAGAGGAAAAGCTTTCCATGGTCATCCTGCCACGTCCACAGCTCTGCCTGCTCCGCACATCCCTCCCAGTGCCACTGGAGGTCCTCTCTCCCTTTTTGTGTCACCTTGGGAGGTGTGAGACGGGGTGACCAGGGGCCTTGGGTGTCCCCTGCCCCGTTCCCAGTGCCATGTGCAGATCTCTGTGTGCCCCATGTCCCTGTTTCCTGTGTCACAGGGCTCTGAGTGTCCCATGTCCCTGTTCCCTGTGTCACAGGGCTCTGAGTGTCCCTGTTTCCTGTGTCACAGGGCTCTGGGTGTCCCCTGTCGCCGTTCCCGGTGCCATGTGCAGCTCACAGCAACAAGTGCTCCCTCTCCAAACTCCTGCGGCGACGCTGCCTATTCCCAAGCGCCACCTGATGGCATCAGCCCCAGGAAGGATTTGTTGGACAACATTTGCACAGACACAGACAAAGGAATCAGCTCCGAGGGTGGAAATGGGGAATGGGGGCGCCGAGGGCAGCCCTGGCCCAGCACCTGCCCCGCGCCCGTCCGGAGCAAAGCCGGGTGCAGGGAGTGCACAGCCGGCTCCTCTCTTCTTCCCAAGAACACAAAAGTTCTTCCAAGCTCCCCAGCAGACAGATTCTCCTGCAGGATCCCCACAGCTCCCCTGCTTCCCCTTGACAGGCCTGAGAAAACAGCTCCGGGAGAGCAAATGACACCGAAATCCCGGGAGCAGCAAGCCCCAAACACCTCCCACGGGGAAACGAGAGAGGAGCCACTTTCCTCTGCCACCAGACATGGGGTTTGTCGCACCAGTGTCACCTCCGCCTCCCTCTGGTGCCTCCCAGCTGCGTGTTGGGACCCTCCAAGCGGGAGTTTGGATACGCTGCAGCTGAAGGAGAGGCACAGCACAGCGAAGAGCTTTGCACAACCAGGACCAGAGCCAGGCTTCTGCCTGCCCCTTCCCCAAACCGCTCCAGGGCAGGGGACACAGGTGACATTAACCAGCGCTGGGTCAGGGTCCTCTTTGAGCGTTAAACCCTCGGAGAGGGGAGTTTAACTCCGCCGTGCCCCCGTTTCACCGCTGCCCCTCCCCGGCGAGTGCCAGACACGTGTCAGGGAGAAGCTCCCGTTTGGGGCAGCCCCTGGATCCTCCCGTGAGCTGAGCAGGGCTCCGAGGGATGGATTCACCAGCTGGGATCCCTGGAATGAGCCAACCTGGCCGTGTCTGGCTCCCCAGGGATGGATTCACCAGCCGGGATCTCTGGAATGAACCAACCTGGCCGTGCCCCGGCTCCAGAGCCCACCCAGCCGGCGGAGACCACCCATCCCTGCTGCTCTCCCCATTCCCGATTTTGTCACACTCAGGGAGCACCGAGACCCCGCAAAATGAAGGCTCCCAGATGGAGAGACCGCAGCAAAGTGTCGGTGCTGGGAGGGACGGGGAGAGCACGCCGGAGGAGGGGAGGTGGTGGCGCTGGGGAAGGGGGGGGATGAATCATTCCGAGGGAGCCAGATTTCCATGATTCCCCCTGCCGGAAAATTAAAGTCTGCTCCGAGTTTGCATCCCAAATGTGATTGCTCTGGGCTCCCTGCCTCGGAAGGCACGTACCTGTCTCAGCAGCCGGCCCTGGCGGGCTCAGGGTCCATGCTGGCTACCTGGCAGCGGGCTCTGCCTTCTGTTCCCGCTGAGCAGCATCTCTGCTCTGCACACCGAGGGAGTTAAAAGCTGCAACTTAAGGGCTCGAGGGGGGGTGGAGGTGGACGCACCCGCTGAGCATGAAAAGCAGCCATTGGCTCTGCCTCGCCGGCTGCTCTGCCGCTGGGTTGGGCTGAACATGTGTCATCCTTCCCCTCGGCTCCCCTCGGCTCCCGGGCGCTGGCCGGGCCCCCTCGGGGCCGGCGAGGCGGGGAAGGAGGCGCGGGGTTGAGGGGGGTGACCCTGGGGAAAGAGGCGCGGGGTGAGGGGGATAAATCCTGGGAAGGAGGGGCGTTATTGAGGGGACAACCCTCGGGAGGGAGGGGTGTTATTGAGTGGGATAAATCCTGGGATAGGAGGGGCGTTATCTAGGGGGATAAATCCTGGGAAGTAGAGGCGTCGTTGAGTGGGTAACCCCGGGGAAGGAGTTGTTGTACCCCGGTGTGATGAACCCCAGGGAAAGGAGTCCTGTTATCCCGGGGGGGATGAACCCCGGGGAAAAGAAGCGCGTTATCCCAGGGGATAAACTCCGGGGAAAGGAGTCCCTTTACCCCGGAGCGATGAGCTCCACGGGCAGGACTCGCGTTATTCCGGGGATGAGCTCCACGGGCAGGACTCGCGTTATCCCCGCGGGATGAACTCCACGGGCAGGACTCGCGTTATCCCCGGGGGATGAACTCCACGGGCAGGACTCGCGTTATCCCGGGGATGAACGCCACCAGGGATAACACGAAGCAGTCGCTTCATGGCGGGGGCTGACCCCCCCCGCAGCCCGGAGCGCCCCTGCCCAGGGCAGATGCGGACGCCGCTCCCGACGCTCCGCTCCCTGCCGGGGCCGCGCGGCATATGGTGCCTGAGTTTTAATTTCCTCGGCACGGCGGCTCGTGTGGCGACTGGCAGGTTCCTCACGGAGCTCCAGCAGGCCTTTGATTAACCCCCGGTAGGTCCCGGCGTGCCAAGTGTCCGTATGGGCTGAACAAAGCGCTTCCCGATCCCACCGCTCCCGACTTCCTGCTCATTAACGGCGGGCGCTTCGCTTGAGCCCCGGCCAGGCGAGCGGGAGCGGAGTCCTGCCTGCCTTTAAAGCTGCCTCTTCCCACGTTGTGGCAGCTGAGATCCCGCGAAGAGGAGCCTGGCTATCCCTCTTTCCCAAACCCTGCCTACCTATTCGCCAAGTGAAATGTTTCAACCAGCAGCGGCGGGAGAATCCAGGTTTTTCGCAGGGCTGCCGTCCCGTGCTCCCTGCAAGCAGGAGTGGAGCAGCAGGGTTTCACTGGGAAAGCTTCCACTGCAGCCAAACCCACTTTTCCTGCGAAATTCGAGGTCCTTTATTCCATGAGAAATCAGCGCACCCCTGTGAACAGGTCCCTGCGGGATTACAAGGGGTGTCTGGGGCATTCCCGACACACACACGGTGCTCTCAGGGCTGCTCATCCTCCTGCGTTAATTCCCGATTCCTCACGGGAATTCCTTCCACACCACACTCTCTTCAAGCCGCGGCTGGGCCGGGGATGGTGTGAGCACAAACGGGACACGAGCGGCCTGGCGGTGACCTCTGGAAGGATTCTGATGTGGCTGCGACAGCGAGGATGTCACTTCAGCGCGGGATCCTCGCGGGAGCAGCGAGGGGGGAGCCCCTCGGGTGGGTTGTGGTCGGTGGGAGGTTGTGGGGAGCAGCTGTTCCTCGGGGAGGATGTGCGGGCGCTTCCCAGCTCGGATCCCGCTCTGCAGCATCCTCAGGGCACTCTGCTCCTTCCCTG
Source organism: Corvus brachyrhynchos (assembly GCF_000691975.1). Lineage (NCBI taxonomy): Eukaryota > Metazoa > Chordata > Aves > Passeriformes > Corvidae > Corvus > Corvus brachyrhynchos. Next base: position 2,442,438 of record NW_008236763.1, read on the forward strand.
GCATCAGAGGGAGCAATCCCGGCAGGTTTCTGCAGATAAAGAGCCTGAAATGGGTTTGCCGTCTTCACGGACTTGGGTTTTTAACAGTAGCAAAACCTGCTAAAAATGTAATTGGTTCATGTGACAAAACAAAGCTGAGCCCTGCTCGGAGAACCCCATTCACCTCTGCTTGGGCACAGAGGGAATCCTTGGGACAGCAGATTCCATCAGGGAGTTCCTTCTGTTAATTTCGTGTGGCTGCTCCATCCCTGGCAGTGTCCAAGGCCAGGCTGGACGGGGCTTGGAGCAGCCTGGGACAGTGGGGGATGTCCCTGCCCATGGCAGGAGTGGCACTGGATGGGCGTCAACATCCCTTCCATCCCAACCCGTCCTGGGGTTCTGGGATTCCATGAAACCTTAGTGTCCTACCGGACCTGTGTGAGAGCTGATGGCGTTTTCCTGGAGTATCGGAGATCAGGAACCTCCCGCAGTGGAGCAGAAGAGCCTTTCCCAGCAGTTCCGACTGCGCTGGTGGCAGCATCAGGACGGGGACCCCCACGGGGCTGTGACCCCTCCCCCTGCAGCATTTCGGGTGAAGCCCTGAACGTCGCACGGTGCCTGGCGCTTCCCAAAGTGTGCCCGAGGCTTTTCCACTCTGTCCCCACCCCAGCTGGCCGCGCAGGCTGATTTCGGAGGGGCAGCAGCAGTGGCGGTGCTGTCCCCTGGCAGAGCGGGTCCGGCAGCTCCGGCTGAGCTCTGCCAGCACTCGTGTGCTGGGAGGACTGGGAGGACTGGGTTTGAACAGACCACGGCCTCCTCCAGCTCCGCCTCAGCCCTGGCCCGTGCCTATCCCGCGGGATGCGCCAGCGCTGGTCCCAGGATCAGCAGCACCCAGAGCCGAGAGGAGCACTGGGTGACCAGGGAGGGTGGCACGGCCGCGGCGGTGCCTGGCTGGGTTTCCCGGGAGCAGCCAGGCCTTTCCCAGGCAGGCGTTTCTCCAGAGGGCCACGAGGTGGAAGCATTTTCCAAAAACTGCCGCGATCTCCGCGGGGCTGGGGACCAGCCGAGCGCGCCCGGAGCAGGGGACAGGGCAGGCGGGGAGCTGAGGGGTGGCCGTGGGTGGAGGAAAGAGCTGGGGAGGGACCAAGGAGAGACACAGGGAGGAAGCTCCTTCTCCAGGGAAAGGCTGCTGCAGCTCTCCATGATGTGAACTGCCCGGTTTCCCCGGTATCCAGGGGAAAATGTCCCGTGTCCTGCTCCTCAAGCACAGGGACGGTTCCATGCTCCGTGCAGGGGCTGCCCCGTGCCATTTGTAACTTCTGGAACCCCGATATCCTGGAGGGATCATAAAACCATGGGGTATCCTGAGCTGGAAGGGACCCACAAGGAATCATGGATCCAGCTCCTGGCCCTGCACAGACACCCCGACAATCCCATCCTGTGCACCCCTGGCAGAGCTGTCCGAACGTTCCCGGAGCTCTGGGGTTGTGCCCATTCCCTGGGGAGCCTGGGCAGTGCCCCAGAACCTTCTGGTGGAAGAACTTTGAACCTTTTCCTGATTATCCAGCCTATCCCTCTCCCCTTCCCGACACAGCTCCACATGACCGGGTTCCCCTTTTCCCTCCCCTGCACAGAATTCCTGGACACTGGAATGTGGCAGCTCCGTGCAGCTTTCCCAGGAGGGCCAGCACAGGTATCCAGGTGCTCCCTATGGATCTGTGATCCTGGCAGGGCCCACCTGTGCCTGTTTGGGATCACCTGAGCTTCCCTGCGGGCTCAGGTACCACAGCCAGGGCAGGATTTGTCCCTTGGCACAGTGACACACTCAGCGCTCGTCCCTCACGCCCGACACGCGCTCGGGGTGCTGAGTCACGGCCGATTGTCCCTTATCATTCCCGGACACTGCCGGGCAGGGATGGATCCAGGCTCCATCCAGCCTGGAGCGTGTCTGAGCTCACGGAAGATGAAAGAGCTCGGCCACGGCCACCCAGGCTCTGGCACAAAGCAGGGTGGGGACAGAGATCCCATCAATGTCACTCCTTAGGGCCATCAGGCTGTGTGAGGGTGCTCTGTTCTCCTACAAAACCACATTTCCCTGGAATATTTCATGAGGGAGGCACGGAGAGGATGAAGGAGCTGGCAGCAGTGAAACAGAACCAAGATTCACCTCTGTGAAAGGCTCCTGTCCAGCACTCTGGGGACACAGTCCCAGTCCCTTCACCTCTTCTCTGTCTGTGACAATTGAATTGGACATTTCCTTGCTGGCTGCGGGTGTGGAGGGGTTAAAAACGTTAAAAAAACCAGGGAAAAAAGGATCTATAGAGGCAGCAAAATGGGGACTGCACCCCTGCGAGAGAAGATCCCACAGCCAGGAGGCCACCAGATGTTTGGAGAGGGGGTTAAAACATCACCAACTTCCAGGCAGGACCAAATTCCTTGGCTGGCTCTGCTCCAGCCCCAGCTCCCAGCAGCTCCAGCACCCCCGTGTGTGACGGGGACATGTGCAGGCCCAGCTGGGAATGCAGGAACGCCCTGACATTCAGCCTCCCCTGCCTGTGTTTGGTGAGGAAACAGCTAAAAATAAGTTGGTGATACCCAAGGGGCTTCTGAGGAGCACCAAAGGCAGCGAGGGAAGGCTGGGTACAGAACTGGTGTTTTCCTCTCCATTGAAGGGGTTTTGTGGACTTTATTCCTGACTGGAAGCAGCAGCAGCAGGGCAGGATCAGGCTGAGGGCCTGGGTGGGGCTGGGCCTGACCACAGAGCTCTCAGCATCCCTCGGGAGGAACCCTGAGCCTCTGCCAGACAGGAGAAGCCACTGGGAAGGTTTCTCTGAGTCTGGCACGGAGGAAAGGGGGTGTCAGGCTGCTGGGAGAGACTCAACTTGCAATTAGAGCACTTTCTGGGTGGGAAATCACAGAGTTAATGAAGTAATCAGTGCAGTCAGCAAGGAAGAGGCTCCTCTGGAGCTTCTCCCCAGACAGGGAGCTGGGCACTGGTGGCTTCCCTTGGGCAGCTGCCTCAGCAGCAGTTAAAACAAATTCTGACCACCCTGAGAGCTCATTTTTCCCCCCCTGCCCAGCCGAGCAGCACCTGAGCCTTGTGCTGTCGTTGGGACGCTGAGGCTCTTCCCTGGGACGCTGCCAGCCCTGCCAGGCTGTGCCAGCTCCTACCTCCTGGAATTCCTCTGCCCTTTGCCGCTGTCACGCCGTGTTTGCTCGCGGGGAAGGAGGGGGCAAGGTCCTCGCCTGCCCCGCCTGCTCCAGCCGGCTTTGTTCGTGCTTTCTGTGGGGAGAAGCAGCACAGAGCAGCCTGCGAGGGTTTTCTGAGGAGGGAAGAGGCTGGAGCAGCGTTAAGTTCCCCTAAATCCCGCTGGGATGAGACCAGGAGCGGCCCCGAGGCGCACAGACCCTCAGGAGCTCAGGGAAGAGGAACCGCGAGGTCCCTGCGGTGCCCCTGGTGCTTTGACCACACTCACCGTGCTTCTGTCACCTTCCGCCGCCCCCAGCTCCCAGCTGGGAGTGTTTTGGGGCTGCTGTCGCTGCACCCAGCCCCGGCAGCGTGCCCTGCGCTCCCGGAGCTGTCGCTCCCAGAGGGAAGGACACAGCGCACACAGCGAGCGGCAGCTGCGGGAGAGGTTTTCCCTCTTGCCAGCCTGCTCTGCTGCCATCTGCTCCAGTTCCCTAATTATCCCGGCAGAGCTGGGGGATGTCAGACGGGACGGGAGGCGTGTGGGGGGAACAGCAGTTCCAGCAGCCTCGACAGCCCCGCGGGTGCTGCAGGAGCTCGGCTGGCACGGGAGTGAAGGTGGGGCTGCGCCCACTCCGCTCCCAGCTCGGCCAAGCGTCTTTCCCGGCTCCATCCCTGCCATTCCTGCCCTCTCGGGGATTTTTCCTCAGTGCTCCACCGTTCCTGTGTCCAGCCCTGCAGCTCAAGTCCGTCCTTGGCTCTCTTTCTTGGGAACGTTCTCACATTCATCATCCCTCTAATGCCCGCTGAAGTTTATGCCGGCATCAATGTTTTGGGAAGCCAGAGCTGGGCTGGATTCCTCATTTGGGCTGAAAATAGCTGAACAGGCTGTGAGTCAAGCAGCAAATCCTGGCCGAGCATCCCGAGGCTGTGCGAGCCAGCAGTGGGGGAGTCCCTTCCTGGTGCCACCCAAGCTGTTCTGGCTGCACAGTGCCAGCTGCTGCCACAGCTCCTCCTGCTCCACCACCCACCCATCCACGCATCCCTGTGCCCAAAGCCTCGCAAAAGCCCTAATTATCCTCCAGCCAGGCCTCCTACACACAGGATTACCTCCTGCTGACAGGGTCTGCTGATTTGGGCTGGAAAACCCCTGTGTGATGTCTGTTCTGGGTGTTGCTGGTCCCAGTCCAAGCAGGGACTCCCAGTTTGTGCCAGCAGGAAAGCACCAGCCCTTCTCTGGTGTGTTCGGTGTTCCCTGGCAGGGAGAAGGATCTGCCAGCTTTGCTCAGACACATTTCCCTGCAGAACTTTACCCCCGGTTCCCGTTGCTGCTGAGGAAGCAGCTCCGAGCCCCGGGTGCGCTCCCTCAGCCCTTCCCTGCAGGGAGCGAGCAGCGTTCAGCCTCCAGCTCACCCCGTGACCTGCCTGGGAAGGGGAAGCTTGTCAGTGACTCAGTTCGAGAGATGGATTGTTCCCTGAAAAAACAGCTTATCTCCTCCCTCGCTTCGCACAGGGTGACCGGGGACAAGGTTCGCTCACAGGAGCAAACTCTGGCTCTTTCTAAACTGCAGCGCTGGCAGTGGGGCTGAGGGGGTTCAACCCCTGGGAAACAGCTGCTGAATCACCTGGAAACATCCAGGCAAAGCCGTTCCTGCAGGTCCCAGGGCTGGGTGACGCTCAGAGCTCTCAGGGGTGACAGCTCAGGTTCTGTGTGCGCTGAGCTTCCCTTCTTTGGGAGGGGCACCACACAGTGAAACGCCAAAAACAGAGGCCAAACCCCGCAGTGGCACCACAAGCAGGGCAAGGGAGGCTTTGGCACCTTCTGGGGCAGAACTTTAGGGATCTGTGGTGCTCTCTGCATTTTCCTGGCTTGCCCAATGCAGCTCTGCACACCCACAGCAGGACCATGGAGGAAAGACTTCATGCAGGCTTTTTTTTTTACTTTGTTTTGCAATTTGGCAGCTCCTGGTTGCTAAGGGCCTGGATGTCTGGCGTGGATTGGTGGAGCTGTTGTTATGGTGATGCTCCATGGGCAAAATTCAGAGGAGATGCTGCTGGATTCACAGTCGGCCTTGTGGTTGCCATGGTCAGCAGGGCTGGGCACTTTGGGGACGGGGATTTTGTGTCCCACAGCACTGAGAATTTTGATTCACTCAGTAATTTCCACTGAGTTTGGATTTAGGGTGCCTGAGATTCATAGAGAACCAATTCCAGTGTGGACGAGAGCAGCCTGCCGTGATCTGGGCTTGGGGATTTGCAGGGAGACCCTGAGGAGCTCCCTCAGCTCTGGGACACACACAGGGATATCTGAACTCGTCCCCGTTTCTCCTGGTCCTCATTTCACCCCCCTGTGAAGCAGGAATCACGATATTCCTTCTGTGCTGCCCGTTTTGGGAGTGACAGGACAAGGGGAATGGGTTCAGACTGAAAGAGGGGAAATTTAGGTTGGATAGGTGGAAAAAACCCTTCCCCGTGAGGGTGGGGAGGCCCTGGCACAGGGTGCCCAGAGAAGCTGTGGCTGCCCATCCCTGGGAATGCCCAAGGCCAGGCTGGACGGGGCTTGGAGCAACCCGGGATAGTGGGAGGTGGAATTTTAGATGAGATGATCTTTAAGGTCCTTTCCAACCCAAACCACTTTATGATTGACATTTCCTGAGCCTGTGAGCCCACCAGAGGTGTGACTGGGGAGGGGGGGGTTGATGTTAAATCAGGGTGTCCCACCCCTCGTGAGCCGCAGGCTGGGGTGCGACACCGCCCTCCCAGTGACACCACTGGGCACATTTGCCCTCTCCAGCATCCAGCTCCCGCCGCGGCAGGCTGGGCACAGGAGCATGGCCCTATTTCCCAGCTTTCCTCCATTCTGCAGCCAGCTTTCACCCCAGCCCTGGGACTGCAGCTGAAGCGCAGCGCTGCTCTCCAGGCAATGATTTCCACATGCCTGCGTGTGCACCGGGGGGAGCGGCCAGGCCAGGCCAGGGCAGCGGCAGCAGCAGCAGCAGGAGGAGGAGGCATTGAACACATTTTTCTTTCCATGACTCGCTGCCCGTGCTCCCATTGAGTGGCAGGGCAGCGGGGAAGGGATGCAGTGACTGTGAAATGTTCCCCGCAGAGCTCCGGAGCCGCCGGCTCTACTCGGCAGCGGCACACATGTGAGGCCATCGGAGCCG
>NW_008236763.1:2448822-2452205 GCF_000691975.1 Corvus brachyrhynchos
AGCAGGAAAACAGGTGAATGTGAACCCCCTGGAGCTGACCTGCGCTTCCTGCAGGAGTCAGGCACTTTCCTGTTGCTGTTTCTCCACAGTTCCAGTCTGAGCTGTCAGGTTTAATCCACTCTCTGCCTTTACTGGCGATGGCCAGGGCTCTTCTGGGCTGCAGATCTCAGCTCTGCAGCTCTCCCCAGGGACACAGCGGTGCCTGCTGGGTAGAGCTCGGTTAGGAGGTTGGATCTTTCTTAACTGGTTCTTACTGGGCCTGGTGTGTCGTCGCTGGGTGGGTTTGATCTCCCCTGCAGCCTGAGGATGGTGCAGGTGAGCTCTTGTCTCTCTGTGTGTGCTGTGGGACGAGTGGGATGAGTCCCCCACTCTGGGGACAGGTATTCCATGGGGGCCAGCAGCTGGCAGCCAAAATTAGGTGTTCTTACACCAAAAACTTGGTGCTTTTACAGCAAAGGACTCTTGGCACGGCTGTAGCAGGGCTGCTCCCTCCCTCTGTGACACATTTGGACACTGCTGTCACCTCTGCTCAGCCTGAGCTGCTCTGCTCTCCTCCTGAGACAGCTCTGCCAGGCTGTCCCTGCTCCCCAGGCTGCCCCGGGCTCTGTCCCCCTCCTCGCCGCCCCAAACCCAGCACCAGGGCCGGCTGCAGTGTCCCCAGCGGGGCCTCACCATGTGAGGGAGAAGCGGAGGATTTAATGTGCCTGGCCAGGAGCCACGCAGGGAGCGGGAGTGCGCCTGGGGCAGGCGCAGTTTCACAGGGCAGGCACTGCCTGGGCTCCAGCTCCGTGCCAGCCGCTCGGAATTCCCAAATCCCTGTCCTCAGGCAGCTCGCCACAGGGACAAGGGGCGCACAGTGACGTGAGACCGGGGCTGGGATTGCCGTGCTGCTTCCTCACCTTCCTCTTGTCCCTCTCACATCCCTGCGCTGGCGTTTGCTGGCAGGGAAGGTTCTGGAGAGGAGAAGCCCCGGGGAAGCCCTCGGGGTGTTTTTGGGATGCTGCTCAGGATGCTGCAGCATTCCCTGGTGCTCCTGACCGTCTCTGCCACCTGCAGCCTGTGGGGCACAGGAGCCACTTTGCCCTGGGTTTGGGAAGGAGCGCAGCTCAGCAGCTCCTGGTGGGTTTCTGGGGGTGCGTGTTCGGGTGAGTGATGCTCTGGTGTGGAGCACAAACAGGATTGCTCCTCTGGATCACAAAAAAGGGGAAAAACAACCCCAGAACGCAAAGTAATTGTAGAAACAAACTCACAGAAAAAAAAAACCAAAAACCGCAGCCCTTTTGTCTGCCCTCTGCTCGGCCGTTCCGCCGGCGTGTTTGGAAAATGCCCCGAGGCTCTGCCTTGCAAATTCACTGCGGGATCGCAGAGGCGTCTCAGGTGAGTGCCGAGTTCAACCCCGGCGACCTCAGAGCACACGAGAAGTGTCAAGGGACGCTTTGCTTTGGCCTCGTACGGGTGGGGCGGCCCCAGCCCCATTTCCAGCCTCGTTATCCCCCCTCAGACGTGCCCTGCCCCCGCCCCCCATGCTGGGATCATCCATCCCGATCCCTCCGCTCCTCTCCCCTCTTTGAACGCGCCCGGCCCGGGATCCCTGCTGGGTGCTTTCCCTCTGCACATCCTCCTCCAGAGCCGTCCCTGTCAGATTTCACAGCAATCCCCGGCATGCTGGTGGCTGTAATTTGTGTTTATGAGGAATGTTCTGCACCAAGGAGCAGCTGGTGTGACGCAGCCACCGAGCTCGTGGCTCTGTCCCCCAATTGCTGTAACCTTCCTGCCCTTTGCACGTCACTTTCTCTTCATGGTTTCTCTGAAGCTCCAGTTTGGGGCCTTCTCCTTAATTTGCTGGAGCTTTTCCTGGGAATCTCTTTTCCTTTCTGTTTCAAGCTGGGTTTACAGCGCCAGGTGGTCTCGGAGCTGTGGCATGGGGGGTGTGGCAGCAGTTGTTGGAGCTGCACTGAGCTGGGAATGACGCAGAAATGCTTGAGACATCTCCCCCCCCCGGGTGACATCTCCCCTCTAAACAGAGGAGACGGGTGAATATGGAAGTCAGAGCCATGCCAGAGCCTGGGATGTGGGGAAAAAAACCCCCAAAGCTGCCCATTTCCGCAGCCAGCAGCTGGAAGGGAACGTGATGGGCTCTCACGGGGAGCTGACTGTGCAGCCCACATGACCAGGTACTCATTGACCAGGGGTGAGGGGAGGGCAGGCGTCCACAGGAGCCACGAGCCAGCCTGGACATCACACCACAGCCCTGGACATCACACCACAGCCCTGGACATCGCACCCTGCACATCGCACCCTGCGCATCACGTCACCCCTGGGTCTCCCACTTTGCTGCTCCTCCCTGAGCAAAGGATGCAAATCCCCGTGAGATGCAGGTGACAAACGAGCCGCTCGCCCTGTGTCACCAAGGATGGAGTCTCACCCCGGCTGCAAAGCCACCACGTCCCCACTGGGTCACTGTGCTTCAATCCTGAACCCCCCACCTGCGTCTGGAGGGGCAGTTCCAGTACAGAGCCCGCTGGTTCAGCTCCTGTTCTCACTGAGGAGCTGCTGTTGAAGCTTTTACCCCACTCCCGGAGCGCTCAGACATTGCTGAGGGCCTCAGGGGTGTTGCCCCGGGACAGGCTAAAGTGGCCAAAGGAGATGGATCCTGCTAGAACATCCCTTTCCTCCACGGGGGCTCAGCTTTGACGCTTCTGCCGCGCCATCTGGGAAGCACTTCCCCGCTCCTCGAGGTGTCTCCCCTCCAGCCTGGCGGTTCTAAGATAAGAAATGAGAGTCAGCAAGTCCAGCGAGACTCCCACGTTCAAAAGGGAAAAGGTGGAAAGGAGTTCTGGCAGCAGCAGAACAGAGGAAGCCCAAATTTGTGTCTCCTGGACGGTTTTCTAGTGGAATCTCCATGTCTGGAAAGGAGACCCTAAATGCTTCCCCCAGTAGGATTTTCCCCCAAGGAACTTGTGTCCCCTTCCCTCCTCTTCGCCAGCCCTGCTGTGTCCTCCGTGTTCCCACCCTCCAAATTCTCCGGAGATGGATTCTGTGCCTTCCCTGCCCAGGTTTCCCCCTGCCCTTCCCCACCACCTCAAACCTCCTGCACATCCCCCAGATTTTGGCACGATACCCGCTAATCAAAAAACCTCTGCTGACAGACAGGGCGGTGTGTGGAGGGAAGGGGAGGATTAATATAGCTGAGGATATAAGAAATTAATTACTTTCAGGCAGACAATGTTGGCACCTCCAGTCAGCCTGATTTATTTCCATGGCTGCTCCATTTTTGGCGAACCCAGAATGTTTGACTAAATATAAGACAACAAGTAGCTGGAATGGGTGGCGGAGCCGCTGCTAAACCCACAACCCCGAGAGGCTGAAATCCCCCCGGCTGG
>NW_008236763.1:2452899-2453914 GCF_000691975.1 Corvus brachyrhynchos
CGAATTTCTGCCTCGGTGTTGCCTGGTGCGGGGGATCCCTGCGCGTGTTTGCTCCTAAACCTGCTTTAGGGAGCCCAGCTCAACCCCAGTACTGGACTTTGACAGGCACCCCTGGCGTGGGTCCCGCCACGTGTGAAGGGCCTGGGGGGACCCTTCCAGTGTGGAATTCCCTGGGGGTGACACCCAGGGTCTGTCCGGAGGGAGCCCTGCCCCGGGCTGGCAGCTCCGCAGTCCCCTGGGGCTGCAGTTTTTGGTGGCTGTCACAATCAGCTGCATCTCTCCAGCGCTGCCTGTTGCTGTGACAAGTTCCCGGGGCTGTGCCCCAGAATGTGTCCCCCTCCTTGTCCCCAGACAGCCCGCTGGGAGCTGCCCTCCGTGCCCTGCCAGCCTGAAAAGCTTTAATAGCCTCATCTCTCCGTGAAAACAACCTGGACCGAGCGTGTTGGCACAATGGTGGCATCAGCTCTGAAAGGAGGAAAGAATCAGGGTCAGGCCCGGGGCTGCTGGCGCTGGGTTTTGTGCTGTGCATCAAGGAAACGAGCAGTGCAATGTGATGTGTGCTGCGTGTGCCGGGCTTGGCGAAGGCGCCTGAAGGGGGAAAGGCTTTGAACAAACATCAGGCAGAAAGTTGGAGCCTCTGCATGAGGTTTGTGAAAGGGCAGGAGCCGTCAGACAGGGCCCTGCGAGGAGCCAGGGTTAATTAATTCCCTCCTCGGTGGTGTGGGGCAGATCTGGGGTGTGGTTCTGGGATGTACCAGCGCATGGGGCTGAAATGTGGTGAATGCAAGCAGAGTCCTGTTTTCCAGCCTCACGAGGCTCTGACAGGGCCTGTGGGTCAGGGGAGAGGTCGTGAAAAGCAGTTCCCATGATCCCAAAGAGATTCCCTTCAGGAATTTGGCCATTAGGTAATGGTCAGTTCGTGTCAGCGAACACACAGGTGGCACAGAGGTCTCAGAGTGCATTCGTGGTGTGGAGCATCCTCTCCTCCCTAGAAAAAGGTGGGAGGTGATGTACA
>NW_008236763.1:2453925-2464857 GCF_000691975.1 Corvus brachyrhynchos
GAATGGGAGGGCACCTGGCTCACCCCATCCATGGAACTCCCTCAGCATGTGAGGCACCCAGCTCAGACTTTGCTGATTTTCAGCCTCTCTGTCACGCCAGATTTCTGAGCAAGTTTTGGTGTCCATGCTGCAGGCAGGACCATTCTGAGGGCAGGGCCTGCAGATTTGTTCCCAAGTTCCCAGGCTTACTCACTCGTGCTGGAAAATATCGGTACCATGTCCAAATGGGAGCAGTTAATAAATGAGTAGTGGAACAACTCGCCAGCAATCTGGGGAGTTCCTCCTCTCTCATCCTGCTGGAATAGAAAGAGAGAAAAAATTACAACTAATCAGGACTCTGGAGATCTCCCCCTGTCCACGGCCTTGCCACGGGTTCTGCCCGGCCTTGGCCACGTCACTGCCGTGTCCCCACGTCTGAGTTCCCCCATCTGTCAACTCCTGACCTTGCTTTGTTCTCCCGGCTTTGCTCCCTGAGCTCTGCAGAGCTTTGGGATGCTGGCAGGGATGGAAAGCACTGAAATCATCTCCGTGCCGCGAAGGCCCCTTTCACCAAAGCAGCTCCCTGGGGTGCCCTGAACGGACCCTTCGGAGAGGCTGCGCTGGTGACGGAGTGGCCGAGGGGAGCGATGGTGTCACAGCTTAGTGGTTACAGGTGCCTGAAGTGCGGTTGGCTGCTTTTTATTGGCTTCCAAACGAGCTGCTTTAAATCTCGAGTTTCTGCCTCTCATTGCCAGTGTCACTTGTCCCTCAGGGGTACAGAGGGGTACAGAGGGTGCTGCAGGGGACAGTTTTTGCCGTCCCTCGCTGGCACTGGATCCCGAGCAGGCAGATGAGAGCAGCTGCGTTTTGCATAGGGCAAAATACAGGGACAAGATGGTGCTACAGGGAGTTTTGATCTCCCAAATCCATGAGGATTCCTGTGTCCTCCCTGTCCTTCCACCCGGTCAGGCAGAACCCTGGGTGTCCGCTCTCCATATGCATTAAAATATCCACGTTGCAGTTTGCACTGGGTCCATCCCCTTGGTCCGGCCTTCTGGAGAGAAATGAATGTTTGGTCAGTCCCTGTAAGCCCTGGGACATTCCTCTGGCTTCCACACAGACCTGAGGTTTGGGCCAGGAGGGCTGAGAATCTCCAGAAAAGCTGGGATCTGTGTGTTTGGAGTCATGTCCAAGAAGAGTAAGAGTTTCCAAGAAGGCTTATGCTCAGTAGGAGCCTCCCAAATTCTCCTTCCATCCTCAGGGAAATTGAGGCAGCTTCTCCACGCAGCAGGACAGGCAGGCTTGGTTCAGCTCAGAGGAGATCCCAAGCCTGGAGCGAGCTCTGCTCTGTGTAATCTGTGTGCTGACACCCCCAAAGCTCAGCTCTGCTGGGCTGGGTTTGCATCTGTGCAGGCAGGAGAGCAGAGAGGGGGCTCTGTTAGGAAAGGGCCCTTTGCTGTCAGTGAACCCTGTCCGGGCAGAGTTCTGCCCTGCTGGGTTTGCTCTCCTCTAAATCCACTGGCTCCTGCTGTTTGTCCAGGGAAACCCGACGGCAGGAAGCAGCCCGTTGATGGATGTGGCCCGGATCCCAATCTGGTGAACAATTAACTTTGCCGAGTCGCTCTGTAATCAGCCGGAGCATCTTTTGCCCTCTCTTCCTGCTCCCAATCTCCCAACCGAGGGCTCTTTCCGAGGCAGCGTTTTGCCCGCAGCCAGTGCTGCTCATCTGCTGCTTGTTTGCTCAGTCGCTCCCAATCTCTGGCTCCTATCTCTTGTCTGGCTGGAAAAGAAACGGCTGGGGGATTATTTTCGAGCCACGGAGCAGTGCAGGAAGCACAGGGAGAGGGCTGGGGTTCGTCTGTGCTGCTGCCACCGCTGCCACCTCTCATCTGTCTGCTCGTCCTTCGCCTCCCTCCCTCCCCACAGCTCATTCCAACCCCAGCCTGAGACCTGTGTTCCCTTTCCTCCTGGCTTTCCCTGCTGGTTTAGGGATGAGCTCCAAGCCACCCCAGTTACAGCTGGATTTTCGCAGCCACATTCCCTGCCGGGGATTGTCCGCATCTCTTCCTGCCCAGTGGGCTGATCCCTGCTGGAAGTCTGGGCATTCCTTCCCACACCTGAGCAGCAGCTGAGCTCTCGTTGGAGCTCTGAACGCAGAGTGCAGCTCCAAGTGGAGGCAGGACCTGTGGGAATGCAGCTCAGGAAGCGGAAGGATGCTCCAGGCTGTGGGGCACTCGCTCCAGCGAGTTGGATCCTGCTGCCAGCACCAGCAGTTCTGGCTTTGGTTGTGGCTTTTCCTCCCATTTTCTGCCATCCCTGCCACCCCCAGGGTGCTGGGGGCAGAAATAACTTGGGAAGTGTTCAGAGGGGGATGCCTGAGCTGCTGTTTTCAAGGATTGCTGCTTTTTGGGATCCAGGAGCAGTTCAGGTGGGACATTTCAGGGATCCCAGCTGGCTTTGCTTCCCTTTCCTCTCCCTTTGTGGGTTTAAACCAGAGACAATTCCTCATTTCTCACCGTGACCCCTCCATCCCCGGGGCCTGCAGGCACTGCCACAACAGAAATCATAAATTGAGTGGCAAATTCCTGATCCAGAGCTGGCAGAGCCTGGTCCCTGTCACCTCTGCCAGCACTGCAGGGGCACCTGGATCAGCTGAGCTGCTGCTGTGATGCAGAGTGGGGGAAGCAGGATGGACTGGGGCTGGATTCACTGCCCTTTCCTGAGTGCCCGGGAAGGGAAAGCTCCTGTGGGCACCTGGAAGGACACTGCTGATGAAGACACTCCAATTAATGCCATTTTCAGTTAATTATTTTATTCGTTTTTAATTTTAAAATTGTTTTCCTTATTAATTTCATTGATGACACCCAAAAATTCCACCCTGGCACCGCCCTTGTCACTTCCATTTATCAGCTGGGAAACCGAGGCACGGAGTTTATTCCTGGCGTTAGGAAAATCCCATCGCTGGCTGCTCTGGATCTCAAACCTGAGGCCTAAAACTCCCTCCAGGACGTGTTGATCTGAACCCAACAGCTCCTGTCTCTCTGTGCTCTGGGTTTCATGAATTTAATTCATCTTTTGGGCACCCTTTCAGTGTTCGCTCATGTTTTTATTATTGAACCTTCTCCACGAACCCCCTCCCTCTCTTTCTTCCCCAATCCCTGAAATCCTCGGCCATTTCCTTTAAAACAACCCAAATTTTCCCAGCTGGAGTGGGGCAGGGCGCTGGGTTTGACCAGTTTTTTGTGGTGATTTCGCCTTGAATTGCTCCATTTAAAAGGAGAGGCTGCTGAAGCCGCCCGTAGACACCGAAACCTCCGAAGAAATCAAAGTGTGCCTTTTTTGGGAAGCAGGGAAACATTCCCAACGTTCCATTGATTTCTGCTCTTTCTCCATTTCCATTTTAATGGTTTATTTTCTATTTAATTATTTGGGCAGCGTTAATGTGCTGGTCACTCAGGGGCTGGAATTCCTGATCCCAGGGGGATTTATCCTCAAAGGACCCCCCAGTTTTTCCCTCTCTCCAGTTGCTCCCAGCACTTCCTACTCTCAGAGCCGTGGCTTTTTTTAGTTGCTAAATCTGACAAGGTTTGGGAACAGGAGCCTCGGTTCTGCACTCGGGAACACGCACAGGAATATAAATTCAGCTCTTCGGGGTTTGTTTTCCTGCGTTCCAACACGGAACATCACCTGGAGCTGGAATTACTGGGTGGAAAACCTTTTAGGATGGCAGTTTATGGGCCAAGCCTGTGCTGGAGCAAATGTTGATCCACAGGGATCTTCAGGAGATCTCAGAAACTGAGGATGCAGTCCTGATGCAGGAGATCCATAAACAACAGAGCCAAGGAAATGGTGCTGCAGCAGTGGTTTGGAGGGAGAATCCAGGGTTTGAGGGGTTGGATCCAGAGTCTGAGGGATAGGAACAAGGATTTGGAGGGAGAATCCAGGGTTTGAGGGGTTGGATCCGGAGTCTGAGGGATAGGAACAAGGGTTTGGAGGGAGAATCCAGGGTTTGAGGGGTTGGATCCGGAGTCTGAGGGAAAGGAACAAGGGTTTGGAGGGAGAATCCAGAGTTTGAGGGGTTGGATCCGGAGTCTGAGGGAAAGGAACAAGGGTTTGGGGGGAAAATCCAGAGTTTGAGGGGTTGGATCCAGGGTTTGGGTGTAGGTTTTGGGATCTGGTGGTAGGCTCCAGATTTTGGAAGTAGGATCCAGGATTTGAGGGGTAGGATCCAGACTTTGGAGGCAGATTCCAGGATTTGGATTTGGTATCGGGATTTGGAGGCAGGATCCAGAGCCGGATCTTTTCCTGGCTGTGCCATTGGCTGCTGCTTTGAGCCTGGGTGAGCCCCATCCCATCTCCAGATCTCTGATTTTCCTGTCCCTGTGGGAAGAAGGATAATGGCCAAATTCACAGTGAGGCTGGGGTGGGATGGAATGGGATGGGATGGATTTGGTTTCCATGGCCCTCCGGGATGGGATGGGATGGGTTTGGTCCCCATGGCTCTCTGGGATGGGATGGATTTGGTTTCCATGGCCCTCTGGGATGGGATGGGATGGATTTGGTCCCCGTGGCCCTCTGGGATGGGAGGGGATGGATTTGGTCCCCGTGGCCCTCTGGGATGGGAGGGGATGGATTTGGTCCCCATGACACTCTGGGATGGGACACGATGGAGTTCATCCCCCACATCTCCCTGGGCTGGGTGTGCTGAGAGTCTGAGCAGGGTCTGAGCAGAGTCTTTGTGTGCCTGGGGAGGCTGAGGAGGAGGAGGAGGAGGAGGAGGCAGAACTGGAGCTTTCACTGCTCTGTTCGGTTATAGACAGAGATCGGTTTGGGCTCATCCAAATTAAAATGCAAGGAGAGTCTCTGTGTGCCCAAACTGCTCCCTGAATTTAACAAATCCCCCCAACACCGCCCTCACACCCCCGCCTTGCACATCCTCCTGCTTGAGCAGTGACTCCCAAAGGCCCTGGGGAGAGCAGGAGCAGCAGGAGCTCTCCCATCACTCTCCCATCCCTCTCCCATCACTCTCCCATCGCTCCCGTGGGTGCTCTGGCCCGGCAGAGCCCTGGCTGGGATGTGCAGGATCTCCCCAAATTCCAGCTGCCGCCACACAGGGATGGGCAGAGCTGTTTCCTCACAGAGCTGCGTGGAAAAGGCCCAACTGGGGGATTTTAATTCCAGGAAAACACGGCACAGCATCCAGAGGGAAGGAGCGATTTCATAAACGACCATTAGCAGCACGTGTGCTGTTTAAGGACTTAATCCCTCCCAATCCCTCCCGATTAATGATTAATTGTGCCACTAATTGCGCTATCACAGCGTGGCAGGCCCAGCCACACCAGTGCTGAACCAGACCACACCTGGGAGCACTGGGGACGGGGCAGCTCTGCTGTGAGAGCCTGGCCCAAATCCCTCATCTCTTCGGGCCTCAGGATTATAATCCTGCTTTATCTCCAGCGTTTCCTTATCAGCCGTGAGGCAGGAGAGGATTGGATGCACTTGGAACAGCCCTGCTCCGTGTCATCCCTTTTTTTGCGTGGATTTTCCATGACTCCTGTGAAAACCACATGGAAATTGCTCCGTGTTTCGATCGGGAGGAGAGGAAAAGCACAATATTTGAATTTATTCCCGTTATTTTATGCTTTGGATGCCTCTTTCATGCACAGCAGGCTGCAAGCCAGCACCTCTCTCTTCCTTACAGTGTCCAAGGCCTTGAGGGCCCAGCCATGAGTTTTCCTGGGGGAGATCCCTCTCCTTCGTGCTCCTTCCTTCTGTTTATCTCACTCTGAGCTCTGTTATCTCCCCAAGGCTTGTGCAGGAACCAGTCTGGCTTGTCAAGGACGCCAGGGCTGGGGGGGCCTCCCCCAGCGAGGCTTTTCAAGCACAGGGAGGAGGTGGGTTTGGAGTGAAGTGAACAAAATCTTAAAAAAAAAAACAATTAAAAAGGGATTAATTGATGGTTTTCAACCCCACCAATGTATTTGCTTTGTCTGCCAGTGCCACGAGTGACACTGCAGCTTTGAGGACACGGGGCTGGGGCTTGGCTGGGTGGCACAGATGGCATTTACAGTTTAACGAGGAACAAGGTTTATCCAAACACTCTGTGCTCGCCCAGTTCCCAGACAGGCCTGGAACGTTTCCTTCCCGGGGAAGGGAGCAGAGCTTGGCAGGCACCGAGGCAGGAATAATCTGTTTATTGCACCTGGGAGCTCCTATTCCCTATCCAGGAGTGTCCGTGTTGGGATTAACAGGAAAATGTTGGAGCTGGGGATGGGTTTTAGGGTGGATTTTAGGGAGGGAGGTGCAAGGGTGGCTGAGGGATGGAGGATTCCTGGAAGGCAGCATCTCACCAGGGTCTGGGATCCTGGAGGGTTTGTGTCATCACATCCCTGGGCACTCCTTGGACATCCCTGTGCTTGAGGAAAAAGGTTCAAGGAAAAGGGAGAACGGAACCATCCCTGGAGCGTGAGGCAAGGATGTCCCAAAGCCTGGAACTTTGGCAGTAACAGGGATCTCATGCCAAGTTTGCTGCCCCAAACCCCTGCTTTTATCGCCCTGGCATCCCTGGCAGCCACCTCTTGGCTCAGGAAGGTTTTTTAAAGCTCCTGCCTTCCTCCAGCAGCTCGGTGGGACAGAAATCCCTGATCCCAGCTGGAGCAAGGACTGGGGCAATCCCTTCCCTCGTCTGGGAAGCAGAGCCAGGCCGGGAGGATCTCAGAGATCCCACATCTCACCTGGCTGGGGCTCTGAGATCATCAGCACGAGGAAGGGTCGGGATAAAAGGTGTTGCAGGATTTCCCTTTGTAGGAGAGAGGGATCCAAAAGTAATCACTGATCACAGCTCCTGCTGTGCTTGGAAACCCTCTGGTTCCTCAAGCCTTGGCTCCTCCTCGCCTCCCTCCCTGTGGCCGCTTTTCCCTCCCATCTGAGGGGGAAATACCCCACACGTGCACAGGGCCCTGCAAGGATGGGTGCAGGACTGGTTTTAGATTAAATCCCAGCTTAGTGCAATCCTTGGCAGGGCAGGAGCCTAGCAGGGTTTGCTCCCTCCCTCCCAGCCATGTGACCCTGGCAGGGCTTTAAATAAAGCAGATTTGAAACCCTTCAGGCCAGGGGTTTCTGTGCCTTTAACGCCAAACTGTGGCACTGCTGCTCCACAGCTTTGTCCTGGGGAAAGCCCAGGCCACGGCTGGGACTGGGAGTGACCGGAGTAGGGACAGGGGGTGGGAGCAGTGACCTGAGCCCCCAGGTGACTTTAATTCAGCCACAGCAACTCAGAGAGCTGCTGCCAAGTCGGGAAGGGCGCTCTGTGTCCGAGGGGAAAAGTCCTGCTGGGAGTTTTCCTGAGATTTCCCACTGCTGGCCCTTCCGGAGCAAACCAGCTGTGCAGGGAATCTGCTGATCCAGAGGCTGTGAATCCCTGGATCCGGGCTGCTCACGCCCTGGGGATGCTGAACGTACCAGGGAAGTGCTGACACCACCCCCAGCAGGGCAGGGACAATGTGAGCCCTGAGCTCCCCCGGCTCTGGGGTGGCCAAACTGGCCAGCAGTGGCCCCATTGTTGTCGCAGCTGAACACTGGACACTTCTCCCAGGTTAGGGAATAAGTGCCCAGTGTTCCAGGCCCGCTGGAATAATGACTGGCATTGGGATGCTGTGCCCAGAGCTGCCCTGAGCTCACCAGGAGCCGAGGGAGAGCTGAGGGCACAGAGAAAGGCGAAATATCCCGGGGCAGAACAAAGGGCCTTTGTGTGCTCCCGTTACTGGGCTCCTTGTCAGCTCCAAGTGGGAGTGGGAATGTGCATCCAGGGAGTGGGAATGAGCATCCAGGGAGTGGGAATGTACATCCAGGGAGTGGGAATGTGCATCCAGGGAGTGGGAATGTACATCCAGGGAGTGGGAATGTACATCCAGGGAGTGGGAATGAGCATCCAGCCAAGGGCTTCCCTTCCCCTCCCATCCCTGCACCAAGCACAGGTTGGAATCCCATCCCTGGAAGTGTCCAAGGCCAGCTGGGAGCAACGTGGGATGGTGGAAGGTGTCCCTGCCCGTGGAAGTGGGATGAGCTTTAAGTTCCCATTCCAACCCAACCCATTCTGTGATTCCATGATTCTGTAAATGAACTGGCAGGAAGTTTTCCATGGATCCACATTTCCCAGGCTATCACCATGTTTTCCTGACTCTCAGAACGTGGCTTTGCCCATGTCATTGTCTCTTAACAACAAATTCCCAACTGGAATTCTGCAGAGGAGGGATGGGAACGCTGCTGTTCCGGGTGCTGGACACCCCCAGCCCAGGATCTCACATCCCAAGGGAATTCAAACCAGCTGAGAGGGAGGGAGGGAAGGAAGGAGGAAGGGAGAGAGGGAGGGAGGGAGGATGCGTTGCCATCATTCCCGATTTATCCCTGTGACATTCCAAGAGAGCCCAAGCCAGAGCAGGAGCCAGCCTCAGGCATTTCCTGGGAGATCCTTTGTCCTCCCAACCCTGAAGGGAGGACAGAGGTGTCCTGGCTGCCACAGCCGCGTTCCTGCATTTGCTGTGATCATGGAAGGCAGCAGCACAGGAGGGCAGAAACTGCAGCCTGAGGATGGCCTGACTCCCTGGGGCTCCCAGGCTCCCTTCCCAATCTTTCCCAGGATGATGGTGCTGCCGTTTGCTGCGGGGGTGCTGGAGATTTATCGGGATTGATGGCGCTCCCTTCCCTGCGGGATCCTGGCAGGGAAGGGGGGAATGTCAGACCCTCACTGGCAGCACTGAGGGCGGGAGGAGGGAGAGGTGGCCTTGCTCTGTCCCCTCATCCCTCAGCTTTTGGGGAGGGTAATTCCTTGGCTGGGAATTCTTCCTGAGCAGGATCCGGCCCCAGCTCTGCAGGTCCTCGCTGTGGGATTGTTCCACTGGGGCTGTGCTCCACAGCATCCTCCTGGGCAGGGAGGTTGTTACCCCAGGGAGGATTTATCCCAGCCAGGGGCTGTCCCTCCGACCTTCCGTGGGAGAATTCCCAGCTGCCACAGGACTTAGCCTCACCCCCAGTGTGACTTTGAGTCATTTCCCTCCAAGCCCCCGGAGCAGCCCGGAATCACTGGAATCACTCCCCATCCCCTTCTCCACATTTCTGAGGACCTCAGTGCGGCCCTGCAAAGGAAATCCGGCGTGGGGGAGGAATTTAGGGGGTGCTGAGCTCCTGTTCGCACAGGAATGCGCAGCACAGAGGGGCTGGGATCTCTCCCATCTCAGGCAGCTTTTCCCTGCTCCTCCTCCGTGCTGGAGCTCGGGAGAACCTCAGCCAGCCCAGAGGGACCTGCCTGGCTCTGGGGCTGTGCTGAGGAGCTTCTGCTTCCCCTGGCTCTGTGTCCAGGCCGTGCCATGTGAGGAGGGGCACGTATTGCCCGGGCAGCTGGTTTGTTCAGCCCCGTAGCCACACGCAGCGTCGCAGGACTGCCGTGTTTGCTGAGCAAATAAAGGCTCCACGAGGAGCAGAATTCCCCATTTCTCCGGGCCTTGCAGGAGTGAATCGATGCCACCTAATAGGCAGGAGCACGAAGTGCTGAATAGGGCTGTTCACTTCGCCTTGTAAACACAACCGGTAATCTCTCCGGGGATTAAAATTTAAAAAAAAAAAAAACAGATTAGAAGAAGCGAACTTTTCCCTCCAAGCCTTCCTCTCTTTCGGCTGGGAAATGGGGGCAGGAGCCTGGTAAAATGGTTAAAAAAAGGAAAAAACAGAGAATTTATCATTTTTTGAGAGGCAGTAATTAGTGCTGGAAAGCTTTGCTTCCAAACCCTGCTGAAGGAGGGAGGGCACGGTCCCATACTCTGGTGAGGCCTAAAATACCTGGCTCAGGAATTCCAGAGCAGGGAAGCCGTAGAAACGTGGGAGAGATTCACTCCCAGCCGGAACTCCTGCAGGAGCACTTCACCCAGGAATGGTGAGGCTGATTTCTGGACACAGCCTTGAAGGCAGCGTTTACAGGATCGTTAGCTCCGTGTCTGGATCCCGTCAGGAGCTTTCCTGCTGGGATTCAGCTCTGGGGCTCTTTGAAGTGTTTTAGGCGGGTGTTTTACTCTCCAGCCCTGTTCCAGTCAATGCAGATCGCTGGCTTTAATCCTGGCCTTTGGCTGGGTTCCAGGCCGGGTGATTTCATTTTTGCCCGTTGATGCCGAAATTCCTCATTGCCGTGTGAAACTGCTCCTTCCCTTCATGTCCCGCCGTGCAACGTCGTGTTCCTGCCTGCTGTTAATTATCCAGC
Source organism: Corvus brachyrhynchos (assembly GCF_000691975.1). Classification (NCBI taxonomy): domain Eukaryota; kingdom Metazoa; phylum Chordata; class Aves; order Passeriformes; family Corvidae; genus Corvus; species Corvus brachyrhynchos. The sequence continues at coordinate 2,464,154 of NW_008236763.1, forward strand.
TCCCTCTCCATCCCGGCAGCATCCAGGGATCGCTGCTATTCCTGCCAGGCTGCAAAACCCAAGTGATGTCATCGCTTTATTTAACAAGTCTCACTTTCACTCGGAAAGTCAATAAAAGCCAACATTTCCTTTAGGACACTGGGGAAAAAAAAAAAAAAACAACCCAAAACCAAAACAAGAGGCGGTCGCCAGGAATTCTTCCTTTGAAATCCGTGCCGGGGGAGAGCAGCTGTAAAAGGGGATTTCTTTCTCCCACAGGGAAAGCAGCTGGAGGGTGGGTGACGCTCCTCGGCCCCCAGGGTGCTCTGGGGCACGCCACAGTACCCGGCCCGACTCTACATTTCCCCTGGAATGCGGGTTGGGGATGCTTTGCTTCCAGGAACGCAGCAGCGAATCCCGGCTTCGGGACACCTGGATCCATATGGGACAGGGCGAATTCCTCTCGGGGAAGGAGAATTCCTGTCGGGGAGGAGCCGAGGGCTGAGGACAAGAACAATCCCATAAATCCCAGCTGAGCAACGTTTTAATGTGAACTCCCCCCCAGCAGATCCCGAGCAGGTTCAGGTCCAGCTGGAAAAATGAGCCCAGGGATGTGAGGACCATGAGCAGGGGGCAGCTCGGGCGTGGCAGGAGAGGCTGCAGCGATCCCGGGGCTATTTTTACCCCACTCCTAGTTCCTCTCCGAGGAGGTTTATATTTAGCAG
>NW_008236763.1:2464885-2465372 GCF_000691975.1 Corvus brachyrhynchos
GAGGGGGAAAGGATTTGGATTTGTGGAGCAGTTTTTTGCCAGTGAGAAGCTGATTCCCTGCTAAGCCATCCTCGGCTTTTTGGGGAGGGGGAGGGAGATGGAGAGACCACTTCCCCTCATTTTCCTCATTCACCTGGGGTATCTTCCCTGTTCCCTGCATCTGTCCTGATCCAGATTTGATCTCCTGATCAAAGGAGGTTATGGTTCGGCTCGGTAGGGGATTGTCAGAGCAGGAATCACTCAGCAGAGCACCTTCCCGTGATCCCAATGTTCTCCTTGCTGTCCTGATTATCCCATTCCAGTCCCTGCCATGCTCTTTGGAACCCAGAGCGTCCCTGGTGCCGCCTCTTTATGGTGCCCAAGCACGTTCCTGTAGCACTGGGAAAACATTCCCATGTCTGCAGACTGGAGTGGAGGTGTCTGAAACCCTCCCGCCTCCCTTCCCACCCCCGCAACCCCCCCCCCCCCCCCCCCCCCCACTCACGCC
>NW_008236763.1:2465402-2466244 GCF_000691975.1 Corvus brachyrhynchos
CTGCGTGGGAGTTCCCGGGATCCAGGTGAATGCCCGGGATTTGCAGGGGATTCACCCACTGCAGGGTGCCGTGCCTCACCGCAGAGCCTGGCAGGCGCCCAAACCGAGTGTTTATATTGCTGACGGATAATCTTTTAAGCTTTCAGATGCGGGCACGCCGGCCCGAGTGTTCCCGTTGTCCTGGCGACGGGATGCGCCGGCTCCCGGATGCGGTGTCTGATCGCATCAGTCTGGAATGCTGCGATCACCCTTCGGGTGGGCTGATAAGCCTGGGAGGGGGCTGGGGGGCTCTGGGGACAGCCAGGGAAGAGCTGGAGCAGGGACATCCAGAAGAAAGGGCCGAGCTGCGCCAGGGGTGCGGGAGAGGGTGCGGGATGTGCAGGGAAGAGCCGCTCCCTGCGGGAAGGAACATCCCTGAGTGGTTTTTAGGGCCTGTTTGGTACCAAGGGGTGATTCCCTTCTTCGGATGGGGTTGGGAGCAGCTTTAAAGTCCAGGGCTGTTCATGGAAAACCCCCTGGCGGGCAGGTTGGAGTGTCCAGAGGATAAGGGATGCAGGAGGAGCATTCCTACTCTCCTGGGAGTGGGAAGAAGAGAGGGATGGACCCAAACCTCCTCAGGCCTGAGCGCGGAAGGGGCAGAGCTGTGGCTGGTTGGGGGTGGGACGCTGATGTCCCATCCCTGGAAGTGTCCAAGGTTGGACGGGGCCCGGAGCAAGCTGGGATAGGGGAAGGTGTCCTTGCCCATGGCAGGCGGTGGGATGAGATGATACCTGAGGTCCCTCCAACCCAAACCAGTCTGGGATTTGGGAATTCCATGTCAGTACGCCCAGGGAGCACTGGCT
>NW_008236763.1:2466272-2466700 GCF_000691975.1 Corvus brachyrhynchos
GATGTGCAGGGGACCAACCCTTCCAGCCTGATCCCATCCACGCTGAGCCTGGGAAGAGCTCAGGAAAGGCAAAGCCGTGTCCTCCAGGGCGAGCTCCCCGCCCGCCCCCGTGGCTGCTCCGCCCCGTGCCCCTGAGGGGTTTTCCTCCTTGAAGGGTTTTGTTGCTTTAATCAGATCTGCGGCTAAGGCGATTCTGATGCCCCGCAGGAGGAGTCACCGGGAGCTTGGGGGTGAGCTGGGAGCTCGGAGTATCTCCCGGGGCTGGGATTTGGGGGATCCCCCCTCTGCCCGTGCTGCCTGCGCTCAGCATCTTGCTGCTGGCTCAGGAAGCTTTTGTTGCAGGGGCTAAGCAGAAACCAAACTGCCGGGGGAGAGGTGCTTCCTTTTCCGGTGATAAGTGTGGGATTGAGTCTTTTCCATCACTGTTT
>NW_008236763.1:2466745-2473173 GCF_000691975.1 Corvus brachyrhynchos
CTGCAGTTTCCAGGGATGCCGTAAGGCACAGCCTGTGTTGGTTCTTGTGTTTGATTGTGCACAGCCCTGCCCTGGGCTCAAAAAAAAAATCACCCTCCCTGCACCTCTTGACCAGAGCCAGCTCTTAAAACCACGAGGAGCCCGATTTCTCTGGCAAAGACGTGGCTCCTCTTCTGCTGTGCCCCAGAGAAGGGATGTCCCCAGGGTCCCCTGGAGGGGAAGCTCACTTTGGGACATTGCCAACCCCAAAGAGCAGCAGCTGTGGGGTGGAAATTCAGGATGCTGCCAGCCCCAAAAAGCAGCAGCTGTGGGGCTCAGGGCTCATCCCAGTGTTGTCCGGTTCTCTGAGCCTGCTGTCCCCTTCCCCGCAGGGCTCAGCCGTCCCTGGCAGCACGAGGGAAGATGAACAAGATGAAAAACTTCAAGAGGAGGTTCTCGCTCTCGGTGCCGCGCACGGAGACCATCGAGGAGTCGCTGACGGAGTTCACGGAGCAGTTCAACCAGCTCAACAACCAGAGGAACGAAGGTGAGGAGCCCCTGGGTCCCTGCCGTGGGGCTGGGGCTGCTCAGGACCGGCTGGGGTGGGTAAGAGCCTCTCCAGCCCCCCAGCCATTCTCTGGCGTGTGTGGAGAGTTCCTGCCCCTTGCTCGGCGTCGCTTTCCCCATTATCTGCCCGTGGGGATGAATAACACCTCGTCATTAAACCTGAAGAGAGATTTATCCTTGCGTGAGGAAAGCCTGATGGGAGGGAAAGGAATATGCACAGAATGGGGGGCAGTGACACAGCTGCGGTTAAGGTGGAGAGTGGGAAAGTGTGGGATCTGCTCCTGCCTCCCCAAAAGAGGGGGTGACCCCTCTGGGGGCTCCAGGCTGGTGTTCCCCCAAGCCAAAGGGGCCGTTCGCTGTCCTGGGCAGCACCAGGGGCTCGCTGGCCTTTGCTCCTTCCTGCGAGTTGGTTTTCAGCATCCCAGGCAGATTTAGGGTTAAACCCCTGCCTGAGCTGCGCGGGGCGGGCACATCCCCTGTGCGAACAGCAGCCCCCAGAGCAGGCTGGGGCAGGCTCCGGGCAGAGCCGGGCTCGGCTCATCCCGGGGTGAATCCCGGCCATGCCGCGGTGCCTGCTGCCAGCAGTGCCACAGCCCGGCCCCTTCCCGTGCCCTCAGCTCCCGTTCGAGCTCTGTTTGCCCTCGCCCCGCAATCGCTGAAGCTTTGGCTGCGGGCGGGGGCTGAGCCCTGATGTCACCGCCTGGCACCGGCGCTGCCCGGCGGGGAGGGCCCGGCCGTGCCAGCCGAGCTGCTCCGAGGGTGCTGTAACCTCGTTTAGAGCCGCCTTTCCTCCCTCCCGAGGCTCCTCTTTATCTCTGCAGACACCCGAGCAGCATCCCCGGCGGCTCCTGCCCCACTCCCACACGCCCCAGCGGGCAGCGAGGGCTGTAATTAGACCTGAGCCCTTAATTAGCCGTGCAGGAGCTGTGGGTATAAAATGGGGCAAGGCTGAGGAAGTCCTGAGCGCTGACAGCTGCTCCTGCTGTTGGCCTTGATCCGCTCCGGGATGTGGGATCCCCTCCCGTCATCTCCTCCCTGCAACCCCCAGAGGTGATTTCCCTGCTACTCTGCTTTAATGAGACTTCGGTCACGGGTCTTCCTTTGCCCTTGGGTGGCAAAAAGGGCAAGCAGCGTCTGCCAGCCCCTCCTGGGCTTTTGGGCTTGATCCCGAGGTAGCCAGGAGAGAACAGGAGTAAAGTCTGATCCTGTGGCCGGGACCAAGGGTGGGTCCATGATTTGGGGTGTGCGCCAGCCAGTCTCTTGCAGGGTTTGTGGTCAGCTTTGGAGCTGAGTTTGGATCTTTCTGAGGGCTTGCTCCCCTTTTTCCAGGTGGAGGATCAAAGTGCAGAGGGGAAAAGTGACTTTGCTCCAGCTGTGGGGAGCAGAGCTGAGCCTGCAGCCACGGCAGCAGCTCCTGAGCTGCTCCTCCTCCCCACAAAACAGCTCTGCAGCAGGTTTTACCTTCCTTGTCAGGATCTCTGGGGCTGTCCCTGGGCTCTCTGTGTCCCCATGGCTCCAGAGCCCATCCTGTCTCTCCTGGTGACAGCTGATGAGAGCTCAGGAGCTGTGATCCTTTCTGCAGAGCCAAGAGCTAATCACAGCAGGGATCGACACCTCTCACAGCAGGGATCAACACCTCGCTTCTCCTTCCCCCACCTCGCTTCTCCTTCCCCCACCTCGTGTCGCTCCCCAGGGAATTGTCTGGAGTTCGTGTTTTCCCTCCAGCCTCAGAAATCCTGGGTTGGAAGCATTCCCAGGCTGCAAACCCCACACTCTGCTGGCTGTGGGTGCCCGTACCCATCCTTGGGGAGCAGGAGGAGGCCAGGCCTGCTCAAGAATCACAGAATCAGGGAATGGTTTGGCCTGGAAGGGACCCCAGATCTCCTCCCATTCCACCCATGCTGTGGGCAGGGACACTTCCACTATCCCGGGGTGCTCAAGAGCTGCTCTGGGTCCTGTAAGGGGATAAGCAGGGTTCAAATCTGCCCCATCTGTTGTGTTTGTGGTGAGAAATCCCTGGCTCTGTCCTCCCCACTCCGTCATTCTCATGACCTCACCCCCACAGATGCTGATAAAAGGAGGAAAAACAGCCTTTTAATTTATTTTTTTTTCCCAGGCTGGAAAATCAAACAGCTTTCCAGCCTGGACACATCCTGTCACTGGCAATGTCACCTTGGTGGACCCATTTTTTCAGAGGGATCAGGGCTTTGATAAGAGCTGGGAATATCCAGCAGTAGCTCCAAAGCACCTGCAGCCCGCTCTGCCCTCCCAGGCCAGATAAAATTCAGTGTCTGGGCTGAAAAGGGATAAAACAGAGCCAGCTCTGACCTTGGGAGCACCAGGCCCCAAAGAAACGGTGGTGAGGGGGAGGAAGGAGGATGAAAAACCCGAGCCCTGAGCGGCACAGAGCCTGGAGAGGAGAGCTCACACTCAGCAAAGTAATTAAAAGTTCTAAGGCAGGCAGGCAGCGCAGGGTTCTGGCCCCTTTCCTTGGGAGATCAAAGCTTGTTTTGGCACAGGCAGCATTTAAATATATTTATAAAAAGGGCTGCCGGTGTCTGCGGCCTCCCTTTCGTTCTCTTTGATATCCCAGAGGCCTCGTTCCTGGTGGAGTGTCAGCGCTCCCCGAATCCACGTGAAATGAATTCCCTCACGGTCTGCACGCCCACAGCTTCACACTGAGCACCCAGCAAGGTCCTCCAAGCCCCGAGGGCAACTCCAGCCCTTTGGGATTGGGAATCTCCCGGTGACAGCACAGGCTGGGCTGGGCTGCCATGTCCCCCACCCCAGGGCAGCCCAAACCCGCTCTCCCCTCACTTCTGTGAAGTTTTACTTGCTGTTCCCATCCCTTTTGGACCAACTGGAGTGTCCAGGTTGTCAATTCACCTCTGATTGTGACAAAGAGGCTGGCTCGGATCTGCTGGTGCAGAGAGCCAACGCTGCTGGTTTGCAGCTCTCAGGACAGGCTGCACCTTTTACCCAGCTTTGGGTTTGTTTCACCTGTGGGAACCAGCACAAATTCACCCAAAATATCATTTCCAGTGGATTAGTCGGGCTCCAGTGAGTCAGATCTTGAATGGCCTTTAGTTTCCTTGAGTATAATTTGCTTGGGAAACGAGGAAGTTAAAAAGATTTGGTCCAGTTGAGTTAATCCACGTTATTTTCATACCTGTGGTTAATTCAGGGGACGTTTCCTGATGGCTGCTGTAAAAACAGATGGAGGGGAAGGGACAGGGAGTAGAGGAGGGGTTTGCCTGTGTGCCCAAAACCCCTGGCATCGTTTCAGCCCCTCTCAAGCCCCGTGGCATGGGCTGAACGCACCCCTCAGGTGCAGGCTGGGCACCCAGAACCCCTCAGCTCTCAGCTCCCTGCTTGCCCGGTGCCCATGGCACAAACCCACAGCCTTTGCCAGGTCACTTGCCTGCCACCTCTCATCCGTCAGCCGAGCGAACCGCAGCCAGGTCCCAGCCCTGCTCAGCACCCCGTGAAAATCCAGCCCTCCCTTCCCGTCCTCAGCCATGAGATCATCCCTGGCTGCATCTCCGGGTCCGAGTGGGGATTGTCGCTGTGCAGCGCCGGGGACAAAGCTGGGCTCAGCCCGGGGCACCCCCTGGGGAGTTTCCCTCCTGCACTGCTCCCCCTTAGTCTGGGGAAGGTCTGCAGGGAGGGCACCGGGGATTTTGGGGGATTTTGGAGCGTGGCTGCAAAGCTGGGAGAAGGGACAGAGGGGTGTGGTCACCGTGGAGGGGACAGGGTGGTCCGTCCTGCTTGAGCCCACACCGTTTGTCCAGCCCGGCATGTCCAGTGCATCATCCTCGCTCCCAGCACGCCCAGTTTGGTGCTGCCTCCTTCTGAACAGCCCCCGGAATCAGCACCCATGGATTCCCCGGGGGAATCCTCCTCTCTGGGGGCCAGGTGGCCCGCGCTGAACGCTCTGTGCTGGCTGTGCCACCACGGGGCTGGGAGTGCCGGAATGTCCCTGGAGTGCCAGAATGTCCCTGCTGGTAATCACAGAGTGAGGAGCTTTAAGTGCAAACCTCAAATCGGGGACCAGAAGGAGCTCAATGGTTCATTTTGTCCTGATTTCGTGCTCCTTTCACGGCTTCTTGAGCCCAGTGAGGCTCCACACCTGGGGTCTCAAGGGAGGAGTTGTTTTTCTGAGCTGCTTTGGTGTTCAAGGAGCTCTTGTGCTTCTCTCTGTGTCTGGCTGAGGGCAGCAGGATGGGACAGGAGAGCCTGGAGTGGTTTGTTTTGCAATGAGTGACTTTAATCCCAAACTCCCTCCGAGAAACGCTGCCTTGGTTTGAAAGACAGGTGTCTGCTAAGGAAGGCAGGAGCCTCCCTTGGAATGGAAAAGGTAACCCCCTTCCCTCTGAATTAGTATCATTTTGAAATTAAGGGGCTTTCAGGCAAAGATATGAGAAATAGGAATAACAGTTCTTTACTAATATATGTATATGTATATGTATATGTATATGTATATGTATATGTATATGTATGTGCATAACAAGGCAAACTGCAGCAAAACTCGGAGCAGGGGCAAAGGAACGGCAGGGGCAGGGTGGCCGTGGTCCGGCTCCAAGTGGGGCAGGGAAAGGTGGGCTCTGGATCCCGGGGGTTACCCCTGAAGCACCCGAGCAGACGGTGAAAAGTCCCTCTTTTAGTGAAGTAGGGCGTTAAATAGGGTCCCAATGGAACGGGCGCTCCAGCGAGCAGGGCTCCAGTCACGGCAGAAGAAAGGCAGCAGGAGAGGAAACCCCCCCCAGCCCGCCCCGAACACCGAGAGCACAGGATCTGGGGGCTGCAGCCAAACCCTTTTCCCAGTCCGAATCCCGCGGCACCTCCGCCGCCGCGAGAAACCCGCAGGTGAAGCCGGAGCAGCAGCACCCCGCCTCGAGCTGGAGCCTGGGCTTTTGTCTCGCTGAAGTTTCCAGGCGTTATTGCCTCCTAGCAACACGCAGGGGGAGAATTCCTCAAGAGGAAAAGCAACCAAACAAACCAAAACCAAAAGGAGAACTCCTAACCAAGCGAACGCTCCCATCCCGGCAGGAAAACATCCGGGTTCTGGGGGGGTTGGCGGTTCCCGGGGCACGCGAGGCCTGTGTGTGTAAACTCCTCGAGGAAGGGCTCCTTCCTCTTTCTGTTTTGCTTTCCTGGCCCGGCACCGAGGGATCCAGAGCCAGGAATGGGCACCTCAGTGTTCCTGAAGGGTTGTTTTGCCTCAAACACTTGGGAACATAAAGCTGGGAAGGCGAATCCTCATCCCCGAGAAACCCCGCGGTGCCGCCGCAGGGCGCTGCAGGGAAAGGGGGGAAACCGGACGGGGCTTTTCCTGGAGTACAGAATGGATAAGGGGGAAAGTCTATTCCGTACTGCGGAAAAAATCCTGTCCGGGTTTTCCTCTGAGTCCATTCTGTACTCCGGGAGAAATCCAGTTCGGGTTTTCCCAAGAGTCCATTCCGTACTCTGGAAAAAGTTCAGTCCGGGTTTTCCTCTGAGTCCATTCTGTACTCCGGGAGAAATCTAGTCCAGGTTTTCCCCTGAACCCATTCCGTACTCCGGAAAAAAGCCAGTCCGGGTTTTCCCCCATTCCGTACTCCAGGGAGAATCCAGTCCGGGCTTTCCCCATGCCGTACCGCGGGAGAAATCCGGGCTGAATTTTTCCCGGAGCACTGGGATGGGATTTGGGATCGCTGGGTGGGGAGCAGCTCCCCCCGCCAGAGACCCTCGTGGCAGGGCGTGCTTTGGGAGTGCTGTGGGTGGGGAGGCACCAGGAATCTGGAGCAAAAAGCAGAATTCCCTGGGGATACAGAGAAGGCCGTAGAGATTCCCGCGTCCCCGGAGCAGCCCTGCCCCGCCCCCGCTCCTCGCCGCGTGTTGCG
>NW_008236763.1:2475478-2476817 GCF_000691975.1 Corvus brachyrhynchos
AACAACGACCTCAAGCAGTCCCTGGAGACCTGCGGGACCCTGATGAGTGTGCACAATGTGAAGGTGAGGGGGGTGCCCGGGACCCCCTGCCCCGTCCCTCATCCTGGGTGGGGGTGTTTTGGGGCTGGGGGGGCCTGGGAATCCCTTCCCCCTTCAGTTGTTGCTCCCTTTGCCCTTTTCCAGCCTGTTCTGAGGCTCCCCCAGCGTTTCTCCCTAAGTAAAATCACTGCACATGCAGAATGCTCATCCCCTTTTGTGACACCTCCCCACAGCGTTTCCCACCCCAGCACAGCACCGAGGGGTCTTTCCTGCCCTTGACATCTGGATTCCTCCAGGCAGGTTTATTTTTAGTGCCCACATCCCTGTCCTAAATGCAGCCCCCTCCTCCCCACAGATCTTCATGTTCCAGCTGCTCCGTGGCCTGGCCTATTGCCACGGCAGGAAAATCCTGCACCGAGACCTCAAACCGCAGAACCTGCTCATCAACGAGCGAGGGGAGCTCAAGCTGGCTGATTTTGGTAGGTGAAGCCCTCCAGGGACGGTGCAGGATTGGAAGAAGGGGCAGCTCCTTGACGTGCGTCCCTTCCGCCCTCAGGATTAGCCAGGGCCAAGTCGGTCCCGACAAAAACCTATTCCAACGAGGTGGTGACGCTCTGGTACCGGCCGCCCGACGTCCTGCTGGGATCCACCGAGTATTCCACGCCCATCGACATGTGGTGAGGCACGGAGCTTCCCGGCAGCTTCCTGGCAGCTTCCCGGGCTCTCCCGGACGGGGTGGGGCATTTCCACCCTCATCCCCACGCTGTTGGGTCCAACAGAGGCTGGGGGGCTCTCCCAGAGCTGTTTTCCCTTTCCCCTGGGGCTTTTTACACCAGAGGTTTGGGGGCTCTCCCAGAGCTGTTTTCCCCGTCCCCTGGGGCTCCCCAAAGCAGTTTTCCATGGGGCTCTAGTTGACATCAGAGGTCTGGGGGCTTTTTTCCCTGTTCTCCCTGTCCCCAGGACTCTCCCAATGCAGTTTTCCATGTCCCCTAGGTCTGTTAGCACCGGAGGGTTTGGGGCTCTCCCAGAGCTGTTTTCCCTGTCCCCAGAGCTCTCCCAGACCTGTTTTCCCCGTCCCCTGGGGCTCAGGGGGTCGGGACCGTGCCATCCCCGTCGGGGTGGATGCTGACCAGGAGGGATCCATCTCCCGGAGCTGATTCCCCTCTCCAGCAGCGGCGAGGGCCCCGCGGGGTTTGTGTCCCTCCCCACCTAATCCCGGGGTGTCCCCTGCGCTTTAGGGGGGTCGGATGCATCCACTACGAGATGGTGACGGGCCGGCCGATGTTCCCCGGCTCCACGG
>NW_008236763.1:2477053-2481173 GCF_000691975.1 Corvus brachyrhynchos
GTTGGTAGGGATGAGGTGGGCAGGAATGAACAGGGGTGGAATGGGGTGGGCAGGGATGGGGTGGGGTGAGAAATGAGCAGGGATGGGCTGGTATGGGCAGAGATGGGCTGAGGTGGGCTGGCATGGGCAGGGTTTGGCAGGGGTGGAACTGAGGTGGGCAGGGGTCAGCTGGCATGGACAGGGGTGGGCAGGGGTGAACTGGGGTGGGCAGGGGTCAGCTGGCACGGACAGAAACTGCCCGCAGCCCCCTCCAGGCTGGCACAGGTGTCGGGATGAGAGGCTCCTTGCTGGCTGCCCCCTGGGACGTGCAGGCAGTGCCAGCCCATGGGGACATCTGTGCCCTCTCTCGGGGACAGGGGACCCGCACTCCTGAAGTTTTTCCTTCTGCACTGAGTGCCCACCGAGGTTCCCTCTCTCTGCCCTTGCAGGAACCCCCACAGAGGACACCTGGCCTGGGATAACGTCCAACGAGGAGTTCAAGGCTTACAACTTCACCCACTACCGAGCGCAGCCGCTGATAAATCACGCCCCAAGGTACCCCTGGAGCAGGGACAGCTCAGGAACGGGGGTTTGATGGGTGTGGAGGGGAGCCTGGGCAGCCCAGTTTCATTTTCCCCTCGTGGTGCTTGAGGCTGCAGTGCCACTCATCCCTCACTCGGATCATTGCCGTCTCCTCGGTGCAATAATGGTGCAGTTTTGGTTTTATTTCCCTTTTCTCCCAGGCTGGACTCGGAAGGCATCGACCTGCTGACAAATCTGCTCCTGGTGAGTGGGGGAGCAGCCCAGGGGGGTGGAAAAGGGGGTTTGCTGCAGGGAAGGTGCAGCTGGAGCAGGGCAGTGCCACACACCTGGCTCGTGGCACTGCTGGGATGTGCAGAGGTGCCCAGGTGTGTGATGTAAACGTGCAGAGGTGCCCAGGTGTGTGATTTAAATGTGTATTTATGGCTTTTCCTGGGGCTTTGTGCAGTACAGAGCCAAGGGCCGGATCTCAGCCGAGGCAGCCCTGCAGCACCCCTACTTCAAGAGCCTGGGAGAGCGGGTGCACCTCCTGCCTGACAGTAAGTGCCACCTGTCCCCGCCCAAAAAGGGGCAAAACAAGGGCTCCTGGTGCCTTCAGGTGCCTCTTTGCTCCCTCAGAGGTGCTCCTGCAGCAGGGTGGGGTGGGAGCTTGAGGGCTGTGGGAGCGAGGAATAATAATAATGATAATTAATAAGATTTTGGGTGGGATGAGGTGGGGCAGGAGAGTGAGAGCAGAGCTCCGTGGAGGTGCCACCCTCGGGCAGGACTGACCCCTCTCTCTGCCCCCTCTGCCCAGACGCTTCCATCTTCTCCCTGAAGGAGATCCAGCTCCAGAAGGACCCCGGCCACCGAGGCTCAGCCTTCCAGCAGTCAGGTAGGGCTGGGGAAAAGCCGGGATCTCTCCCAGCCAGTGCCAGGATGGTGCCGGCATTGGGCTGCTCCCAGGAAAAAGCCAAACCTGCTCTCTGTCCCTTCTTCAATCCACAAATCACCCCTGGGCATCCCTGTTGTCACCTGCCAGTCACATTTGGGTATCCCGAGGCACAGCTCCTCCTCCAAAAAAGGAATCTCCTCCCCCGGGCACCCTCCGGGCTGAGCCGCTCTGCAGAGCCACCGTCCGACCCCGCTGACCCCTCTCTGTGTCTCCCTTCCCCAGCCCGAGGCAAGAACAGGAGGCAGAGTATATTTTAAACTCGGATCTCGCGTTCCCCTCGTCGCCATGGAGATGGAAGCGCTGAGGAAGGAGACGGCTCCCACCCGACCCTCCGCAGAGCTCCCGGCTCCAGCAGGACGAGGCCGATGCTGTCCCCAAACCCCTCCATGGACCTGTGGCCTTGTCCCCCCGCTTGTTTTCATGTTGTCCCCACTGCGAGGTGCTCCAGGCCCCTGCGCTGCCCCGGGAGGGTTTGGGGGCACAGGGAGGGGACTCCAGGGCTGGGCTGGGGATTTGTGGGCTTTGGCCCAGGCAGGAGTTGCTGAAAATGCACCTTGGCTCAGACAAGCTGCCCTGCACCCCCTGGTTTTTGGGGATACCACGTTAAGACTGCTCGGCATGGCCCAGCCTGGCACTGGGAGCACCTGGGGCACAGCTGGGGCACAGCTGGGGCACAGCTGGGGCACAGCTGGAGCACAGGAACCAGGGCAGCCCCCCCGCATTTCCCTCACCTCTGCCTGCAGAGCCCCATTTCCCCTCCCTACTTTGGTACCTGAATCCAGCTGAGGATGGAGCACCCGGGCTTCCCATTGCTCCCCCCGGCATCTCCCGGTCCCTGTTCCCAAATTCAGCCAGCTGGGATGTCCTGAGCCGAGAGCAAGGCCTGGTCTAACCCCGCTGGGCTGCAGGAACCCGCAGGAGGGGCTGTGCTGGAGCGGGGCCGGGCGAGGATCGGTTCCGTGCCAGCTGGAGCACAGGAACCAGGGCAGCCCCCCCGCATTTCCCTCACCTCTGCCTGCAGAGCCCCATTTCCCCTCCCTACTTTGGTACCTGAATCCAGCTGAGGATGGAGCACCCGGGCTTCCCATTGCTCCCCCCGGCATCTCCCGGTCCCTGTTCCCAAATTCAGCCAGCTGGGATGTCCTGAGCCGAGAGCAAGGCCTGGTCTAACCCCGCTGGGCTGCAGGAACCCGCAGGAGGGGCTGTGCTGGAGCGGGGCCGGGCGAGGATCGGTTCCGTGCTGCCCCCCGAGCCATCGGGAATCCGGAGCACCCTCGGGAATCCCATCCAGGATATCCCTGACCTGTCTTTGTGCGGTTTTCCTGCTCGATGGTCCCATCCCCGTGCTCTTGAGAGCGGGAACAAGGCACGGATGGAGCAGCCCCTTCCTCATCTCCATCCCACCACCCCAAGGAGCAGAACGGGGGTCCCAGAGGGGTCTCAGGGCACATCTCGCCCCTCTCCCATCGCTCTGAGCCCCTCCCCGCGCGGCAGAGCCCCAATCCCGGCGCCAGAGCGCTGCTCACGCCCACCTCGGTGTGTTTGTGCCCAGAGGGAAGGGGGAGAGGTGCCAAACCTCCCACAGCTCAGCTGTGGGCACCCGAAATAGCTCTGGGGAGCAGCACAGCGCCCCTCAATCCCCTCCCCGGCCCCTCCCGGACCGGCCCTGCTCGGATCGGTGCTCAGAGCTTTGTGCTCTGCTGGCCCGGGGCTGCTCCAGGGGGGTTTTCCCCTCTCCAAACGCTTCGGGAACAAATCCATCCCTGCTGCAGCTCTCCCCCACAGCCTGGGAGCGTGTGAGCAGCGCGAGGAGCCTCTGTGCTGTGCGGTATTCACATCCTGGCCTTGGCTTTCCCGGGTGATCGGCTCCCTCTGGATGTGGCCGGGACTCTCTGGAGCTGGGACCGGGGCTGGAGCATTGCTCCGGGATCCAGCTCTCCGTGGGGCTGCTCCCCCCTGGAGCAGGGCGTCATTCCTTCAGAAATCCTTGGAAAACGCGCAGTGGGAGGAAAAATGTGGAGACCCTGGAGCTGCCCGGGACTCCCGGGGTGGCTCCTCCCGGTGCCAGCGCTCGGAGCTCGCCGGGAGCTCCCCCGTGCCACCAGAGCTCTGTCCCAGACGAGCCTCCAGACGTCTGCATTGTTTGAGGTTTGCCCATCCCTGCTCCGTTCCCTTCCCGGTATTTCCAGCATACGCCAGGCTGGATTGTTCCCTAATTGATTCCAGTGGATAGGGAAGAGCAGGAACAGCCCCCAGCACCCAGTGACGCGTTCGGGGCCGTGTTTTCCTGAGTGGTCCCCATTCTCTGAACTCTCCCACTGCCATAAAGGAATTTCCTTTGGATCAGAGCTGCACTTCCCAGGGCTCCTGGCAGGAACTGGCAGCTCAGCAGGCAGCACAGCTCCTGGACACGGCTCCTTCAGGTGCCTGGGGTGAGGAATTCTGGTGCACCCAGGGGAGCAGAGCCTGGATCAGGCCAGGAACCCTTCCAGGACATCCCTGACCTGTCTTTGTGCAGTTTTCCTGCTCGGTGTTCCCATCCCCGTGCACTGGGAGTGGGAATAAACTTCCAGGGGCACTGGATGCCCAGCTGAGCTATCCCACATTACTGCTGGGAGGACCGGACACGCTGGGACCACCAGATCCGATATTCCTGCTACCAGATCC
>NW_008236763.1:2481433-2483218 GCF_000691975.1 Corvus brachyrhynchos
CTACAAATCCCCCCGAAAGGAGACACCATTATTTCATTATTTATTACCCCTGAGAGCTCCCAACAGCCCCAGTTCCAGATAACCCCTTTTATCCCAGGGATTTCGTGGATATTTGATTCCCATGGTGAGTGTAAATATTTGGTGCCCCGCCGAGCAGGGTTCGGGGTTGGCAGCCGAGCCCTGAGCTCTGATCCCCACAGCCGGGAAGAAGAGGAGCTGCAGGTGGGCAGGGATTAAAGCCTGGAATTAAATCCCTCTTTTCCTCCTCTGGGATAACATTCCAGCCCTTTTAGGCTGCGTTTAGGAGGAGAGAAACTTCCTGGATGCCCCATCCATGAAAAACCCCGAGCAGAGCAGTCCCCCACTCCCGTGTCTGCTCCAGCAGCTCATCCCTGGGCCAGGATTCCCCGGGTTTTGGAGCGCCAACTGGAATTTTCATGAAAATGCTGGGAATTTGTGTGGCTTCCCAGCGTTTTCCCCTCATTTTATGGATTCTCCCATCCACCACGTCGAGGAGCAGCCACCGCTCCTGGCAGACGGGGAGCTGTGGCAAAAGGAAGTTGTCGCTTTGTCTTCCACACATTTTTCTTGGAATTTTTTCCCTTTTTTTTTTTTTAGCAGAAAACAGGAGTTTTGGCTGTGCCCTCAGGAAAGGCTTCATTCCTGGTATTCTTTTGTCTGCCCCGGCGATGGTTGGGTAAAGGAATAGAAATGAATCCATGTGCAGAGCACTCAGAGGCAGAGCTGTTCCGTTCCATCCCATCCCTCCGTTCCCACATGGATACGCCTTTCCTGGCCCAACCCCTGGCCAGATCCACGTGGAGATTTTAAACAACAAAATTATTTGGATTTTGGAGATTCAGGACCAAATAAATATGCTGCTTTTTTTTTCTCTCCCCCTCTCCTTACACACAAGGGGAAAAAAAAAAAAGAATTAAAGGGGATTTTCCCAAGGTTTTCCAATGTTTTGTTTGGGTTTTTCCACCTGATCTCCACCTGCTCCAGCTGTGCTGCACATCTGTCCACTCAAGCCATGTAAAATTGGATTTTGGATGTCCCTGTGAGCGATGTCTGGGCACAAACACTAAAAATCCCCATTTCCTCATTGCCTTCCTCCATCCTCAGCATCCTCCAGCAGGAAAAACCGATGGAAGTGGCCAGGATGGATCCCCAAACTGGGAATGTTCTCTGGGGTGACTCATTGGCAGAAAACCAAGAATAAATGTATTTAACTAGTGCTGTACAAACGGGAGATGCATTTTAAAATAAATGATTTTAAAGACTTATTCCGAAAGAAGTAATGGATTTTTTTTTAATATATATATATAGAGAGAAAGCTTTTCTGGAATCAAAGGAAAGGTACAAAAGAATAAAAATAATAAAGGATTTTATCCATCTGTCTGTCTCTTGTCTGGATGTTTTATAAGAATATTTCAATTTTTCTCTTTCAGATGTGACCTGGATGGTTTTGTGCTCCTTTTATTGCCAAGGCTGATTTTCCAGTTGGATTGTGAATTCTCCGAAGACTGGACAATAAAATTTATGGAATATGGGGTGGGTCTGTACAGGACATAATTTTCCCTTGGTTTTTTATTGTTTTTTGGTGGTTTTTTTTTTTTTTTTTGTAGGAGGAGGATCTGGGGGTTTTTTTGGAGTCCAAGGAAGGTGGGAAGTGCCAGGAGTGCGGCTCCTGGGAAGGCCGAGTTGTTCCAGGGAACGCAGCTGGGTCATTCCGTGCCCTTCCACCTTCACCCTGCATTCCCGCAGCTTCTTTCCCTGCAGCTC
>NW_008236763.1:2483229-2484407 GCF_000691975.1 Corvus brachyrhynchos
CCTGCTGGAATTCTGGGCTGTGCTGAACTTCCCAAGGAGCACAGAAGGAGCTTTCCCAGCCCCTGACTCTGCCGGGGGTTGAAACCCCAGACCCGGGAGCGCCTCGTGCGTAATGGGGAAACGTCCCTGGTGTCCCTTGCAGGGATCCCAAGGCCCTAAATAAATATTGGCACAACCCTATCGGGCAAATAAAGGCCGAGGCTGCCAGGCCCAGCCCAGGCTGGCAAAGCAGCCCGAGGACAGAGCTGGGCAAGGGACAGGGGACAGCTGGGCAAGGCTTTTTCCATGGATCCAGCGGCAAGAATCCCCCCGGGATCAGGGATATTCAGCTCAGGAGCTCCCCTGGAATATTCCTGTTGTCCAGCCTGGCAGTGCCGGAGAGAATCCGCAGCCCCCAGCGTTCCAGGGCGCTGGGGGGAGGTGGGGGGGATCTGTGGGGTCTTTGGGACCGGAGCCAGCGGGTGATGCCAGGTCAGGGAAGGGGACAATTCCCTCCATCCCCTCCCAGGCTGCACCTCCGGCACCGCCCGGCCTGAGTCACAAACCAGTTCCTCCATCTGCCACTCTCATTCCTCCAGCCCAGCAGGTGCCGGATCCGGAGAATGCTGCCCGGCATCCCCTGCTGCCTCCCAGATGTTCCCAGCTGCCCAAATATCCCAAGGAGCTCCTTCGGGATGCTCCAGGGTCTCTCAGTGTGACTGACACCTGCTGCCCTCAGTGGGATGGTTTGGGTGTCCTGGTGCATTTTTGGGAGGCTCAGCCTGGCTGTCCCATCCCAGCTGCGCTCTCTGGCACGGATTCAGTGCCAGGAAGGAGGAAGCACCCGGATGGCAGCTCCAGGGGAGTGGGTGTGGGAGTTATTTCAGCTGGGCGGGAGGGAACCGTGCAGGGAGCACTTCCTCCTCCCAGACAAGAGTTATGAGCTCAGCCACAACTGGGCCAGCATTTGGGGCTCGTGTTTGACCTGGAAGTGGAGCCAAGCTCCCCAAAGCACCCAGCCTGTTTGGGAACTCCTGACCCCGAAGCACACGGGGTGAACACCTCTCTCTCTCTCTCTCTCTGTGTTGCTGAGCATCTTTCCTGCAGCCAAGAATAATTTGGCCCCTCGGATGCGGAGTTTACTCGGTGTTGCAAGAGGCACCAGGATTTGCTCAGGGTCAGCGGGTCAGAGTTATTTT
>NW_008236763.1:2484431-2486192 GCF_000691975.1 Corvus brachyrhynchos
TGGGCGATCCCATCTCCAAATGCTCCTGGAGATCCTGGACCCATCCCATGTGGCTGCTGGGGTAACTCTTGGGGTTTTAGGGATCTCAGCCCCAATTTGCCCTAAAGGGGGACAGGGAAAACTTCACCAATATCGGAGCTCCGAGTCCTTGGCCAAGCTGCCAACCCAAACATTGGGGAAAGCCTTGGAGGAGCTCCAGGACTCTGCTGTCCTGTGGGGCCTCAGGTGGTTCCACCCCAAGGAAAGCCTTAGAAAATTTATTTTTAGAGCTGGATTTCCCCTCTGTGCTGAGCCTGAGGTGATTCCAGCAGCTCAGCAAATCGGGGTTGCAGCTCTGCAGTCACTGCAAGCAGGACCCAGCTCGATAAAAAATTGCTCCTCTGGTCGAAAAGATTAATTTATGTACATAAAAAAATCCTTGCTGCCCCGGGAATGTGCGAGGGCACGGAAAAACTAAAGGAAGGTGTTTCCCAAAGGCCGCTTGGACCCTTTGGAGCTGCCCTGGCGCTCAGCTCTGCCCTCCCTCCATTCATGGTTTCACTCCGCAGCCTGCAGCAAGCAAAGAACTTGGGGGTGTTTTAATTCAGTGCAAGCACAACATTGATTCGAGTTTGGAAAACAGCCTGGAAGTGCCTCCTCGTGGTGCTAATTCGGGGCTTGCATCTCCTCGGAGCCCTGTGGCTCGCATTTTGATGAGCTCCCTCCAGGGAGAGGAGCTGGATTTCTGTGGAACCAGGAGGGATCTGTGTGTTCTTGTGCTGACTAAACCCACCCACGCCTCGGGGCTTATTTGCAAGCAGATCCTGCAAGGTTTGTGTTAGCCCTGATGGAACAGCCCGATATTCCTGGGAGCTGGCATTTGGGTCACTCGGTGGCATTCGGGTCACTCGGTGTAGCTGTGGGGTAGGGGTTGGGTTGATATTTGTCATCTCCGGTGGTGTCTGGGCACTGCCTTTGTGTCCGGGGGTGGTGCAGAGAAGCTGCAGAGGCGGGGAGGGCATTGCTGAGCCGTTTTAGGGCTGGGAATTCAAGGCCTGGAGAGCTGATGCTCTCCTGAGGGGGATGGAACAGTGGAATTCAGGTCTCCCAGCTCCCTGGATCCCCCTTATCTCCAGATAAAGATCCGGAATGTGGCCCGGGGGAGGCACAGGGAAAGCTTTGTCAGTCGTTGTTTTGGGGCAGAGCCCCTGGAGCGTGGGAGATGAGAATCAGCTCTTCCATCAGCTCCGTGCACAGGGAGATGGATGGGAAAGGAAGGCCGGGAGATCGCAGAAGCATGGAATTGTTTGGGTTGGAAAAGACCTCTGGAGATCACCCAGCCAGGGTTACCTGGAGCAGGTGGCACAGGAACACGCCCAGGTGGGTGCAGCAGTGCCCCTGCCTGCCTTTCCCAGCAGGTTTTGATGGAAAGGCCTTTGTCATCCCAATCCTTTCTCCCTCATCCTCCGCGTGTGGATGGGGAAGGGAGGCAGAGGCTGCTGCAGCAGCACGGCCTCAAATCGAGTTTCTGCCTGGCAGGGAGAGCCCGAGGCTGTGGCTCAGCGTCCCCATCCCGGCTGTTTTGGGAGGCGTTTGTTCTCCTAATGATAAAACCCAATTTCCGCCCTTGCCGTTGACTCATTCCCTGTCCGTGAGCAAATCCTGCGCTCCCGCCTGGCCCTCGCCATTCCCAGCGGTCACGCAGGATAAGGACGCTGCTCCCGGCCCCCCAGGCGCTTCAGCTGCTCTTTGATTGCCTAATGGCTTCAGGCGCCCGGCAGC
>NW_008236763.1:2487133-2487607 GCF_000691975.1 Corvus brachyrhynchos
GTTCCGGAGGAACCTGCAGCCCACCCTCACCTACTGGAGCGTCTTCTTCAGCTTCGGCCTCTGCATCGCCTTCCTGGGGCCCACGCTGCTGGACCTGCGCTGCCAGACCCAGAGCTCCCTCTCGCAGATCACCTGGGTCTTCTTCTCGCAGCAGTTCTGCCTCCTGCTCGGCAGCTGCCTCGGAGGGGTCTTCAAGAGGACGTAAGAGCCTGGCAAACTCAGCGCTCCTCCCTCGGGGGGTTCAGCGCCCCGCAGACCCCCCTCGCTTACCCCGGCTCGCGGGGCGTCTGCGCTCTCCCGGGATTCGCCTCCCTCCCGCCGGGATTGCGGGGCTGAGCCGGGATGCTGCGTGGGAAAACCATTCCCGTGTGGAAGCGAGCGCGGGGGGCGTCGCGGAGGGTCCGCAGCGCTCTCGGCCTGGGAGGGGAGGGGGCTTCCCGGGGCCCAGCGGGCCGGAGCCGCTCCGCCGGCGCC
>NW_008236763.1:2487771-2492168 GCF_000691975.1 Corvus brachyrhynchos
GCTCCCGGTGCGGTTCCATCCCCTTGGAGAGGAGCCGCCGCTCCCTGGAGCCCCGCGCAGCCACAGCCTCAGCGTGAAGTTCCAGCCAGAACTTCCCGCCAGGGTGGTTTGTTTTTTTGGTTTTTTTTTTCCTTAACCTTGGCTGTTTATCGGCAAAAATATTTTTGGAAGTGTGTTTTAATAACCTCGGCGTCGGAAATGGTGGTGGCAGTGCCGCGTTTTCCAGGAGTTTGGGCAAACACGTGGAGGGATGAGAGTGGTCCTCGTGGTCTGGCTGAGGGGGGGGGACACCGGGCAGGGGCTCGGGGGGTCAGCAGGGACCTTGAGGGGCCGCTGAGGGACCCAGACAGGGATTCTCACCGAGCCTCGTGTCCAGGATGTGTTGAAGATAAATAATCCACGCTGGCTCAAGCCTGAGGATTGTCAGGGAGGCGTTTGATTTGAGGCTTGGTGACAGCTCCGAGGATCAGCTGATTATTTTCATTGTCACCGCTCCTCAGGGCGGTGATGTAACGCGTCAGCTCCGTGTGCGTGTGAGATCCACGCACCACGAGTGTGCCTGAGGTGGAGATGGGAGAATTTCCCAGGAATCCTTTAAAAACCTCGTTGAAAACCACTCGGTGTTAAATATTTGCGAGTTGAGGGGAGCCCTGGCTGATGGAGAAGGTGTTGGAGCACCTGGGAATCACCACTGTGGGACATTGAGCTGTCCTGGTCCCCCGAGGCTCCCTGGAGCCGCTCTGTGGGGCTGTGCCGGGGGAGGAGGGGGCAGGTGGGGCGCAGGGGAATGGGGACAGCACGGGGGGGCCTCGCTGCGGCTCCGGCACGGCAGAATTGGTTCCTGCTGTCAGCTCCTTCCCAAAGCTCCGGCCCTGTGGGAACACAAAACCCATTTGGGGTTTCGTGCTCGGAGACTCCCAAACTTTTGACTCTGCAGCTGCGCATTGGGGGGGTAAAGAGTGTGTTTGGTGCTGGTTGTGAAGCAGGATGTGTTTGGGATCTTGGAGAAAAAGGGGGTTGTGAAGTGCCTGCAAACCCCACTGGGGACTGACAGCCCTGCCAGGCAGGCAGGAGGGAATATTTGGGATATTTGGAGCTGGTGAGTGTTGCGAGGGGGTTACTCAGAGCCTTGCAGCCTCCAAACGTGTGGGAATAATAATGTTCAGGCTCCAGGAGCTCCGGTACAATCCCTCCTTCAGGGATGGATGGGTTGAGCTGTCTTGCCAAGGGTTCATAAATCAAATTACGCCGGCCTCGGGGCCTTGGTGCCAGGCAGGGAGGAGCACTGGCCAGGTCATCTTTTCCAGTTAGGAGACGGAAAGCTGCTGTGGAACATCCCGGGAGTCCGGCTGCGAGCTGCGTGTGACTCCTGGTGCCTGAGGGACGCAGACTCTGCTCCTTTGGATCCAATTGGTCCGGGCGATGGACTCATGAGGGACAGCAGTGCCGGGGTCTGGGGCAGGAATGGGTGGTGGGACCTAAACCCAGCTCCCTGTCCCCAGAGAAGCTGCTGGGTGCTGCTCCCTGCTCCTGGAGCCCTGGGAGGAGGGATCACAGCGCCGGCACCTGTCCCTCCAGCATGAGCCGGCTCCAGAATTCCCTCTCGTGCGAGATTTCAGGGAAGTACAAAGTTTGCCCCTGCCAGGCTCCCCGAGGGATGGAGCAACGATGCTGCTGCTCTGTCCTGGAGTCCTGGGATTGCTGCTGCTCCCTTCCCTGAGCCTCTGGGCGGGGCAGAGCCGGGGCTGGGGGAGCAGCCCCCCAGGAAACGCAGGGGTTGTGGTTTGCAGGTTCACTCCAGGCTGCTGCCCCCCGGTGCCGCCTCCCTGGGGATTGCTGGGACCTGTGACAGGCTCTGCCCCAGACATGCAGCTGTTCCCAGGGGTTTTGCATCCCTGGGGTCGGGGTTTGAGCGCTCCTCGATCCCAGGGGCTGCAGGAGTACAGAGAGCCCCGGCAGGAGCTGAGCCCCCAGAAGGAGCCCTGAGCTCCTCTGTGGGAGCATCCTGAGGATTCCCCTTCCCTGGAATGACCTGGACAGGATTCCCAGGAGCCCCCTGCAGGAGCAGCCCCAGCGATGGGGTGGGAGTGCTGGGAGGACCAGCCTGGGCTCAGACACACGAGGGGGAGGTGAAATTTTGGGGAAATTCCCATCCCTGGCACTGCCAGCTCCAGTGGGAGCTCTGTGCACCTGCATTTCACTTTCCTTCCCTATTTTGTTGCATTTCAGGCTTGAATTGTGAAGTTAAAATCCTGCACACACTGGTGATGGGAGCACCAGAGTGCCCCAGATTGGCGTTTGGGTTTTTTTTTAAACCAGGACCTGCATTTTTGTGTCTTGTTGAAAATTTGCTTTTGCTCCCAGGGTTTGGGCCAGCCCTGGGCTGATCCCGCTGGTGTGGGCAGAGATGAGGAGGGCACTGGGGGCTCTGGAGCTATGCTGGACCCTGGGCAGGCTTCTCTCAGTGTGATCCACCCCATTCCTGTGGGGCCCAGGAGATGGGACCCTTTTATTCTCCTTTCACAGCGCCTGTGCACATCCCCAGCTCACAGGAATGACCCCAATCTCTCCCTGCCCTCCAGATTCCCATCTCCTGGAGGTTTCTGGAACTCCCAGGACACTTCACTTGTCACTGCCACCTTTTGTTGCTCAGAGAGCAGCGCAGGATGAGCTCCTTGGGGACACAGAGCTCCCCGAGCCTGGCCCTGCTTCCTGCAGGAGACGGGGGGGCTCTGGAGGCTGCTGTAGGATCCTCCTCCCCTCCTCCGCATCCTCACCTTGTCCCCTCGGGGCTTTGGGTTTTTAATGATCAGTTTTGCAAGTCTGAGCTGGCCTGATTATCATTTTTCTTCTTGATGTGAGGGACTTGGAAAACGCTCCCTGGGGTGGGGGGAAAAACTGTGCTTGGAGCTGAAGAGATCCTGCTGCAACGGGAACACCGGGGTGGGGGTTCCTAAATCCACGTGGGAGGGAGAGGGGAAGCTCTGCTGCTTGGAACTGCAGGATTGACTATGGAATTGCCCATCCTGATCCTATGGAGATCAGCCCAAACCTCTCACAGGCAGCTGCAGGCTTGTGAGGGAGCCAGGATCTGCTCTGGGTGCTCCTGAAACAAAATCTGGGACATTTCAAGGCTCGTTTCACACCCTGCTGGAGTGGAGCCTGCCCTGGGCCAGGCCAGAGCTGTGCTGGGGACACAGAGACCAGGCTGTGACATCAGGGCTGCTTTTCCAGCCCTTTGGA
Organism: Corvus brachyrhynchos; assembly: GCF_000691975.1. NCBI lineage: Eukaryota > Metazoa > Chordata > Aves > Passeriformes > Corvidae > Corvus > Corvus brachyrhynchos. Next base: position 2,491,015 of record NW_008236763.1, read on the forward strand.
GGGGTTTGGCATCATCAAGACACGCTGGAATCACGGTGTGCCTCATTTCAGCTGCTTCCCGAGGGGTTTGTGTCTCAGGAAATCCTTCAGTGCCCCCCTGGGTGCTGAGCTGTGCCCCCAGCTCCAACCCTTGGGGTTCCTTGGTCCCCTCTCCTGCCAGGGGCAGCAGGGCTGGGTGCCACCCTGTGCTGGCATTCCCAGGGGATCCAGCTGTGTTTTTAACCCACAGCTGCAGGCAGGAATTTTTCCCCATTGGGGCAAACCGGGGTGAGATTTTTAACGCTTATTAAGGACATAACATCACCCCCCAATTAGTGTTTCGCACTGGTGATGAACCTGCTCCCCAGCCAGGCCGGGAGGGTTCTGCAGGGGAGGCGTTTTGGGAATGGTTTGTGAGGTTTTCCCTTCTCTCCGCCGCCTCGGCTCTCCGGGCTGGGAGCTGCTCCTCTCTCATTTGCCAGGCGCTTTTCCTGCCGTGACTGTGCACATCTCGCCCGGCTCCCTCCCTCCCTCCTTCCCTCCCCCAGAAATCCCACGGCTCTGCTGTCAGAGGACCATCAGTAGTCACAGCTTTGAAAAATACTGTTTGCTCCTGCCCAGCCTGGCTGGGCCGGGCACAGGGAGGCTCTGGCACGGCCGGGTTGGTGCCACAGGGCAGCAGAAGAAAAGAGAGGTGCAGGAGAGGTGCCCTTGGCCCGTTTGCTCCAGCGGGAGCGGTGAGCAGGACATGGAGGGCCAGGTCACCGTGGGGCTGCAGAGGAATGAGGGCAGTGACCGGGCCGGGGCAGTGACAAGGACATGGCCAGGCTGTCCTGGCAGGGCAGGAGGGTTGGCAGCTGGGCCTCCTCCACCCTCCTCCTCCTCCTCAGCGCCTTCTCCAGCCTGGCTGCGGGCTGTGGAGCAGGGAGGAGGGGGTGCGGTTTCCTTGCTGGGGATGTTCCTGAGCGCTGATCAGCCCCACATCCCCCAGTTACTGCTAATTACCAGCTGCCATCACACCGGGCTCCTCCGGGGCTGGGACAGGGACCTGCCTGTGCCCCTCGCTGTCTGCGGTGCCTTCCCAGTCCCATCCCTCGGCTCGTTCCAGCGCTTCGCTGTCGGGTCCCTCCTTCCCTCCTTCCTTCCTTCCTTCCTGCCTTCCCTCTTGGCAGCCC
>NW_008236763.1:2492315-2495963 GCF_000691975.1 Corvus brachyrhynchos
TCCCAGCGTGTCCCGCTGGGAGCAGGGATGGCGCTGCCAGAACGGGGCACAGGGCACGGAGAGGGAGCTGCAGCCGCTTCCCTGGGAGCAGGCCAGCACCTCCAGGCAGCTCTGGGATCGCCACCAGCCCTGGAGCTGCTCCACAGTCAGGATGGGGCCTCACCTGCACAGCCCCACATCCCTCCGTCTCCATGCCCGGCCTGAAAGGACAGGTTGTTATCCTGCCCTGAATGCGGGTTTGGAGGGATGGTTGCTCTTCTCCTCAAAAGCTGGGTGCAAAATCTGCCCCTTGGAGGCATCACCCTCCAGGCAGGAGGTGGCAGCGCCCCAGAGCTGCTGCAGGGGTGACACTGGGCTGTGGGGTGTGGAGCATCTCCCTCCTCTCACCAGAAAACCTGGAGCTGCTGGCGTTGGAGCTGCAGCTCCCGGGGGGGGGGTGGGGGTGGGGGTGGTGTGGCTGCAGCTCTGGTGGTGGCACTGGTGGCGCTGATCCTGTCCCACCTTTCCCCGCCCCAGGCTGGCCCAGTCCCTGCTCGCCCTCTTCGCCTCGTCCCTGGCCATCTCGCTGGTATTCGCCATCATCCCGCTGTGCCACAACGTGGTGGTGCTGGCCGTGGTCATGGCCGTGGCCGGGCTGGCCATGGGCTGCATTGACACCATCTCCAACATGCAGCTCGTCAAGATCTACCAGAAGGACTCTGCCATCTTCCTGCAGGTGAGAGCGGGGCCCTCACCCTCCCTGGGCAGGTTTAGGGTGGACATTAGGGGGAATTTCTTCCCAGAAAGGGTGGTTGGGCATTGAAATGGTGGAGGAACAACCTCTGGAGGTGTTTGAGGAAGGCCTGGCTGTGGCACCGAGCCCCATGGTCTGGTGACAGGGTGGGGTCAAGTCACAGGTTGGACTCGTTGACCTCAAAGGTCCTTCCCAGCTTAATTGATTCTGTGATTCTGAGGAGGTGTTGGAGGGCTCTGCCTCCCTCCTGCTCCACTGCCTCACCTCTTGCAGGCCCTGCACTTCTTCGTGGGCTTCGGGGCGCTGCTGAGCCCCCTGATCGCTGACCCCTTCCTGTCGGACACCAACTGCATCCTGGCCAACGGCACGGCCAACGCCTCCAGCAACCTCCCGCACATCCGCAAGTCCCTGGTGCCGCACCACCCGGGGAACCTGTCCCACTACGACCTGCCCATGAAGGGCATGGTGGTGACACGAGTGTCCTACGCCTTCTGGATCATGGCCCTCATCAATGTGAGTGCTGCAGCCAGGAATATCCAGCTGGGAACATCCCTGCTCCGGGGATTTGCAGGGGTTTGTGGTGTTGGGGGGTCCTGGCAGTGGGAGGAGGCACAGGGACGGCTGTGCTGCTCCACAGGAAAGGTGCATTTGTTGCCAAATCCGGTTTCCACCAGGACACTTCACCGCTGGATGGATTCAGGGATTTGTCTGAACTCTCTGGGACAAAGGCAGGAGCTGGACCAGCAAACTCTGCTCAGATCCAGAGTTTTTCCTTCATGCTCAGCTGGGGAGGAGCTGGTGGTGCGGGGAGGGCCTGGCAGCAGGGGATTTGCAGGGATGTTATCCGTCAGTGATGGCTGACAGGGCAGAAGGGATCAGGGTGTTTCTCAGTTTTTTATTTTTCCTGGAGATCCCAGCAGGTGTAAAATTCTTCCTTTGGGAGGGAGATGAGGGGCCTGCTGTCCCCAGGGGGCTCCTGCAGTAAAATGGGTGATCCTACCAGAAGGACCTGCCTGGCAGCTCCTTCCCTCTGGAATTGAGCTGTCAGAGGCTGAGGCTGTGCAGGCTCCCCTTCTCCCGTCCCTGGCCACTGAGCAGCCCTTGGTTTGGCACCTCTCCATCAGCACCAGGCAAAGGGAGCTGTAGCTGCTTCCCTTGGGCTTTCCCCATTTATTAAATTCCTAGAACATCCCCATTTCCCCCTATCCAAGGGTTTTGAGGCCCTCCCAGCTACCTGTGGGAGGAGCTCAGGCAGGTGAAGCAGCTGGGCAGGTGCTGGGATGAGTTTCTGAGCAGAGTTACCCAAAAACTGCCCAGCCTGGGAGGAGAGGCAGCTTTAATTACCTCCAGCTCTGCCTGTGCCATGGGAAATGAGCTTTTAGTTACTCCAGAGCCAGAGGACTCCGAGCAAACCAATTTAGTTTGGAAGCAGAGTTTAACACCTGCTCTGAGCCCGATGATGTGTCACATTCTGGGAGCACTGATGGGGATTTCCAGCCCCCTCTCTGTCCCCAGCAGTGTCCTGTGGGTATTTTTGGGGTGGGATGGCACCACATGGATTGTGGGTTTGAGCTGGGTTTGTGCATCCGGACACGCTCAAGTGTTGCATGCACGGGCGGGTGGGTGGAATACAGAATTCCCAGGATTCCCACAGGCTGTGGAGGAACACCAGGAATACTGCAGGGAGGCTGGGAGACCCATGGGTTTGGGGATAAGGGTTAAACAACAGATGCAGAGCGGGCAGTTGGACGTCTGTGATTGCTTTTCCCAAATCCTCACGGAGGGAGCTACTTTTATTCCCTGTTTGTTCCATCCCAACCCACTGGAGATGCTGGGAGCAGCTCAGCTCCAAACTGCTGACCCTTTTCAAGGTGGAAGCAGCAGAGGAAGATGATGGGAATGGTTTTTTAAACCTCCAGGGACATGGATGAAAAGAGTTAACGACAGAAATGGAAACCAGGAGCAGCAGCTTGGTTTTAAAATGGCCAAATCCCACATTTCCATCCCGGTTTTTGTGTGGATTCTGACAAGGCACGAGCTGAAATGATTCATTTCGAGCTCTTGCTTTTGTTTAGAGTGGAAATGTCTCAATCTGACTCTGGCACAAGTGCTCCGTGCGGAGCTGACAGTGGAGTTGTGCCGATGTTATTGAAGCAAAATGGGTTTGCTTTGGGAAAATGAGGCAGCTCAGCATAATCAAAACAAAGCGCTTGGATCGCTCCCAGCCGAAATCTTTCATTTGACGAGAAAGATTTTTTGCCTTTTCATCCCGATTTTGGAACAAAACCCCCATGTTTTAAAATTCAGTTCTCCCACAGAACGGAAATTTCATCATCCAGCCCGTTCCAAGGGGCTGGAAATCAGGAAAATGTTCCTCGGAGAGGGATGTGTTTGTCCGGAAGGTGCTTTCCCAGGGGAAGTGTGGGACACTCCATTGTGCTCAGGCTGCTCCAAAGGAGCCTGGGATACAATGGCAGGGAACAATCCTGGATTCCTGGGGGGACAGACCGAAATAGCAGTGGGAAGGAGCTGGAATATCCCCACGCTGAGCTGGGGGATGCAGCAACTTAGTGAGTTTATGAGGATGGATAAAAGCTGCCAGGGCAGGGACAGAGCGGCCCTGGGAATTTGGGAAGTGGAGCTGGAGCGTTGGGTGCAGGGAATTGGGGTCTCTGCTCGGCCCTTGGCTCCTGCTGGGGGATGCTCAGGTGCCTTTTCCCCTTGGGAAAAGAAAATCTTCCTGCCAAAAAAAAAAAACCCAACCAACCCAGAAAAGCAGCAAAAAATATCCTGGGAAGGAATTTGGTAGTGGTATCCAAACCTGGCTGCCCAGGAGGGATGGGATGGGATGGGATGGGATGGGATGGGATGGGATGGGATGGGATGGGATGGGATGGGATGGGATGGGATGGGGG
>NW_008236763.1:2496008-2498755 GCF_000691975.1 Corvus brachyrhynchos
GATGGGATGGGATGGGATGGGATGGGATGGGATGGGATGGGGGGTCCAGCTCAGTGACCACAGCCAGGGCTGGGACCTCCTAAAAATGTCCCAGCCTGGTTAAAGCAAAAAGGACCAGCTGGATTTGAAGGTGAGGGTGTGGAGGGCAGGGATACACCCACGGTGGGACTGGGAATTGGGGAATCCCAAACTGGGGCCTTGTCCTGTGCAGGCTCCTCGAGGCTGGGAGTGCCCAGGGCCGTTATCTGCACGGCCAGGCCCCTGGTTGGGGGTGGGAGAATATTTTTGCTAAATCTGCAATTCAGAAGAATAAAATCTGGTCCTGACCTCCGGAAGGATCAGAACTATCAAGCAAATGCACTTTTCTTCCATGGGACCGAACTCACTGTTCCTATTCCCATTGTTCCCAGAACAATGCAGGCCTCATAAATGAATTCAGGCGTGAGGGGCGGGGTGTGAGGGAGGGGGGGAGTTCTCCATACATTTAAATCATGCCACGAGCCAACAAAAGGCAGGAAATTTGGAGCTGGAGCTCCCACTTGCTCCCAGACATGTAGAAAACAAGGGAATGAGCTGTCACTTAGGATTTCCTGGCTTTCTCCCCCAGTTGGTTGCAGTGTAAACACCGCTGGGTTGTGCTGGGAGGAGACGGGAGGGCTTCGTTTGCTTCCCTCTGTTTCCTCAGCAGGAGAAAAAGAGCGATTCCCTGTGGATTTGGAGGCACCACGGAGTCGTTGGGTGTGTGCTGGGAGCGGGCTCATCCCATGGGATCACCGTGCCGGGGGGTCCTGCTGCCCCATGGATCCAGTGGGGATGTGGGGTGGGACTGTGGGACTTGTGGTGGGATCATGGGGTGCTGGAGCATCCCTGGGTGCACAGAGGACCCCAGAGCCGCGGCTGGCCCCTCTCTGCTCCGCTCAGGCTGTGCCCAGGGGCTGCTGGAGGTCACTGGGCTGCAGCAGAGCCGTCCCTGTGGGCCTGGGAACCACGGGCTCCTCTCTCAGGAGGTGCTGAGCAACCCCTTGCTAATGGCCGGGGACGGGGCTGGGAGCAGCTCCCCCGTCCCTCCCAGGGAATTCCAGCTGCAGCTCCAGCTGCTCCGCTCCCCACAGGCAGCAGCGGCTTCGTGGTTTCATTCTCCGGGCAGGAGCGGCCGAGGGTTGGACACCGGAACGTTCGGGGTTGGAGGGCTGGGGTGGCACTTTGGGAGGTTTGTCCCAGGGTCCCCGTGCCCAGCTCCAGGTGACTGCTGGAACCTGGCACTGGCTGGGGATGTCCCAGCAGATCGAGAGACTTTTCTCCCAATTTTCTTCCTTTTTTTCCCCCACCCAGCCTCCATCCCTCCCTTAGCCTCTCCTTATCCCATCCCCATCTCTCCTTGCTCTCGGCACCTCCCCTGTGGAAGCCGAGCACAGCACCCCAAAACGCTGCTGCTGGGGGAGCTGCGCTGTGTTTTTGGGAGGTTCAGGTGCTCAGCCACCCCTCTGTCCCCTCCCCAGCTGCCCGTGCCCATCGCTGTGTTCTTCCTGCTCTACAAGGAGCGGATGGTCCCCTGCTTCAACGGCAGCAGCCACCCGCTGCTGTCAGCTGACGAGCTGGCCCTGGAGACACGGCCTGGCGACAAGGACGAGCTCTCCACGGCTGGCCAGAGATCCCACACGGCTGCAGGTGAGCTGGACATGCCTCTCTTATGGATTTTGGGGAGAAAAAGCCGTGTTTGAGCGTGTCTGGATGTAATGAAAGATCCAGTGCTGCTGTCTGAGGAGGGAACTTTCCAAAGCGTGCACAGGGATCCAATCCAGGAGTATTCAAACAATCCATTTGGTGCCTAATTGCCCTCAAATTAGATGGAATCTTGAACAGAGATTGGTATCCCAATCCTAATGAGCTCTCCAGGCTGTGTTTCTCCATTCCATGCCATCCTAAAGCCAACCCCGGCTCCCCCCAACCCTTTAGGAACATGTGGCAGTTGTGCCCCTTCATTCCCTCCTGGTTTTGGGACATCTTTCTTGCTGGATGTTCAGTTTAAAAGTGGCCACTGCGCTGCAGATGCTGATTTTTATAGGATTTTTTTTTTTATTCCCCCCTTAAAAAAGAGTGAAATAGTTTACTCTTGAACTCAAGGCTGCACCCTGTCTTGGGGACAATGGTGACATTGTTCCTTGCTGCCCAGGAGAGACGTGCCAGAGTCAATTCTTTGGGTAAACAGTGAATCTCGGAAGTAAATATGGTTTAGGGCTATGGGGAGTGTTCCCTGTTATTCCTGGAGAGATGGCTTTGCCCCTGGGCAGTAAAAGGGAGTTTTAGGGAATTCTGGAAGGTGAGGGGGAGTTGGGATGTGGTGAGGTGCTGGCGGGAAGGCTCGGGGTGATGCCAAGCTCTGTGTGTGTATCCCCGTTGTTGGGTTCAATATCCATTATCCAAGGAATGGGAGCTCTCCTGGGCAGGGCTCTCCTGTGATCCCTCCAGGGATGAGGGGATTTGGGCCATGAGTGCTTTAGTCAAGGTTTTATTGCCTGTAAGAGTAGGGTCAGAAGTGTGGAGCCCCAAACTAGGAAGAGGAGCACGAGCAGCTGCAGTAAGAGAAGTGGCAGGAGAGCCCAGGATCCCGGGGTGTGGAGGGCCCAGTATCCCGGGGTGTGGAGAGCCCAGGATCCCGGGGTATGGAATGCCAAGATCCTGGGGTGTGGAGAGCCCAGGATCCCGGGGTGTGGAGAGCCAGGATACCGGGGGGGGGGATGCCCAGT
>NW_008236763.1:2498781-2527817 GCF_000691975.1 Corvus brachyrhynchos
GGCCAGAAGCGCGGGGTGTGGAGAGCCCAGGATCCCGGGGTGTGGAGAGCCCAGGATCCCGGGGTGAGGAGAGCCCAGGATCCCGGGGTGAGGAGAGCCCAGGATCCCGGGGTATGGAATGCCAAGATCCCGGGGTGTGGAGAGCCCAGGATCCCAGGGTGTGGGCAGCAGGTATCCCAAAGAACCAGGATCCCAGGCTGTGGCGATCTGGGATCCCAGGCTGTGGGCAGATCCCGTACCCATTCCCATTTCCTTCTGGAAGCTTAGAGGAAGGTAAGAGCGAAGTGGAGCTCCCCGAGCTCAGCACTGCCGCACATTCAGGTCCTGGCTGGGTCTGTCCTGCAGCAGCTGTCCCACAAACCAAACCCCTCTGAGGGCTGGCAGCCACCCAGCCCCGGGGGGACGTTCTGGCCAAGGTTGCTTTGCATTGTTCTCCACCAGGTCACGAGGATTTGTTCAGCTGCTGCCAAAGCAAAAACTTCCGAGGGGCTTCCTACACCTATTTCGCCGTGCACATCACCGGGGCTCTGGTTCTCTTCATGACCGATGGGATCGTGGTGAGTTCAGCTGACCAAATCTCTGGATTTTTTCCTGCCAAACCCCTGTGACACCCCCAGCCCGGCTGCTGGGCCACAGGGGTTAATGATGAGCAGGGCTACACGGCTATGGGAATATCCCAGGCCCTCCATCTCCAAGGATTACCAACCCTGCGCTCTCAATGGGATGTTTGGAGGGTGTGGAACCCCGAAAGGGCAGGGCAGCCCCTCGGGGACAGAGCTTTTCCCGGGAATTGCTGTGGAGCTTTGCCCTTTCAGGACAGATGAAACCCCACGTTCTGCTGCTGGTGGAGCTGCGAACCCTTTGGGAAGGGGTCCCAGCATGGGTGAGCTCTCCAGAGCTGCCACCATGAATAACTGAGGGACAGAGGAGCCTGTGGTCCCCACGAGGGTGTGACAGGGTGGTTTTTCCTGCAGGGAGAGTACTCGGGCTTTGTGTACAGCTACGCCGTGGAGGAGCCGCTGTCCGTGGTGCACAAGGTGGCCGGGTACCTGCCCAGCCTCTTCTGGGGCTTCATCACCCTGGGCAGGCTCATCTCCATCCCCGTGTCCTACAGGATGAAGCCAGCCACCATGGTCTTCATCAACGTGGTAAGGATGGGGTTAATTCCCTTAATCTCTCTTTCCTCACCTCAAAAACTGCGGGTGCTGGATGGGGCCTGGATCCTGCAGGACAACCTGGAATGGGTAAAACTGGGGGGGGGGAACTGGGAATTTGGGGATTTTGGATTCATTTGAGGTGAATTTGGGGGGATTTTGGTTTAATTTGGGGACAATGTCAGTGATTTTTTGGGGGATTTTTGGGTGATTTTAGGGGATTTTGAGGGGATTGCTTTGGAGCTGCAGCTCCTCTCACGCCTGGGGGGTTTGCACAGGTACGGTGGACAAGGTGCCCTCCAGGTAGCCACAATTTAAAACTCGGTTGCCCAACTTTCCTGAGCCTCAGTGGGTCTGGTGTGAGAGTTGGGAAAACCCCAGCAGAGTCAGCACTAAAAAAGTGCCAGTGTTATTTATTAATTAATTCCTGTGGCAGCCGTGGGAAAGGGACGGTAGATCACTCCATAAATGCTCTGCTTAGGCTGCAGCAGCTGTCAGAGGTTGCTGAAGTCAATAAAACACCTGGGGAAAGGGGCAGGAATCCTTTTGGGATGCGTAAGGAAGATCCACGTAAGGACGTGGCAGAAACCAGGGAGGGAGCAGATCCCATTCCCACTTCTTAGAAAGAAGAGGGAAAGCACGAGCAGGCAGTTAACTCCCCATTTATTTGAACCAGAGGTGATTTTGGTGGCTACGTTTTGGTAATATAACACATTACACATATCTAACGGGGTGGGGAAAAGATTTTGGGGTGACTCTGAGTAAAAAATCCACCTGGCTGAAGCCGAGCCTGGGCAGTTCTTGGAGCTGCTGTAGGATCCGGCAGCTCCTGGAGTCGTTGCAGCATTGCCGTAACAAATTCCAGCTCCAATTCGGCTTCTTTAGGACCCAAATTGCTCCTGAGCGCTCGCACAGGGCCGCAATCAGGGCCCGAGCAATTAAAACAAAACCAGCCGGAATCTCAGAGCTCCCTCTGCTGCCCCTGCCCTGCGTCACTCGGGCATTTCCCAGGGGTTTCGGTTCTTTCCCCTACAAGCCAGAGGTGAGGGAAAGTTGATTTGAATGCAGTTGGCTCTTCGGCTTTAATGCTGTGGCTGCTTTCTGAGCAGGTATTGAGAGTTAATTCTGTAATTATCGAGAGTGACTTCAGCCTTATTCAGCAGAATGAAGAATTATTAGTGATTGAGACATGTCAATATTGTGGAAGTTGTTGTACTCTTGTATTTAAAGGTGTTTTTTTGGATACAATTTTACGTTTCTACATAATGAAATTGAGATTTGATTTCCAAATTACGTTATAAAAATTAGCCAATTCCTTAAAGCCAGATGGATTTTCTTTGGCCATTCAGTTTCTCAAACACTGATTTTCTTTTCCCAGCATATTTTCTCTTCCAGACTATTTCCTATTAAAAATAAACGTATTTTCTCTTCCAGACTATTTCCTATTAAACTCTAGAGCCTGTTGCACTCAGCATTTTTTGACTGATTTTTTTGTGTGTATGTTTCTTTCTTGCAGGTCGGGGTCCTCATCACCTTCCTCCTGCTGCTGATTTTCTCCTCCAGCGTGGTTTTCTTGTTTGTGGGGACAGCATCCCTGGGGCTGTTCCTCAGCAGCACCTTCCCCAGCATGCTGGCCTACACCGAGGACATCCTGCAGTACAAAGGTGAGCTGGGATTTGGGCAGCTCTAGGACCAGGTGGATTTTTGGATCCCATCCCCTTTTTGTAGCTCCTTCCCTCCCCCCTCAGCAGGTTTTTGCCTTTTGAAGGCAGATTTATTGTAGCTCGTAGTCAGAAAAGTGTAAAATTCTCTGCTTCGCTGGTGAATAATGACCCCAGGCAGGGATCAGGCCTTGGTTCCTGGTTTGGGGATCTCAGGGAGTGGCAGGAACGCTGCTTTAGAGGGAGATGGTTCCGAAAACATCCCCAGATTAGCAGTGAGCTGGAAACCCCAGAGCCTGGCCAGGAGCTCTCTGCCAGCCTCTGTCTCGGGGGCAGTGAGACAGAAAAACAAAAACCTTTCCAGCAAGAGGCAACATCAGCTCTGCCAGCAGAGCCAGGTGGCAGGAGATTGATTTTTGGGCTTTAACTTTCACCCTTCTGCACCACTGCAGGCCTGCAGAGGCATTTCCAACACTAAATGGGAACATTTTGTGGCTGTTGTGTGGTGAGATCCACGGAAAAGCTTTAAAGGAGTGCAGGGTGGCCCTGCTGGCGGTGCCACCTCGGTTGCCACCACCCCTTGCCCTGTTTCCTTGCAGGTTGTGCCACAACCGTGCTGGTGACTGGAGCTGGCATTGGAGAGATGGTGCTGCAGCTGCTGGTGGGGTCGGTGAGTAGCCAGGAGGTGGCAAAACCCAAAATAAATTTGGAATTTAGAAGTCAAAACCTCAGTTCTACTTTTGGGCACTGCCTGAGCCTGGAGTTACCGGCCAGCAAAGCCCTCCCTGATTATCCACGAGGAATCTGAATGATGTCTGATCCCTTTTTTTATTTCCATCCCACTGCAGATCATCCATGATCGGGGCAGCTACAGTTTCCTGGTCTGTGGCATGATCTTTGGATGCTTGGCCTTTACCTTCTACGCCCTCCTGGTGTTTTTCCACAGGATGTACCCCAAGCCCTCCCCAGGTAAGAAACCTCAGCCCAAGCCCTGCTTTGGGATGGGAGCGAGAGCAGCACAAGCCCCACTCCAGAGCATTCCAGCAAAATGCAAGGAAATGTTTATTTTTCTGCTGCTTCCTCTCTCCTTTTCCTGCTTTGTCTTGCCCACAAAGCCTTGGCAGCCACAGCCCAGGGTTTGCTTTCTTTTCTGCTGCAGGAATGGTCTGTGAATCACAGACAGCACCAGCTTCCCTGGGCTGTCCCCTGGCTGAAATCCAGGGAATCAGCGGGGCTGCCATGCAAGGGCAGCTGTCAGGTTCTTGGAAAAGGCTTCACTGATAAAGGAGTCTTTAGTTATCACCTCAGTCTGGAGCTGCTGTTGGTTTTTTAAGCACCTCGTACAAAAGGAGCAGAGCGGGACAGGCAAAAATGTGGCTGGGGACACTTGGGCTGTGCTGGGCACTGGTGGGGTCACACCTCGAGGGCTGTGTCCAGCTCTGCACCCCCAGTTTGAGGGGCTGGAGCGTGTCCAGGGAAGGGAATGGACCCAGGGAAGGGTCTGGAGAATCCTGAGGGAGCTGGGAGGGCTCAGCCTGAAGAATTTCTGGCTCTGCACAGGTCCCTGACAGGAGGGAGCAGCCAGAGAGGATTTGGGATCTTGTCCCGGGGAATAAGGGGTGGGATGAGAAGAAACAACCTCAAGCTGTGCCAGGGGAGGCTCAGGTTGGACAGAAGCAGGAGTTTCCTCACGGAAAGGGTTGTTAAACATCGGAACTGCCATCCCCAGAGGTGCCCAAGGAAGGCCTGGATGTGGCACTCAGTGCTGTGGGTGATGGAATGGCAGCATTCCTGAGGGGAAAACCTCATGCCCATCCCCTTTAATCTCAATTAAACCTTCCATTCAGGTGAAACGTTGAATGAATCTTTTGCAGAGCTGGACGAGGCCTCCCCTGACAAAGCAGCAGCGCCCGAGGACACGGGGCAGTACCAGCGCTGAGGGAGGGCCGAGCTCTGCACAAGCAATAAACCCACCCCCAATTCAGCATTACTCCTAAGGGTGATTTCACATTTAATGAACTGAATCATGCAAGTTCTCTGCAATCAAAAGCACAGTAGGTGGGGTAAGTCAGAATCGAGGAAATCAAGCCCAAAACATCTGAGCTGAGCACGAGGTGCCAGTAGCACTTGTGCCAAAAAGACTGCGAGTGCCAGCCTGGCCCTGGGACTGAAAGCAGGGACGTTTGCACAGCACTTCCTCCTGCAAATGAACTTTTTTTACCTGTTCAGAAAAGAGGGTGGGAAGGAAAAGCTGCTCTCCGCTCCTCATCCAAAACTGAATGTTCTCCCGGCTTGGTCACGGCCTTGATTTTATTTTCGGCCTGTGATGGCACAGGACCCCCTTGAATTTACAGCACAATCCTGGGTTTTAATTCATTTTTTGTGCAGCAGGGCCTCGAGTCAGTGTCACCTCCTTTGATCCTTCCAAAGGGGGGAAAGTTCCACATGGGCAGAGCCCCGCCAGGTGCACACAGTGGTAGCAGGGCCTGTCTCGATTTGCACACTTGATTCCTGTATATTCCACACTCTAACCATGGACAGTGTCTTACTCAGCATGCTCAGGCCTCTTGATTACTTAAAATAATTTGCTTTTCTTTCTTTTTATTTTTATTTTTTCTTTTTTCTGGGGGGAGGTTTCTGTTTGGTTTTTTAAGTCAAGAATGAGCCGTGCTGCTTTGTTTTGCTTTAAGTCACTCCTCGAGCTGCAGTGTCTTTTTTAGAGTGGTTTTATTTCCAGCTCCAAGAGAAGGGATTTTTGGGAGCCAGGCTCCAGCTGCTTCACCTGTGCAATATCCTCACATCCAGGTGCCTTGTGTAAGGTACTCCCACAGCCCACGCATGGCCTGTCCCAGCCACCAGGAAAGGACTGGATTTTTGAGGAATGTAAAGGCTCCATCCAGCTCCTCCTGCCCGGAGTGGCTGCAGATGTAACTCCTCGCTTCAACTGCTGTATGTGATGTACATATGTACGTGTGTATATAAAGCAGTGTTTAATTAAAGGTGATTGATTGCTAATTGCTCACTGACTGGACTCAGGTAACTCCGACACCTCCAGTTCTCAGTTTTTAAACAGCCTGAATTGAACAGATTTTTAATTAAACTGCTTTTAGCATTTGCAGAATTGTGGAATGGGTTGGGTTGGAAAGGGCCTTTAAGCTCATGCAGTTCCCCCCCTGCCATGGGCAGGGACACCTTCCACTGTCCCAGATTTCTCCAGCCTGGCCTTGGGCACTTCCAAGGATGGAGCAGCCACAGCTTCTCTAGGAAATTCCTATTTTCCCAAGCAGCAGCTCCTCCCTGCCATAAAACATCTCCACAAACTCCTGTAGAAAAGAGCCTGGAGTCGCTGAATTGCCTTTTTCTCCCTCAAGGTGAGTTTGGATGGGGTCAATGCAGCTGAATTCTGGGTTTAGCTCATCCCTGGACTTCAGGGACCCCCTCCTGCCTCACACCCCACAGCTGGAATCTATTCTATGATCCTATAATGAAACTGAACCTAATTCCAAGCCAGGTTGGACAGGGAGATGTCCCTGCCGATGGAATGAGAAGATTTTGAAGATCCTTCCACCCCAAACCCTTCTGAGATTTGATTCCAACCCCAGAGCAGATCCCAGCCAGGCCAGCACGGGCTGTAATTCTGCTCCAGCTCCAGAGGATGCCACTGTTCCTCTCCTGGAGCTGCCCAGAATAAATCACCCCGAATCCAATAACCACGGACTGCAAAACCCCTTTACAGCAAACAAAACCCCCCTCCCTCGGTCCTTCCTCGAGCCCCTCCCACCGTGACAGCATCTCTGGGCCCTGCTCGGAGGAAATGAGCACCAAGAAATTCCAGGAGGGAGCCGAGCTGGGAAGAAATCTCCTCGGTTTGTGTCACACCAGGCCTGGCAGCTTTCAAATCAGCTCATTCTGGCCTGGCAGGTTTGAGAAGACACAGCTCAAACTCTTCTGAATTAAAATCCACAATCACATTTCTTGGGCTTGATAATTCCAATCTCCATTTTGGCTACTTAGAGGAAAAAAAACCCCACTATTTTAAGGAAAATTTCTCCCCAGAATAGCACCTGATTTAGCAAAAAACTGTAAAATACAATTTACCTCAAGGTCTGATGAACTCCCTCCTTATCACAGCCCCTGACGCTGTAACTTTCTATTTCCTCTACTGAAAGAACAAAACCAAACCCAGTCAAAAGAGCAGAAACTTTGTTAAAAATATTTATTTAAAAAAATACAATTGTTTTGCATGTCTGGTTGCACATAACTATTAACATATGATTGACTTGAATAATTTGCTACAATGCTTTTTTAAAGCCAGCTTGCATTATACAAAGCAAAATCCCTCTGTCAGTTCTTACATAAAATAGTTTTCTTTAACTATTCCCACCCCATTGTTTTTTAAAAAAAAGATTGCAATACATTGATTTTTATTTTTAGTTTTTTTGTTGGTTTGTTTTGGTTTTTTTTGTCTGGTTTTTTGTTGGTTTTTTTTTTTTTTTGCACAAAAATCGAAGCAATAGAAAAAAGTCACCTGATTTCTCAGGAAAGACCTTCACGATGTTTGAATAACAATTCCCAAAGAGCCTCTGCCGAAGCAGCGTTTGTCACTTCCAAGTGTCAGGACAGTGCAAAGGAAGTTTTGCATCTTTAAAAACTTTGCCTCCCACTTGAATTCAAACCTGAAATGTGCTCAAACAACTCCATCCCTGCCCTAATCCAGTTGCTCAGACTTTTCATTTTCAGGATAATTTAACACACTGAAGGTCTTCCTAAATGTTATCCTGGAAGGTTAAATAAAAGCAAAATTTAGTAACACTGAACAATTACTGAAAACTTTGGCTATTTATGTACTTGCATTACATACCAGCATTTTTTTTTTAACACAATGGCATTAAGATACTCTTAATAAGGTATTTAAAAATAAAAAGTTAGACTGAGAAGCAATTCTGTCCCAGGCAGGGTCACCCGGCTGGAACAAGGGGTGACTTTTACAGTTGTCTTGTCCAGAAAAGTCTCCAGTGTAGGAAGTTTCAGACACTCACTACAACATAACTTTGCCTCTTGAATTTGTACTATATATATATATATTTATAGAGAAAAGAAAAATGCAACTCTGTTCTGGAAAGAGCCACTGGAAATGTTCCCCCTCTGCTGCTTTCGGGGGAGTTTCCACCACTGATTGTTCTGAAAACCCCAGGAAGGTAAAAGTGGCTCCAGCCCAGAGTTCCAGAGGGAGGGATCTGCTCCCAGCTCCCAAAAAAAACTGCCGAGAGCCCAGCTCAGCCTGAAAATTCCAGCAAGGAATCCACACCAAAACTGCCTTCCCAAAACAGATGTGCACTTCAGGAATGAACAGGACAACGCTGGCACACGGCACCACAGCTGGGTGGGGGTGCTGGAGTTGCTAAAAATTGATTTAAATCCCTCCAAGACACAAGAAACTGCCCAGCCCAGGGAATTTGGAGCAGCTGCTGCTGGATCTGTGCTGATTCCCAGGATTCTGGCCTCCCAGGACTCACTCCCAGATTAATTCCAGCTGCCCTGATCTCCTTTAGGGGACACAACCGCTGTGTTTCCCTAGAATTTCCCCCTTTAAAATTTTTTTTTTCCCAGCTTGATTATTTCCAAATCAACTTCTCAGCTCTAAAAACAGAGGGGAATAAGCATTCAATGTGCTACTGTACCCATCACAAAGCACTGTGACGTACGTAAGGCCATCTGGTAACACTGCAACAGGCTACAAAACAAGTTGGAAAAGGGAATTTTAGGGGTTTTTTTTCCAAACTACGAGGAATAAATCTCAACCCTGTTCACAGAGAACGAAACGTTTCGGAAGTAGATTTTCTATAGAAAAACTCTGTGCAACTGAACAACAGCAGAACAAAATAAAAACAACAACAACAAAAAAGTCAACACGATTCTAGGAATTCTAGGAAGCAGTTTCAAAGCTTGGAGGGTTCAGGACATGCTAGGGAAAAATAAAAAACCAACCCCACAACACATCCCAAGGAACTCAGAGCAAAGCCAGGGATTGGAATATTGGAACCCCCCACCCCAGCACACAGCACACCCCAGGAACCATGCACAGGCCACCCTCAGAGCCTTCCTGTGTTCCGAAAAACACGGAAAAAATAACCCAGAAGGAAAATAAAAATAGAAATGAACAACAACAGCTTCCAGTTATTGGTACAGCACTGCTGCAGGGACTGCTCAAGGGCTGAAATGGGCTCTGGAATCACCTCCAGCCTCTCCTCGCTGTCTCCACTCAGATCCCTGTTTTCCAAAGGCTCAGGACTCTCCTGTTGCAGCCCTGCTTTGAGATGAAAACCTCCTGCAACACAACCTCAGCAGAGAAGTCTTTTAAATCAAGCCCATCAAACACAAAACTACTCAAAACCACGTTTAAGACACTTTTTTTTTTTTTTTTCAGGAGATGTGGCATCCAACAATGTCAAAAAATAACCTTTGGCAACTCACAGTGGGGCAGGATTGATTTGAGTGCTAAAAGGGAAGAAAAAGCCCCAAAAAAACCTCACCGGGGAGTGCAAAACATCTCAAAGTGGCGACTGCACAGCGCAGAATCTGCTCTGAGGGAGGATGGGGATATTTATATGGATTTTTGGGAACACCTCCTACCAGGCATGACCCACGTGTGCTCCAGGCAGAGCTGTTCCAGCCACGCTTCAACACTGAGGAATCTAAAAAACCACAATTTCAGCTCTCAGAGTGTGCTTCTCATCAGGGCCTGGAACAGCTCCACAGGCAGAATCTTGCTGCTTTCTTTGGGAGGGGGAAACAAAATTCAATTTGAGCCGCTTTTAGGGTGGTTTTGTTCCAAAAGAATTCACAGGAAGCAGACATTTTGCTATTCCAGCAGGGAAATATTGGAACATCCAAGCAGAAACAGGGCCCTGCCCACCTGTGGTTCTGGTCAGCCAGGAAAACCATCTGCAGGGAACACATTCTCCTGATTCCTGCTTGTTCCTGGCATAAAGGCAGGAATAACAGCCCTCACTTCAGGATCCACTGATGCCAAACCCCAAATTTCACCTTTCTGCTGGAGACGGCTCCGAGTCCGTCAGGGAATTCCCGCAGGAAGGGGCAGCGCTGCCCTCACTGCTGCGACTTTGTAGCTCCTCTGTGGTGCCCTCCTGACTCAAACCAGGCTCTGGAAGAAGATTTGGTTCCATTTCCAAGGATTTTTCGCTGTCCAGAGCCACCTCTCACCTCCCCGGTCAGCACCACTCACTCCCGGTGGAATTCCCTGCCCAAAAATGCTGATCCAAGGCAAAGGGACATCCTGGAGAGCTGCATGGAACTGTCCCTGCACTTTATCCTCCAGTCTTCCCCTGCCAGCTCTGATCCCAGCAGCTCCAGCTCTGATCCCACTGCCCTGGATGGCCAAAGGCTGCCCCATTCACAGATCTGCTCACGCTCCCCCGCCCCTGCTAATTGCTGCTTAATCAACTCCAAACCAAGCCATAAACACCTCGTCAAACATCCCGGAGAGCTCCTGAGTGAATCCTCATGGATTTTGGGCTCCTCTGCCAAGTGGGAGACCCCAGGGGCTGCTGGCAACACCCCACTCTGTGATTTTTGAAGACAAAATAACCCCATCCCCACCACCTCAGAGGCCAAAAGGTCTTTTTTTTCCCCTTCCCCCCCCCATTTCTGCTCTTCCAGATCCAGGTTCTGTTCCTCACACAGAACTGATGAAGGAAACAGACCAAAACTGTCACCCAAAACTCAAACGTCAAGTTTGTTGATTTTAACAACATTCCCTGTCCCACTGCTGAGGTTGATTTCCAGAGCTGACAATGCCAAGAGAGCCTCTTGATACAACACTGAGATGCCTGTAAACAAATCTGCCTTAAAAATGGAGATTAAATTGCAGAATACATCAAAACCTGCTGTAAAACAGGAGCAAAAAAAGGAAACTAAAAGATAATGAATAAACCACGGGAGACAAGGGAGGGGCAGAGCTGCAGGTTCTGATCTCAGCTCGAGGAAAAGCTCCAGGAGGGGATCAGGGCCCTTCATTCCCATCCCAGGGAATCCCAGAGGGATGCAGCTCCCTGGGCTGGGGGAAGGGGGAGAAGGGAGATCTGCACCTCAGCAGCTTCACTGCCCTTAGAATGAACATTAAAAACCCAAAATGATCCATTTGTGAGACAGCTGAGGTTTGAAAATGCATCAGAGGGAGAAATTATCCCAACCAGCGCCTTTCTGTTTGCACACACCACTCCATTATCCCAGAGATTGCATGGATACTGAAGCCTTGGGATACCCCAAGTGAAAACAAGGAACTGTCCAACTCCAGGAATTTTATCCCTTCCTGACCTATTGCAAAACAGAGCTTGAATGTGTCAAAATCAGGGCACAGGGATTGCATCCCCCGCTGAGGACAGGCCTGGAACAAGGCTCTAAACCTAAAGCTGCTGCTAAAAAAGCCCCAAATCTCCTGCATCGCCCTCTTCTTACCAGGATCACCTTCCCAGGAAGGACAGAACACAGACGGTTCCATAACCACAGGCCACTCTTCTGCTTCCATGGGCTGCTCCTGCCAGGAATCCTGAAAATCCAGGATCCCAAACGGAGCCAGGCACGGCGCAGGCAGCGGCAGCAGCTCCCCAACCCTGCAGCAGGGCCATGGAAAAAAAGATTCCCAGAAGCAAGACACGAGTTCAGCTTCCATGCGCCCCAAATCCCACCAGCAGCTGCATCTTGGGTTCCATGGAAGGTGTGACCCGAAGTGTGGATTCTATTCCCACCTCCCTGAGGTGGTGAGAGAAGGTGACTCAGCCCTGATAACACCTGATAACCCCTGATAACACCCTCGGTGGGGCCATCTCCGCTAACGGGCCATCAGATCTCCTGGAATGACTCACGGAATTCCAACATCCCATTGAGAGACGCCCCACGCAGAGGGGAGGAACTGCACGTTCCTACCTGGATATAAGCCGAGGCCTGGAACACCGGGGCACTTCTTCCACTGGATTCCCAGAGGAGAAGAGCTCGAGAAGCACCCCTGGACCTCCAGGGACAGCCCAGACTTTCCTGTGGGATCACCACTTCAACAAGGCCACGTCCATCACTCCAACGGGACTGCAGCCACCATTTACCGGGACACCCACCAGGGTGCCAGGCTGGATGCTGACTCTGTCAGTTTAAGCTGCTGTTTCTGTATCATTGCCTCGATTTTAATCTTTCCTGTTAAATTGTAGCTCTGGCTTGGACCCTCTGGTGATAAATTCACCTGGGGTTAATTCCTGCGCTGCTTTGTTTCCAGACTAGCACGAATTTTGGTGCTCAGCGTGGGGCTCGAACCCACAAGCCGGGGATTGAGAGTTCTGTGCTCTACTGAGTGAGCTCTACCATCGGGATGCGGAGCAGGGATGACAACGTGAGCTGGAGCGGCATCGCCGCTGCCCTCGAGGAAGTGGAGGAGGATGAAGAAGACGTGCCCGTGGTGGCAGAGTTCATTGATGAAAGCCCTGATGAAGTGAAGCTCGTGGAGGAATTCCCAACGAACTCCAAATGGAAACTTTTAGGAGACCAGAACGAAGATTCGCAGAGTTCGGATATTTCGGGACCTGCCAGGTCTGCCATGAGGCGGCAGCGCCACGATTTCCCCGAGCCCTCGGCCCCGGGAGGGAAACACAACAGCTCCTTGGAGCTCTGTGCCCCGAGACAGCAGCGCCACGATACCCCTGAGCCATCCCCTCCCAGGAGACGACATCCTGGCACTCCTGAGCTGTCACCTCCCAGGCAGCAGCAGCGTCACGACACCCCTGAGCCATCCCCTCCCCGGTGGCAACGTCAGGATTTGTCACCTCAGAGAGAGAAGCCGGGGCCCCCAAGTGGGAAAAGGAGCCGAAGGAAAGGACGGACTCTGCCCGCTGGGAAGGCCCAGCACAGGTCACGGAATCCCCCGGAGCACTCCCTGCATCGCTGGGACACTGAGGGATCTCCCAAGAAGGCTCACACGAGGTCATCCAGGGCCAAAGCTGGGTTGCTGTCGGCTGATGTGCGGCAGAGGGAGAAGCAGGAGCTCCAGAGGCACGAGAGGAGCACCAAGCAGCTGGAGGAGGAATCCCGGAACGCTCAGACCGTGTTCCGAGACAAGTTGGGCCGCAAGAGGAACCTGGCCCAGGAGCAGCTGGAGCAGAGGCTGAAGGCTGAAGCAGAGTCCAAGAGAGAAAAGCAATATGCCAGGTGGGGAAAAGGGCTGGCACAGGAGAGGCTGCAGCAGCAGCAGAATGTGGAGGATGCAATCAAGGAGATGCAGAAGCCCTTGGCCCGTTACATCGATGACCAGGAGCTGGATCGAATGCTGAGGGAACAGGAGAGGCAAGGAGACCCCATGGCTGCTCTCATCAAGAAAAGGAAGGCCAAGGAGAAGAAGGAAAAAGAGAAACCCGGGTACAAGGGACCAGCACCTCCCCTCAACAGGTTCAACATCTGGCCTGGGCACCGCTGGGATGGCGTGGACAGGTCCAACGGGCTCGAGCAGCAGCGCTCTGCCCGCAGTGCCAACACGAAGGCGATGCAGGAACTCACCCACAAGTGGAGCATCCAGGACATGTAGGAGAGAGAGCTCCTGGAGTGACCCACAAACACCC
Organism: Corvus brachyrhynchos; assembly: GCF_000691975.1. NCBI lineage: Eukaryota > Metazoa > Chordata > Aves > Passeriformes > Corvidae > Corvus > Corvus brachyrhynchos. The sequence goes on from NW_008236763.1 coordinate 2,512,216, forward strand.
CCCGCTGCCAGAGCCCCGAGGAATGGCCTCTCTCCCTGCAAGGAGCCCTGTCCTCAGCATTCAGCATCCCACTGGACATTCTTCCGAGAGGCAAGGCTGCATTTCCCTGTCACCGGTTTCTTGTTTGTGCTCTAACAAACTCTTTTGTTCTGTGCCAAATGCTTCGACCTTCCATGGAACCCAAGACAGCCAGGAAAGAACTGACGCAAAAATTGCCAAGCATTCCACAAAACCAAGGCTACTCCAGCAACAAGAACCTAAGAAAAAAGTTTCTGTAATGCTGCATTATTTCATTTGTTTTAAAATCACCACGGTACAGAACTAAAACAGAATCTACTCTAAGCCCACCTGCCCTATGCTAAATTAAAAACAAGTTGCGAGGAGCTGCACAAACTGCTCCTGAAGCGACCTACAGAACCAGCAGTTCACAGAAGCGAGCCCCCAGGGAGGCTCTGCCAGGAATGTGATCCGAGGAAAAGCTGGCAGTTACCTGTCAGTGAATGTGGCTGACGAGGCAGCACACAGACAAGGAATATTCCCTTAAGTGACCTGAAAATTGCAGCGGAGAAAAGGCAGCGAAAGCTGCTCCTCTCCCACCTCTCCCTTTTCCATGAGCTTTCCCAGCTGCCTCCTGAGGTTATCATCCTATGTGGACTCGGATTTTTTCCTTAAGAAGCCAAAGCAATCCCGTTCCTGCTCTGCCTGCTGGGTTTTACCTGATGGAAACCATCCCATCCAGGCTGTGCTTCCATAGGAACTCGGCATGCCCAAAGGAAAACCTCAGTCTCAGCCAGCTGTGACAGAGCAATCTTGGGGAAGCTTCTTGGAGAGCAGCAGGAGCCTAGAAATAGCATTTTTTGGGTCTGACCCTCTGCCCAAAGTGATAAAAAGTTCACGAAGAATTAAGTGCACAAATTTTCACTTTTCAACAGCTAAACTTGGCTTTTCTCCACAGGGGGACAAGGGGGAAGGGAAGCAATTAAATTGCAAGTTTTTAGTGCTCATTGATGAATTTTCAATTCGAATCCCAGCCTGCAAATGTGGCTCTCTCCAAAGTCCACGTATTTGGTAGGCGTAAAATCGGCCAACCTAAACCAACCAAAGTGCTGCTATTTATACATAGCCATAGAAATTTCCCAGAGCAGGCTCTGAACATGCAAACCAAAAAAAAAAAATTCCAGATGCCTGCTCTTCGTGATCATCTGCAGCTTCATTTCTGCATTTCAAAAATAAAAATAAATTTTTTTTTAAAAAAAAAGGTCAATATTGCACATTTTAAGAGCTGCTGGCGCAGGAATTTCCTCCTGCAGCTGCTGATGTCTAAATGTGAAACATTTTTGCCTCTGCCAGGACCCAACAGGGAGACAAGGTCACTCCATGAGCTCACTCCCTGCTTCTCCACCTGAAAAAGGAAATATTCTTTTTCTCCCATTTCCCCCCAGGCAGGTGAACAATGCCCAAAAAAGCGACTCTGTTCCACCCACCTGTCCCAGGTGTCACGTCGGGAACACACAAAAGTGGTTTTTCTGTATCTCAGTGTCAGCTATAGCAAGGTAACATCACTGCAGGGAAAGAAAAGTCTTGGGTGTTGTGGCTTTAAAGGGAATTCCAAGCCTGCAAAAGTGGCAAAAGGAAAAACTCTGGAAAAGCTCGAGTTCACCACTTATCCATGGAATAGGTGCAGTATGTACAGCAAACACTGTCAGCTCCTCGTGCTGGAGAGGGAAAAATCTTCCTCTGCTCATGGCAGCTCGGAGGATGCTGAAGGAAAGAGATGTCTCCATCTGTTTTCTGGGAATATTTTATGGAGAAGATCCTCTGACACCCCCAACTCAAACCCAGAAGTTGCTGCCTGACATCTGATGCCCAAATGAGAGGGACACACAGACCCAGGGCCCAACACACCCAGACTGAGGGGCTGAGAGAGGAGAACCTCTCACTCCTTTCACTCCTCAGTTCTCTTAAAAGGCCTCCTGAGGTGTAAAAATCCACCTCCAAATTCCATCTCGTCTCCAATGGCTCTGGAAAGCAATCCTGCATTGTTAATCCAGGACACCGAGGAGGTGAGAGCAGATTTACCACACGGTTGATGCCCCGTGGAACCTTCCCTCAGCCTGACCTGGGGTCAGTACTCCCTCCAAAAAACAAAAACAAAAAAAAAAAGCAACAGCTCCACTGCAAAACTTGGGATAAGAGCTGGCAAAAGAGGAGCTTCTCCATGTGGGGAAAAGCAGGAAGCTTTTCCAGAACTGTGGGGAAAGAGGAGCGACATTAACGCTGGGACGTTGCTGTTCTCACCCCGCTGGGGTCTGGAATTCCAGGTCAGGCAGCAACCTCCCCCAAAAGCACAGGGAAAACCCCCCCATCCTGCTCATCCAGCAGGGAGGTCCCAGGCTCTGGAAGAGGTCTCTGGCACAAGAAATGTTTGGACTCCAGCATTCAAACTCTGTGAGAAGCGAAAGGAGCTCATCCCACCGTTCATGGAAAAGGGAGGGAAGGCAGGGGAGCATCCAAAATCCAGCCCCACCTCTTCTCCCAGGGGCTGCTGGGCCATGCCACCGCTCCACAAAATTGTCCTGGACACAAATTTGAAATAAAATCCTTGGAAAAATGTCTCCCTGAAAGAAAAAAAATAACAAAAGAAGAAGAAAAGACAACGCCAGCAGAAAAGCCCCGGCTGCTTTTGTCACTGCACGAGTTGTGGTGCCCGCGGGGCGGAGCTGAGAGCACACACCCCTTTCCCAAGCATTTCCTGGAATGCCAGCTTCCATCAGGATTCGGGGTTCTCCTTGCCAAGCACAGGAAGCAGAAGAACAGAGGGTTTTGTTTTCGTTTTTTTTCCAAGAGTCACAGAGAAAAGCCTCCTCTGGTGCTGTTTGCTGCAGTCAGTGCAGACTCAGGTGCTGCAACACCACCCAAAATTCCTTTTGGACACGGGGAAAATCTTCCAAACCAAGGAGGAGAAGAGACTGGAGCTGCAGCTCCTATTAAGGCGTTTGCATATACATTCCCAACCTGGGTTCTTCCAAAAAAAGGGGGGGGATTTTTGCAAAAAAAAGGCATTTTTTGATTCGGGAATGGCAACAACTACGATCGTTGAGAACCTCTGTGGAATTACAAACTGCTCGTTTTTAAAAAAGGTGGTTCAACAGAAGTGTCCTATCTTTGCCTTGCTTGCCACTGTGTCCTTTCCCAGCAATTCCATGTGCTATGTCTTCTGGAGATCGGGGGAAAAGGGGCCGGGGGTGGAGGGTCCATCCAGTCCAGACAGGGTAAATGGGCCGTGACTGTTCAGCACTGATGGAAACTAAGAGACAAAAGAAGAATCATCAGGCAAAAATCCACTTTTAATTCACTGCTCCTCCCATATCTGTGCACAAAGGAGGGGAAAAAAAACCCCAAACGCAACAACAAAACAAAGCAAAACCACCCCAGGCTTCAAAGAATCCTCTTGGCTCGCCAGTTTTAATTAACTTTTTAATGCCAAGCAGTGTCTCAGTGACCCCTGAGCTGAGCACTGCCCCACATCCTCATTAATAAGTGATTTAATCCAGGTTGTGGGGAAAACAGGGTCTAAATCATCCCTCAGTTAATTATCAGCTCTTTCCAGGGTAAAATATCCAGTGTCATTTCTGCCCTCCTTGTTTATTCCCCATCCTCATGGTGCAGATGAGGAATTTCCTTCATCTCCATGGAGATGACAGGTCCCAACCCAGAAGATTTAATTAAATTCTTTAATTTCAATGAAATTAAGTAAAAATGAATTCAATTGATTAAATTTTACCCTTTGCCTCAGCAACCCCAGGCAGCAGATGTGGTAATTCCAGTGCCAGAGTGGAAGGTGAGGGAAAAACATGAGAATTACAACTAAAGGAAGGTTGTTTTTTTTTTTAAATACAGGGGATTTTTGTCCTATATAGTAAAAAAAACCTGGCCTTGGACACTTCCAGGGATTCAGAGGCAGCCACAGCTTCTCTGGACAACCTGTGCCAGGGCCTCCCCCACCCTCACAGAGGTGAATTTTATGGATTTCTTCCATAAAAATCATCAAAACCTGTGCCACACATCATCACAGAGATCAAACACGCACTCTTCCTCCTCACCAGTTGTGAGATTTATTATTATTTTTTCAAAAAAACAGCAGGAACGATTAGAACAATCAATAGAGTGGAGATATTCAAAATTCAGGAAAAACCAGACCAAAACAGTTATAGGGAGGAAATTTTTACAGGAAGAACAGACCTAAAAAAGAAAAAAGAATCTCTCTACCAGCAGCCTGTGCCACAGTTAACTTCAAACATTCCTGAAACACCAACATTTACAATATCCTTAAATAAAACCAGGCAAACACTAAAATTAACGCTCTCAAAAGCTAACATGGGGGTAGAAAACAACAACTCGTGTTTTATTTCCACAGCAGATTTTTTGGGATAAACTGATCCCTGGAAATCCCTGGAGAAAGAACCCTGGGACTCACCTGGAAGAGGGTGTTAGCACCTTGCAACCTGGCAGGGCTGAGAGGAGCCACCGGGCTCAGGGTGCTCCAGAAGTGGATGCTGGAGAGCAGAGGGCTGGGAGTCAGCAGGATGGGAGTCTGAAAATACAGGAGAAAGCAGCTGTGAGAGCCTTTCCCATGGAATTCCAGCCTTCCCTGTGGAATTCCAGCCACAACACCCTCAGCTGCCACAGATTTCAGGAACTCCCCATCCCCTCCTTCCTCCTGCTCCTCCTCCTCCCTGCCAGCCCCATCCGGCTCTCCCTCCCTCCCCTCGCTGAGCAATCCAAGCCCTCTTTTCCCAAATCCTGCTGGAACCCACAGCAGGGCAGCTCCTCCTCCAATCCAGCACCTGGAAAAGTGGGATTATGGATTCAAAAAGGAAAAACAGTGGGTACACGCCTGCTCCTGGTGCCACTGACAATGCCAGCAACAACAAAAGGAATTTCCATCCAGCTCCTGAATATTCCAGGTTCACCAGCCAAGCACTTCCCAGGGTGCCAAAAGAACAACTCCACTTGGATTTTGTTGGTTTTTTTTTCCTCACCCTGCCTTCAGCCATTTCAGTTTTCAACCAGCAGCTTCCCCACGGTTTCACTCTAATTCCGATTTATTGCAGGGGAGAGATTACACAGATACAGAATGATTTAACAGCCCTGCTGGATTCAGTTCTCTTCCAAGTTTTCCATGAGACATGAAAGCTCTCCTTTCCCACACAAAGATAACAACCAAATTAAGCAGCTGCTCTTATTGCTGCTCGCTCACAAGACTTTGGCTTTAACTAAATGCTACTGACTGAGTGAAAAAAGCTGAACAGACACCTCTGTGGGTCTCTGTTTTTGAAGGATTTTCAGGCCCAGCTGAAGGATTTAGGGTTTCTGGAATAATTCAGTATCCCCCTGGCAATTTACAAAGATCCTGCTGGGGCTGGTTTGGGTTCTGCCTCCACATGCCAGCCCTGTGTGCAGGGCTGAAACAGCACCTGGGCACACTTTGGGGTGAATTAACACCAACTGTGATTCAAACTTGTGTTTGATTAAAAAACAACAACCAGGGAGTGACATCCTGAGTTTCAAACCTCCGCACGCAATCAAGTATTCATTTTCCACTTGCTGTTTTCATCACTATTGTTAGTTTAAAAAAAAAAAAAAAAACAAGAACAAAAAACCAGGAAGGGAATTTGGTTACCTGAGAGAAAAGTGCTGGAGTAAGAGAAGCAGTTGGGAGAGAAGGACTCAGGATGCCCAGAGGACTTGGATCGCTGCCTGTGATGACCAGAGTGGGAGCCAACTCCAGCCCTTTGGGTTTTTTAGATCTGGAGAGGTGATTGGCAAATTCCTTCTCCAGCACAGCTGAATCCTGCTGCTCTTTGGGCTCTGGGGATTGGTGCTGGAGGCTCTGGGCCTGCTCCAGCTGCTGGGAAGCCACGGATTCGATGTCCGTGTCAATGTCCAGGTCGGGGTTGGAGCTCAGGGGCGGCGAGGGGGGCGTGGAGGGGACCTGGAGGGTGGGAGAGACTGAGGACATGGGGGGGGTCGGGGTGAAGCTGGTGCTCAAGTTTGGCAAAGGTGCTGGAGGAGCTTCGGGGACGGTCAGCTTGGGCAGGACGAGCGTCTCCAGGGTCTGCAGAGTCTCCTCCGAGCCCAGGGGAAGCGAGGCGGACACGGTGGGGGTGGCAGAAGCCGTGGAAGTGACAGCCACTGCTGAAGTGGTGGAGACCAGGGGGGCGGAGGGAGGCTTTTTGGAGGGCATGGTGACAAACTTGATGACAGAGGGGGTGGGGTCCTGAGGTTTCTTCTCCGCCAGCTTCTCGGCCGGGTTCTCGATCTTGATGGACCTGAAGAGTTTCACGCTGGAGGAGTTGAGGGAGTTGAGGGTGAAGGAGGAGTACAGGCCTGAGTGGATGTAGTCGTTGCGGCTGGAGGACTTAGCACAGGACTGGGATTTCTCCTTCCCACAGTTTTCCACGTCCTTGGGAGCGCTGGTCACCTCCCCAAAGCCGGGCATTTCGGGGTCTCCCTCGATCCGGCCCACGACGAGCGGATCCATGTTCAGGATCTCCGGGTACGACACGAACTTGTACACAAACTTCTTCCCATTCACCTTCTTAATGATATTCTGTGGGGAAGAAGACAAAGTATATTTAGACCTTCTTCAGATTAATTTTCTTCCTACAAACACTGCCTAAAATAGGCAGAGGAATTAAAGGCTGTAATCTTTCAGCAAAAAAAAAAAAAAAAAGGTTCTTTTTTTCCTGTTTTAAAAACACCCTGTGTGTTCCAGTTCTGCTCCCAGAGCTGGCAGACAAAACACTGCAACAGGTGAGCTCAACCTGACATTAAACATACTAAAACCAGCCTAAAAACTGCCAAGAAGTCCTGTTTAACATCTTAAATTAAATTAAAAATATCCATTATTCCCATCAAGGATCTCTGGGTACAAGATCCACAAGGAGCTGGGTACACTAAGGGTAACTGAATAGCAGAACTTGCTAAAGGGTTTCTCCAGGACTGCAGAATTGAGAGCTCGTACTTCAAATCAAACCACCTTTATTCTTAATAAGATGATAATAAAGGAAAATAAGCAGCTGAACCAGTCAGCAGAATGCAGGCTAATCAGCTATTTCAATACCACAGAACTGCATCTGTCAAACTTGTTTTCCTCCTCAGTGAAATGCCACACACACTTTGGACTTGAGATTATCCTTATTTATCATTCCGTGATTGTTGTTGAGATCTCTCAGTGCACCAAGGCAGATTTGTGCCACCCAGCAATGAACACCAGCAACTTCCCACCTGCTCCAGGCTCCTCAGGAACTGGGGGTTATTTTTATCTGCTCCACTCACACAAGAGAAGTCGTGGGATAAAGGGAAACAAAGGTGAGACCTGAAGATGTTGGATAAACAAAAGCTTCTTACTCTGCTGGGCTGAAAACAGTGGCCAAACTAAAGGTGAAGCTCTGAACACACAGAGAAAATAAAGATACTTTGGGCTGAAAAATGTTTATTTTGAAGCCCCTTCATAGAGAAAGCTGCAAAAAGAGCTGAAAGTGGTGCAACAGTCACCCCCTCCATCATCATCCCCTCCCAGTATTGCTTTAACTGGAGTGCTGAGGATTTTAACCCTTGCAAGGGTGTGTCTTTTTGGAAAGGGAATTAGGATCCAGAGACAGATTTGTATCACCAAACACACCGAGACAACACTTTGCACAAAGCCACCAGAACCTCACAAAACAACCAGCGAGGAGGAAACAGCACACCGATAAACGAAATTAAAAACCAAAACAGCACCTTTAAACAAAGCAGCACAACTTCCTTCGACCTGGCAGAGACACAGCGGTGACACCCCTCCCCTGGAGGAGCGAATGCAGGAGCAAACAAAGCTCCTTAGGCTGCTGAGAGGGATGAGGATTGGAGCAGGATTTCCCCCCTACCTTCACGTAGTAGTAGCGCAGCGCCCGGCTGAGTTTATCATAGTTCATGCTGGGCTTGTTCTTGCGGATCCCCCAGAGCCTGGCCACCTCCTCTGCCTGCAGCAGCTTGAACTCGCCGTCGTTGGAGGTCCAGCAGATGATATTCTTGTTCTGGGGCTCTTGGAGCAGCTGGAGGAGGAACTGCCACAGGGTGATGGCACTGTCCATAGCAGAGAGCTGCAATTCACAAAGGCAGGTTAAGCCCGGAGCATTTCCCTGCTCTCCCTACAAGGGGGGGAAAACGGAGCAGGGATTGTTATTTCCAAAGCCAGCAAGAGTAAAAAATTATTAGTCACCAGTCGTGAAAGATGTTCCCTGCAGAACCGAGGGGCTGAGTGCCAACTCCGGCGTCTCCTCCCACATGTCAGTACTTTTCACATGGGTTATATTTAGCCTCATTTAACTAAATCAGGTCACTTTGGGTAAGTTGCAGTGAGTCACTACCCCCAAAAAAATGTTTCTAAGTTGTTCCATGTTCACCCACTCTGGCTTGTGCTGCTCTGTGAGAAACAGCTCAGGTACACCCAGGTAGGAATCAAACCACCCCCTCACCTCCCCCTTTCCGTACCTGCTCCCACCTCGGAGAGAACTCAGCACAACGAGGAACTGCAAAGCTCCAAGAAGAAGATGCCAGAGCAAAATCAGCTCCATTTTCCTTCAGTTTCCATTCCTGCCTCTTTACCAGCAGCCCTCTCAATCACCCCGAATCTCTCCTTCAAAGCTTTCTTTCCCAGGTATCACCCATTTTTTTTATGAGAGTAAACATAAAACTAAATTTAAATTATTTCAAATACTGCCTTTGCTCGGCTCTTAATTCCTGCCATGTCTTACCCACGTCAGTGATTTAGGCTGGGACTTTCTAGAACCGATATCTGCCAGTTGATTCCTGCACTGAAGTTGCAGATGCATAAATTCATCAAGGACAGACCAGGCAGAGATAATGTTTTACCTTGACCATATCTGACTGCACCAAACAGCATTCCCACAAATATTTTTAAGCGGAACCCTCATCGTTCTGTACAAGATACACTGTGAATTAAACTAGACAAAATATTAATTCAGCATCTCCTATATATTCTCTTAGTCCAGAACTGTTTAATTAACACACCTTAAACTTCTTCCTGTGAAATAAAAACAGAGGAAAAATGCTCTGGAATAGTGAATTACACTAAAAATACACATAATCACTGTATTTTCCCCCCTAAGTAAAGGGGGTCCAGGGGCTCCATCTGGATGAACTTGATACTCAAAACACTATTCCCAAGCTCCAAAACAAAAGCATCAAGCCCAGCCTCAGGGAGCAGGAGCCAGGCTGGTGTTGGTTGAAGTCCCTGTGCACACAGGGCTCAGTTTAAGATCCAGCTGGGCCTGCCAGCTCATCTTTGCTCCCAAAGCCTTTTATTTCAATCTCATTAGTGCCCAGCACTTATCCAGCCCTATATAAGGAAGGGAACTGTGTCCACGGGAGAGGCTGAGCCCTGGGACAGGATTAGAGCTGACAGCTCACACAGGGCTCTCAGGGAAACGAGGTGCCCCGGGGCAGGTACCTTTCTGGGCACAGCCCATGGCATTCCAGCCCTTCTGCAGAATCCCTGCCTCATGGCACACGCTGATGTGACATTGATCCAGCCAGGTAAAATTGCTGCAATTACATGGAACAATCTCAAAATGAAGGACACCCACACCCCCTCGTTAGGCTGGCCTGAGGTGCTTTCCCCGTTAATTACTGCACACGTACAGCTCCCTGCTTGCCCAAATTAATTGCTCGGCACTCGAAGAAACTGGAGGCTGTGCTTCCAGACTCTTCCCACACTGCTCTGTGCTGTGCCAGCTGATCCATACAGGATTTAGGGACCAGGCAAACACCTTCAAACTCCTCCAGGATCGCCTGGTGTTGCCATTTGCCACCGACATCCAAGATCTGGAACGCCGGGGCTGTGCCTCGTTATCCACGGGGATGATGCAGCCACACGTGGTGGCGTGGAGAGCACGAGGACTTGGTTCTGCCACCCTGCAGAGCTGTCAGGAGCAGTGAGATGTGCTAAGAGAGAGCAGGGAAATGAAGCTGAGTGATTATTCCCACGCTGCGTTTATCTCCAGCACTCCGGGAGCACTGCACCAAACGGCGCTGACTGATGCAACGTGGAAATCAGATTAGCAACAGGATTTCACAGTGGCAAAGGCTCTTCTTTTTTTCACCCCTCCTGCTAAAAATCCACGCACCTTTCATCCCAGAATTTAACTGGTGTTCTTTCATGAAGCTGCCTCCCTTTAGGCAGTCCCACCTTGCTGTTAATCCCAAGCTGACCAAAGCCAAGCGTTGCTGCCCAGCTCACAGCTGGGCTGGAATGCAGCTGGAGATGCACAGAGCTGCCAGAGCAGCACGAAGTTCTGTAAAACAGCACACGCAGAGTGGCCAAAATGATGGAAGAGACCAGAGATTAAAAAACAAAACAAACACCTTTCCCAGAGATGAGCTAAGTTGTTCTGAGGAGCGTTTACCAAAGTTGTTAAAGAGTTCACGCTGCTCAAACCCTGCTGTTTTCCAGCTGGAAGGATCCTCCTGCCAGGGGCAGAGTTACAGACTGTACTGGAGTGCAATTTTGATCAAGTTCCTCCTGATGTTTCTGGCATTTGCAGCTTCAGGCACGTCACGATTCTGTCCGTCACTTGGAGGACACATTGCACAGCCCCAGCCTGAAAAAGTCTTGTCTAAGAAACACTAAAAGGGTGGAGAGGTCTCCCTTATTCCCTGGCTGTCACAGAACAGGAGCTGAGAGTACTCTGGGATTGTTCCTGGAGGGGTTTTACTGGGTATAACAGAATGAATATTCCTCTTTATTAAATATCCACTGCGTTCATCCCCAGGCAATGATGGAGAGCCTGCAGTGCAACCTCATGGAAACCTCAAAGAAATGGGGAATATGGAGTTTTTCTGGAGATTTTATACAAAGGGAAGGCCAGAAAACAACCTTGGTCAAAGCAGTGGGATCACAGGTGGATTTTACCCCTTCAGAGTCCAGGAGCAAGCTGTTACCTGGGAAAGTCCAATGTGTATTAGGAGACAATGTTGTGTTATGAACTAACACATCTCATTTAGCTTTAGTACCCAAGTTGCTTTGATACAGCATGAGAATACATCCAAAAAAATGCTGTTTCTTCAGGAAGAAGAAGAATATAAAAAAACATCACACAAGATGTAAAATTAAAACCAGCGCAGGTGAGCCGAGCACTTCTCTTTGCCTGAGAACCACCAAAAGTGGGGAAAAGGTTTTTCTTTCTGCAGCCCCTGGGGCAGGAGGAAGCTGCTGCCTGTCCTGAGCCCTTCCTTTGGCACCACAGGGATGAGAAGTGGCTCAAGAACCCCCTGTCCCACTCCTACCCTACATTACTGAGGGTGAAATGTTCTCTGATGATCTGTAAACAGCATTTCAACGTTTCATATTTCCTCAAAAGGCCCCAACTCCTCCTCTCACAGCTCCCCACCAGCACAAAAGCCCTCCTAAGCCCCACTGCTTCTCCTCCACGATGAACACACCAATAATTACAAACACACCACTGCAAAACATCCTTTTGCTGAAGGCTCTTTTTCCTCCTAAGAGCCCGAGGAGAAAGGAAAAGGCCTCACTGGAAAAGGGAATGAGGCAGAGAGGCAAGAGCCTTTCCCCTCCTGCACCATGTGAGCAGGAGGAAAAAATAGTTGCTAGAGGCAGAGGGCAGCTCTGCTTTGTAATGAGGGAGCTAAAATAGAGCACTATTATTGTCTTGAGATCTTCTCCGACGACTACGGATGACCCTCGGAGATCAGCAGGAGCTGGCAGGGTTCTGCCGGCCCTCCTGCTGCTGCAGCTCTGCTGGAGGCCTGGGCTTTGCAAAGCCTTGAGTTTATCCTGAAAAGCCAGGATTTGGGAATTTGTCTCTTTTCCGGTGACTTCTCCCCTGTGGCACTGGCAGCTCGGTGCGATCCATGGGATTACAGAGCCCGGAGGCTCGGCTTTTCCTGGGAATGTGAGGGTGCAAGAAGGGCTGACACCGAGGAGTTTAGGAAGTGGCACGGTCTCCCCCGTGGGCAGCAGCTGCACTGCCTGTGGCACAATAAATCCAAATATTCACCCTCTGTGCTCCAAAAGAGCCCCTCTCCACGCCCCGGGAAGGGAGCAAAGGCGGGATGTGGGGTGTTAGGCCTGCCCTAAACCCCTCCTTCGAGGTCTTCTGGCAGATTTCCTGTGCTTTGACTCAACACCAAATACTCTCCAATAATCTTTCACCTCCATTTGTTGCAGCAGCATCTGCAGCCTGATGACTTCTGCAGATGGGCTGAATAAAAAGCCTTGTCAGGCCCCCACACAGGAACAAAGGCCCAGAGGAAAGGAAGGATGTCACAGCCACGCAGCAAAATCATCCCCAGCACGGCTGAACTGGCACGGTGACAGCTGTCCCAGTGTCACAGCGAGGGGACGGCCCCAAAAGGTGGCCTGGGAAGCAGCAGCGAACAAGAGGAAACTCAGGGAGACACAGAAACAGCTCCCAGCTCCAAAACAAAAACTGAAATAAAAGGCAGCAACAGGTTTGGGGGAGCTCACGGTGCAGGTGAGCAAATCAAGGCCTCAATTCCAGGAAATTCCAGGAGAGCAGAGCTTGCTCTGGGATTGCAGCACACGAGCGCTGAGCTGCTCAGCCTTCACCTCCCAAAGCCATTCCCAGGGATTTTTAGCACTTTGGGAAGGCCACGGTGTGTGAGCAGGAGGAATTCTGTAGACAATAATAACTCCTGCTCTGTTGTGCAATATTCCTGGGGACACAAGGCCTCGGTGGCTGTTCCAGGAAAACAAACAGCGGAGTTGGGTGAAGGAGACTTTTGGAGGTCACAGGCCCAAGCCCACGTTACAAACCTCCAAGTCTGAGCAGGATTTTCCCTCTCTTTGCCCAATTAAATAAATGAATAAATAAATGGGTGTCCCATCCCTTTCATTGTAGTGGCAGGTGTGATACAGCTGATGAAGTATCCAGTTCAGTGGTTATCAAAATAAAACCAAGCAACAATTTCATCAGCAGTATCCCATTCCTAATAAACCTTTCCCAAAAGCTTTTCCAGCTCCCAGGGCTGTGACTCACCTGAAGTGGTACTTTTAGGATTTTATCAATTTTAATTAATTTTAGAAAGAGCATACCGTCAAAAAACCCCCCAGAAATCCACAAACCTGCTGCCCAAAACTCCATACCCTGATGTGGTGGGAAGCACGGAAAGGAACTGAGTCCTTTTCCAGAGCACACAGACAGGTGAAACGTCAGGTAAAAGCCTCTTGTATGTGTAAAATAAAGGAACTGAACAAGGAATCCAAACTAGACATGCAGAATTCTACACCTCCCTTAAAAAATTCCAACCCCTGGCAGCTCTCCAAGGAGTAATCAAATCATACCATCTCTAACAAAACTAACAAAAATCAGGCAAAAATAAGGAAAAAACACCCCAAACTGCAATAAATTCTTGTTTTCCCCTTGGCTCCTGCATTCCCTGCACCGTTGTTCCCAATCCAGGCAGGAAAATCAGCCTGTTGTGCAGGAGAAGCTGTGGTTATCAAGGCAGGAAGTTCCTTGGAAGGAAATGCTGAAGGATGTCCTCATGATAAGAGCTGCTCCAGAGTTTTCATTGCCTAATCCCACTCCAAGCCTCTCTTTTTCTTAACCCAAAACAAATGTTGCAATAAATTTTGTCTCCCTGGCTCAAAAATTAAGTCACTGGAGACGAAATTAAGGTGTTTTAGCAAATACTTGGGAGGTTAGGAAGCAACTGTTTTAGCTTTTTAAGCCCTGAGGAAGAAGTATTTATTTTTTCTTCGTATTTTCCATTTTTTTCCTCAGTATTTTCTGGCCTTCCCTGCCTTTCTGAATTAGCCAGGATCGGGAACAAACCATGAAGGACAACAATGACATCAGGATTTCCATGGGACTCACGGCTGCGGACGCAGGCTGGCAGCAGATGAGCCCAACAGCTTTTTTGGGGATATTTTAATCCTGATGCAGAGACAAAGGGGCCCCCCTTTTGTTATCAAATATGATTTTGGTTATCACGGCTGACTTTTAATGTTTCACCTGATGGAAAACGGCAAAAAAAGGGGATTTCAAAGCCCACTCCATGTAATTCCTGCAGCTGCTACAATCACTCTGCTCCTCCATCCCTGCCTGGGGATGGCTGACATCCCAACACCGACAGTTTTATGGACAGACCCAATTTCCCTGATTTTCCACACTTGGATGGGCATTATCCCTTTCTTACCTCTCTTTTTTTTTCAGGATATGAGAGCGCAGGGAAGGTTTAGGACCCACAGAGGGGATAGGAAACTTCAAAACCAAAACGCCTTTGATCAGTTTGTGACCCTGCTGGGGATTGTTCCCGAGTAAGCCGTAAAAACACTGATTTCCTGGAAGCTCCTAAGGAGATTACACTCGCTTCCTCCTCATCTGCCACCACCATGGGCTGAGGGCAGTGTTTACCAACAGCAGATTAAATTGGCTTCCACGGGCACAATCCCTCTGCTGGAAGGAAAAGCATCCCCGGTTGAGAGCAGGAATAATCCCAAAGCACAGGTTAAAACGCTTTCTGTCCATCCCAGCCGGATCGTGAAAAGGAAGTCTCCTTTCAGCTGGAAAAGCAGCTCCTGAACAATGTTTATGGTACACTCAGCCCCGTTGCCATGGCGATGGAACAACTATTCCTTGCAAACAGGCGCGGAGACCCTAAAAATAAACAGCCCGACCGAAATCACGCACACGCCGCCGCGTCAGGCACTGGGATCGCGTTTGGTGGGAATGGGATGAGGGGAGAGAAATCCTAATAACGACTGGAGCCGACAGCCTCCAAAGCAAACCCCTGCCTTCCTCAGGAGCTGCTCCTTGAAAATCGGCACAGCTCTGGATGCTGGCAGGGCACAGGGGGGTGCTGGAGGTGGCACACAGGTAATGTGTGTGTGTGTGTGTGTGTGTGTGTGTGTGTATAAAGAAACAGCAAATAAAAAGCAGGATTTGCATACTTTCCCCTCCGCCTCTCCTATTGATGTGGGCAGGAATCCACCCAGTTCGGAGAGGGGAGTGCGGGAGGATGAAAAAAAAAAAGAATAGTGGTGGAGTGAGGAATTAAAAAAAAAACCAGCAACCATTGGATCCAACCAGCCCTTGGAGCCAAATAACCAAACCCTGGAGCCACCAACAAGCCCTGGATCCAAACAACTGCTGGACTCAACCAACAAAGCTCTGCACCCAAAAACCTCCAGGATCCCACCAACCAACTCCTGCATCCAGAAATTCCCTGGATCCCACCAAGCAGCCCCTGAATCCAAACAACCCCTGGACCCAAACAACCAATCCCTAGACCCAAAAATTTCCCGGATCCCACCCACCAAACCCTGGATCCAAACAACCCCTGGACCCAAAAATCTCCCGGATCCCACCAACCAACCCCAGCACCGAAACAACCAAGCGACTCAACCAAGCCACCCCTGGATCCAAACCAAGCCCTGGCTCCCTCCAGCCCCTGGATCCAGCCTCTCGCTGTGCCTTGTTCCAGCACAGAGCGCCAGGCGGGGCAGCGCTGGGGGACACCGACCGCACCCCGCAGCCCCCGCTCCCCGGCCCGGC